>NC_135882.1:32635885-33117283 GCF_964194155.1 Cetorhinus maximus | reverse complement strand
AGCCTCCATCTGTTGACACAAGTGCCAAAGACCCTGAATTCCTGGATCTTGCAAAGCTAAAGACACGATTCCACAGGTTAGATCGCCTACTGGATGTAGTGGATCGAAAAGAGGTTAATCCAAGCTGTGACGTACTGCCAATCTGAGGTTTTCCAAAATAGATGCCTAAAATGTAATTGAAGAGAATTAGGTCCAGCAGCAAACCTCACAAAAACTTTAGTTTAAATGGTTTCACATCACATCTTTCAGAATCCTCAAGGAATTTCTTATACCAAAAATTACAATAAAAAGCAATTTTGCAAACAATGTACCAGAATGTAGTTAGTCTCTGAGTAAGAATTAGATATGAAAAAATATTTATGAAAACAAGTCGGATGATCCCAAAACCTGTTTTTTTTTTAATACAAGGTGCAGATTGGACTGTTAATTCCCATTTCTGAGGCAGCATCGGATATGGATTCGAGGGACCGTTGCAGACCAGTAACTGAGCCTGGCACCAATAGGGTACAGGGAACTAGACAACATTATATTTCAACTCCTCACAGAGAACAGTCTAATAATAGAGATGGGCCTTGTGAGCACTGTGGAATGGTTCATACAGCCCAGATACCCGAAGAGTGCCTAGAAGCAACACTGAAGGGTGAAGCCAGTGATGACGAATCCTTGCTTGTCTGCTAGATGTGCAATACATCGACTAATTTTATTTATGCTCCTGTCGGTACAGTGCATATTGTGAGTTTTAAGTTCTTTTGGTACTTGAAAAGGAAACCGGATTTGTCTGACTGTGCGATACACTATTTATTATATTTTACTTTGATTTATGGGAGTCAACTAAGTGCATGGTAACATGTCCCATGCAGTTTTTTTTGGTTTGTATCATGCATTCAAGATATGTACGTATAAATTTGTTTTAAAATGTGGAATGAAAATAAATTATAACTTAAGTTTCTGCATTTACACTTCCTTTTCCTAGCTGTTTCTAAAATATTGTCTTTATTTATTCCTTTTGTCATAAATAGCATGTTTTATGATTTTTAACTATTAGAATTGTTAGGTGCCCTGAAAACTGAGTCTGGAACATGAAGAGTAATGTAAACACAAATAAAAATCCACTTTTACAGTAACAAAGGTTTTTTTTACTACTGCTATCCTTTTCTATTTTCCTCCATGCATCAAGAGAACTCCACAGAAGGTGCAACATTTGTTCAGGTGCCTTCCATCAATCATGATTCTGAAGTATTATTTTTACTTGAATAACTTGAGATATTTTGACTTATCTTAACAATTACTTCCTGATAGAGTCATGCCATTTGAAGATGGGCATGTGATGATATACATAAATGAACGTTCTGCCTAAAATATTTGATATAGCTGCTTCTGGGGACTCCAGGCAAACTTTCTCAGTAACATTTTTAAATAGTAAATAGAGTTTTTTTAAACTCATTTTATTTTTTGGATTGGTTCAAACTTAGCTCAAGAATGGCAGTCAGCCAGGATACTATTGGGAAAAAAAAATGGACTGACAAACGAACTTCTTGGTGCACTTGAGGATTTAATCCTACCACTTTGCATGTTCTGAGTGAGCTAAAGTATTCAGTTCACATTTCCATCCTTGGGTTCATTGTTGCTGTTGAGCAAGCATCACATTATTTGCAAATGAAAATTATCAAGAATTATCAAACAGTGAATCTAATAATTTTCCAATGTTCCCCATTATGCCATGCACCCAGTTCAGGGCAAGAACTGGCCTGAATTGATTGAGCGATATCCAAGATTCTGTTATTTTTGCTTTGAATTTAGCTCCACAGCTAGGTGTTAAAAGCAATTGGGTATTTACCCTCCAGATGGTTGGATGCGAAGACTTGTCTCTGGACTTCAGGAAACTTTGGAAGTTGTTTGAACACAGATCAACATCATTGAATCAAAATGTGTTTGCTTTACCAATGATGCTTTGCTTCCAGCACTGTTTCTGAAAATGTCTGAGGAGCCTGGAGTTTTTCTCCCTTTAGAGAAGTCAAGACTTCTGTTGATCCCTCCCCAGGACGGATCAGTCAAAATTGGAATTGTCGGTGCCATTCTCTACAGCATGTTGCACTAATGACCTAATATTCTGTGTCCCTTCACCATTTGCACCCCCCTGGGGTTGTAACCTGTATGGAATAACAAACCATACTCTGAGCATTCAATATTAGATTGAACACATCTACAACCTAATGCCAGTTTTTTTGATTGCTGCATAGAACAAGTCAGATTAGACTTGGAATTTGACAAAATGCAATTTTTTGGGGGGGTTGATGAAATCCAGTTGACATGAAAGTGTGTTGTATAAAAACAAAATCTTGGATCGTTTTCAGTTGTCTAATTAAGATTGCTTGCACTATAAAATCTAAGTGGGCTTGTTGCTAGATCAGTGCTCCCAAGATGTCCTGGTCCTGTTAATGTGATTACTGTTCCATCCCATTTACCCCATACAAACCAATACAAAAAGGACTGATTATTTCCCTAGGCTGCTAGTACTCTGTAATCTCCAGGTTGACATTGCACAATGGATTTGGAGCATTGGTGGCAACACCTCTAATGCAATTGTCAGGCCTGAAATTAGATCATAAAACCGTATAGCACTGAGAGAGACCGATTCAGCTCATCGTACTTGTGTTGCCTGTCTGAAAGTGCCATCAATTAATCCTACCATTTTTCTACCTCATTCTACTTGATTAGTCTTTCCCTTCATAACAGAAAGCTGTTATGAACACTAAGCTTGAATTTATGCTCTCACATTGTCTAGCCGACAGCTGCTGGCAATTCAGTCTTTAAAACCCTGGCAACTTAGATCTTTTTGGGCTTATGTTTATTTGTTGGTTTACCCTGTTTAAAATTTGTCAGACTAAAGTTTTGGAAAGGGCTGTTTTAGTACTGTTGCATCATAGATAGACACATTCTAAATCCGAAGACTCCAGTCTTGTAGCAGCAGCGTGATATATATTTAAATTAGCTTAACTCTATGCTGGTAGAGTTGCCTTAGGTGCAATCGGTGATTCAGGTGCAAATTGCACTCAGTTTGAGAAGGTTTGTTTTCCCCCTCTGGTTTCTACGCTCATTTGCATATCACACACAATCTGCCATGAGCCAGCACAATTAGGCAGCATTTTAGAATTCTTTTTAACATAATATATTTTTAAAATATAATATATCCCTTTTTAATAGGAGTGGCTGCGTTTTGATTAATACAGCATTTTAGTGGACTGCAGAACAGTTGGGCGACTGGGCACATTGTGCAATCTCCTTGCTAAAGCTCACCATGGAGCAGTCACTGTGGAAAGGCTCACAGCCCCTCGCAATGTCATCATCCCGTTTTGGATCAGTCTCCCCCATGGTTCAAGCTAACAGTGCAGCCATGTAGCTTGGGTTAGGAGAATGCCTGCGTCCAAGCTGAGAGCACAGCATGCAGTCCAATGGGCAAGGTTGCCCATTGGGTGGAATGGGGCGGAGGAGGGTAGAGTTTCAGGCAGCTACGCAGTGCACTAATCTCTAGCCATCCAAGTGGTGACCAGCACTCTCTAGGATGCGTGAAGGGGCCTTCAAACTTAACCAAGGCAGGTTCTTAGTAAACCCATGCTAACCCACGCTTCTCTCTCTTTCATCCTGCAGGAGGAGTACATCAGGAGCATGAAGCCTGGTGACCTAGCTGCGTGCCTCATGGCATACAGAGAGCAGAGATGACTGAGAAGAGAGCGACTGAGGCACCAGGCTGCACAGAGGGAGGAGCAGCACCCTCTGGAAGAAGGGGTGGCTGGGGCTCCTGCACACGCCGCAGAAGAGCCTCATGGAGCCATCGCTGGCCGGCGCCTAGCCAAACCCAGAGTCTATAGACACTGCCTTTCATTTCTGCAGATGACCAAGAACCAGTCTCGGCAACTAGTCGGTCACATCTGCCAGCTACTGCAGGATTTGGTGCCACGGGGACGTGGAGGGTATCTATTGCCAGTGGCCGTGAACGTGACCATGGCTCTCAATTTCTATGCCAGTGGCACCTTTCAGGGCTCCACAGGTGACCTCTGTGGGATATTACAAACCTCCACCCACAAATGCATCCATGAGGTCACAGATTCTATCTTCGTGAGGGCACACAACTTTGTGCAATTCACCCGGGACCAGGACAGTCAGCATGCAAAAGCAATTGGATTTGCCCAGATCTCGGGTTTCCCACAGGCACAGGGTGCCATCGACTGTACTCATGTGGCACTCAGATCTCCATGGCAACACTCGGTCAACTCTGTCAACCGCAAGGGATTCCATTCTCTGAATGTGCAGCTGGTGTGGATCCTGCAGGTCTGCGCACGATTTCCAGGGACTGTCCACAACTCCTACATCGTCATTTGGTCACAGATCCCTGATGTTTTCCAGGGTCCACAGAAACTGCAGGGATGGGTCCTCGGGGACAAGGGCTACCTGCAGAGGACGTGGCTGATGACACTCCTGTGGTGACCTCAGACTGCAGCAGAACAAAGGTATAATGGGGCTCATGCTGCAACTTGGTGGAGCCAACCATCAGGATGCTGTAAATGAGGTTCCATGGCCTGGACCGGCCTGATGGAGCCCTGCAATATAGCCCACAGAAAGTATCACATATTGTCATTGTCTGCTGTGCCCTTTACAAACTGGTGCTGCAATGGGGAGAGGAGATGGAGGAGCTAGAGTCTCCTATGCTGTGGAGGATGCCGATGGGGATGAGCGGTGAGGAGGTCCTCGCAGGCGACGATGACAGGGATGAGGCCCTCATGCTGGCCAGATGAGGCATGTGGACTCATGAGGCCTTCATAGCCGATAGATTTGTGGAGGATTTTGACAACATGCAGTGAGAAGACACCATAAGATCCTCACATCGCATCTGTGAACATTTGACTCCAGTCTTGCTTATGGCAGTGCACATACTCTGTGATAATGCTCCTGTCATGGAGATGCAGTGGAGGCCCTCATAGTTGCTCGATTGCAGAAGGATGATGACGAAATGCAGTGAGGGCACTCATAAGTCTTCACATAGCCTCTGAGAATGTCTGACTCCTGTCTGGCCGAGGGTAGCTCGCTTGCGCTCATGTGATCAGGGACATATCATAGAGACACAGCCATGAAACTTCAAAAGCATCTGATCCTTTGTCCACCTACAGAATCTGACCCCTTCAGGAGCACAGCATCGTTGGTCGCAGATGCTGAAGAGATGGGGGCCAGCCCCACCTTAAAGGTGCTGAGAGCACACAGAGAGAATGACGGTACTCTATGACGCTGCCCACAACATTCTGGCAGCAATGACAAGCACCGTCGATATGCAGGCATCACTAATGTGTTCAGGGAATATAAGACCGGACCGTCACTTTGGTCTGAAGGCTGCACAAAGCACGGGGAAGAGGCCCTGGACTCAAGACACCTGCCTTTATCTTGTGCAGAAAGGTTTCACATCTGAGTGACAGAAACCCTGCTCATCAGAACAAGGCGCCATAGGCAGGGAGACATTCTTGGGAGTTTATCAGCAAAAGTGAACAGTATGTACAGGTGATTAACACCTGTGTCCAGGCCGTGCAGCATTTGAATCACAGCCATCCAGTGCTACTTACACTTCAAACCAACAGTGCACAGGGCAGTGATGTCAAGGGATTGAGTCTGGGTTCCTCAGTTGTATGTGACAGAGCTCAAAAAATGCTACCCAGGAAAAACATATTTAATGTTTTCATTTACTGGTGAATAATACAGAATAAAAGTAGCTCTTCCTGATTGGGCTCAGGTGTACCTTGTTGCTGCCTGGGTGGGAGCTGTTGCTTTGTGCTGTGCTTGGAGCTGGAAGGAGCCAGGAGTTACTGCTGAGATTTTGCTGTTTACTGTCTTTTGCCTCGGGCACCTCAGGACTTCTTTATTTCCTGTTTTGCTGCTGCCCAGAGGACACTAAAAGCGTGTAAGACCTCATTGCTGATGTTTTTGCTGCAGCTGCACGGCCTGAAGCATGAAGCCTTGGAGGAGAGAGAGGGAGAGGAGGTACTGCAGGATAGGGAGGCCAGGAGGCTTTACATAACACCTGAGGTGGCTGTATGGACGTTTGTTTGGAGGGGGCAGAAGACAACCTCGTGCTTTATGGGGGGGTGGAAAGAAGACATTTGCAGAGACTTAGGGAGAAGGGGCGTGTGCATTCATTTAAGATCTTGCCGCAACCCTACCCCCACCCCGTCACTTCGCTGGTGTCTAAGTTCAGTAGCTGGTGCTGCCATGTGAAAAGGGATGGTGCTGATTCCTGTGTGCCAGGCAGTGCTGGCTGCCTGGTGAAGACATTGTCCTCCCCCCAAAGGAAGACCAGCGAGGCCCTCATCCCCCCTACTCCACCAAGTGACACCTGCCCGTCCTGTACCCTTTACCCTTTCCCTCCTGTGTCTCCCTGTCCATTTCTCCCTCTCCCTCCTCTCCTCTCTGTTTTTGCCATTTCAGAGGGAGAGGTCACAACATCCTTTCCTCTCTCCCCTGGGTGGAATATTTTTGCATATAGAGCTCGAGCGGCTGTGGCTCAGCCCCTATGGCTGTGACAGGGTTGCCTGCAACCAGGCCTTCCTGGGCAAGCATGGAGGCGGTGCTGTCACCGGTGGCGGGGCTCCCCAAGAAAACATGCGGGTGCAGCTGCTTCTGTGGCCCCTCCAGCTCCCACAGCCCCATCACCCATCCGCTTCCTTACTAAGACCCTGGGTGTCGAGCTACACCCACCCCGAAATTGCAATCGAGGCGTGTGTTAAGGCTATGGTTGGGGTCCTCTGCCCCTCAGCCATAGTATGTCGCCTCGAAGATATATAGCAAAGCCATATTTTTCTTGAGGTCGGAACCGGCGGTGCACCTGGCCCTTGAAAAGTGGCTCACTGTAGGTGAGACATCACTGGCAGTGGACCCTTTGGCCAGGGCCCAGAGGATCATAATTTCGAACGTCCCGCCCTTTGTCCCCAGTGTGCTCCTCCTCCCTTCACCTCCATCAACTGGGGGAGGTTAGGTCAGGGGTCGCACCGATCTCGCTTGGCCTCAAGGAGACAGCCCTCCGCCATGTGCACTCCTTGCGGCGCCAGATTTTCATCCGCCTGGCACAGGAGGAATGCACCAAGGGGGGCTTTAGTGTTGAGCACGAGGGGGCCGCCCACCGGTTATTCATGACCGTGGATGGCCTGCAAGAATGTGCGGCATGTCGGAAAGAACTGCCCCGCCTCCAAGGCCGCCAATGTCACATGGGTGGCCGCGGCTGCCACCGCCACTCCTCCCCTCTCCACCATCCCATCTTGCTCTCCACAAGGGTAGGAGCTGCCGCCACCTCAGTTGCCGGCGAGGTGGAGGAAAGAACCCCACGCCAGAAGCATGTGTTGTGCTTCCTGCAGGGAGCACCCGCCTCGTGGTGGCAGCCCCCCAAACCTGCCCTGACCCCCAGACCCCTGAAGACACCGGCTTGAGGTGAAAATAAGTCTTGCAGTCCGGCGACGTAACTGTGCATGCTCCCTGGCCCGTGGGCATCTCAACGCCATGTGCTGGGCCCGGTGTCATCCCTGTGCGGGTTCCTGGATCCAGCAGCGAAAGGGTGAGTGATCCCGAGCTGGCGATCCTCAAGAAAATTGACTTGCCCATACCCCAGAGGGCAGAGCATCTTGGGGAGTGGGGGGGGGGGGGGGCGGTGGGACGAGGGTGGGCTGGTGGAGGCTTTGGAGATGGAGGTCTCAGCAGCCCCCAGCCTACCCCAGAAGAGGTGCCACCCCTTGGAAGGGGATTGTGAGGTCCATTGTGTTTCCTCCCCTGGTGAAAAGGTGGTGGTGTTTCAGCTCCAGAAATCCTTGCTCTGCCCTCTGGGAGGAGCCCAAATCCTTGACTCTTGCTGCAGTCCCCTGAGCAGGGCCCCTCGGGGGGGTTAGTGAGTCTATTACCCTTGCGGTGGTGCCCCATCCCGACCCACCTTGTATCCCCAAAATGCCATCTGGCCTGCCAGGCTGTGGCAGTCCATTCATGGCCCCAATGGTGGGTCATCGGGCAGCAGTGGCGAAGAAGGCCTCCCTGCTCCCTCCCGACCTTCAGCTCTGGACGCCTCCATCCAGATCTTTATCCGGACTCGCCAGGTGACCCAGTGCCTGAGGAGGAGCGGGGCTCTGAGCCGCTGCCACCCTTTGGCCCACATCCCCAAGAGGAGACCAGAGAGGACCCCTCTGCCCTTGATCCTGGTGGCAGCTCTGAACCAGCCCCCGTACTCAATACGGGGGAGGGGTTGGAAGCTGGAGGCGACGACCTGGGGAAGGACGGGATTTAGGTGGCGAGCACCGGGGAGGACTTAGAGTCGCTGTCGGGTGAGGAAGTGTCTCCTGGTGCCCCCCATCGATTCTCCCCTCATCCCTGTACGAGAGCTCCAGAATTTTCTAGTGAGCAATCGCACTCACCAAGACAGGGTCTAGTTGGCCTTGGACCGGTGACATTCTTTTCTGCTGGTGTTCTGGTCTGCCCATGAGGCCCTCAAGGTCCCTGGGCTGGACCAGAATGCCAAGCTGAGGGTATTTACACTTCTCGCAGAGTGGAAGGTTTAAAAAATCCCCTCCTCCTTGCACTTTGCACTAGGTGATGGTAGCACTTATTTCTGGAAATGAAGACAACCATAGCTAGCCCCAACATCAATGGCAGCAGGGACGCACAGCGCAGGTTCCAGAACTTCTTGGTCCTCAAGGGCAGGAAGTAAGTGTTGTGCTTCCTGCAGGAAACCCATACCGTTCCGGGAGTCAGAGCTACATGGCCCACGGAGTAGCGAGGGGGGGGGATCTGCATGAGTCCCTTGCCTCCAATTCTGGCGGGGTGGCTATCTTATTGGCTCCACATTTTCAGCCGGAGATATTGAGGGCCAAGGAGCCGGTGCCAGGCAGGTTTCTGCACCTTACTGTGCGCCTAGGGGGTGCGGCGCTTCACTTCGTGAATGTGTATGTTCCCCTGGGCTCACAGCAGCAAGCGAGCTTCTTTGAGGAAGTGTCCACTCATCTAGGCTCCATCGACGTGGGTGATGCATTGTCCTCGGGGGATTTCAACTGTACCCTTGAGACCCGGGACCGTCACGGTACCCAGCACCACAGGCTAGGTGCGAGTAAGTTGAGGGACCTGGTCGGATCCTTCAACTTGGTGGGCGCCTGGCGGCATCTCCATCCTGACTCCAGCATTTTCACTTTCGTGCCACCCGGAGTCGGAGTGTCCAGACTCGACCGTCTTTATGTTTCCAAGGCGTTTGTGTCCTGCATTCCGTTGGCTTCTGTGCAGCAGGTGCCGTGCACAGACCACCGTCTGCATTCCATTCTGCACTCAGACGGGCTCCACATACGGGCACTTTAACAACCTGCTGCTGGGGGGTGAGTGATGCCTGGACTCGTTCCATCGTTTCTCGGCCGGCTGGAGAAGGAAGCCGGGAGGCTTCCCCTCCTTGAGGCTATGGTGGGATGTGGGCAAGGCTCACGCTCGCATCTTCTGTCAGGAGTACGCGAGGGGGCCGACAAAGAGACTGAAACCCAGGATTGAGGAGTAGGAGAAGGAGGTGCCCGACCTGGAGGCACGTCTCCGTCAGCCCGACGCGGACACGGCCCCTGCGGCTGGAGTACGAAGAGAAGAAGGGCGCGCTGCAGGACCTGCAGCTCGTCGGGTCTCGCGGCGCATACGAGATCGCAGATCCTTCCTCAAGGACCTGGACCGCAGCTTCCCCCTTCCCGCTGAAAATAAGGCATGAGGCCCATCAGCAGCTACTTACGCTGCTGGCCGACAACGGATCCCTTGTCTCGGATCCGGAGGCCATCAGGGCCATTGTCAAAATCTATTAAACTGGCCTCTTCTCTCTGGATCTGTCCAGCGAGGATGCTCGCAGAGTCTTGTGGGAGGACCTGCCGCAGGTCAGCCCGGAAGGCGCGAGAAAGCTTGACTCCCCTATAAGTCTGGGGAAGTTGACCGGCGCCCTCGACAGCCTCTCCAGGGGTAAGTCCCCAGGGCTGGATGGGCTGACTGTGGAGTTCTTCAGGGCGTTCTGGGAAGTCCTGGGGAACGACTACGTGGAGGTCCTGGGGGAAGAGTATCGTGACTGGGGAGATGCCCCTCTTGTAGCGCAGGGTGGTTATTGCCCTGCTGCCCAAGAGGGGCATCTCCACCAGCTTAAGAACTGGCGCCTGGTCTCCCTCCTCAGCACAGATTACAAGATCTTTGCCAGGGCAATGTTTTCTCACCTTGGCACTGTGTTAGGCCATATGATCCACCCTGACCAGTCCTACACCGTCCCAGGACGGACCATTTTTAATAATATCCATCTGGTCTGGGACATCATCCACTTTTTCCAGAGGATTGGTCTGAAGAGTGCCTTCCTGTTTCTTGACCAGGAAAAGGCGTTCGACAGGGTGGATCACGAATATTTATTCGGGACTCTGTGAACATTCAGGTTCGGGGTGCATTTCGTCACCTAGATCCGACTTCTGTACGCTGCTGCAGAGTGTCTAGTGAAGGTTAACGGGTCCCTGACGGCGCCCCTTCGCTTTGGGAGAGGAGTGCGTCAGGGCTGCCCTCCGTCTAGCCAATTGTATTCTATTTGCGTGGAGCCTTTCCTGCGCCTCTTGCGGAGGAGGTTGTCGGGATTGGTTCTGTGCGGGCCGAGCATTGGGGTTGTCCTCTCACCTTACACCGATGATGTGCTCCTCACATTCTCCAACTTGGCTGACTTGCGAGTGCCAGGAGGTCTTGTCTGCCGTGTCCTCCGCCAGGATCAGCTGGAGCAAGTGTTCTGGACTCCTGGTCGGTCAGTGGCAGATGGATCCCCTGCCCAAAGAGCTCAGGCCTTTCACCTGGAGCAGGACCAGTCTCCTCCACCTGGGGGTCCATCTCTGCCCTGCTGAGGAAATCTGGTCGGCGAACTGTGAGGAGCTGGAGGCTAAAGTCACCACTCGCCTGCAGCGCTGGACAGGATTGCTCTGAGTGCTGTCTTACCGGGGTCAAGTACTGGTCATAAACCAGCTGATTGCTGCCATGTTGTGGTACCGGCTGGTCACTTTGGCCCTTGCCCTGAATTTTGTCAAAAAAATCCAAAGAATGCTCGTCGATTTCTTCTGGGACAAAAGGCTGCACTGGGTCGCCACTGAGGTTCTGAATCTCCTGCTTAGGGAGGGTGGGCAGGCGCTGGTGTGCCTACGCACGCAGGTGGCGACCTTCCGCCTTCAGACCCTGCAGCGATACCTTTACATCGAGCCCCCTCCAAGATGGTGTGCCCTGGTGACCTATTTTTTCCGCCAGGTGTATGGCTTGAATTATGACGTGCAGCTCCTGTTTATAGAGCAGAGGGGCCTCGGTGGCTCCTTGCAGGCGCTGCCTGTATTTTACCAGGACCTGATCAAAGTCTGGAACATGGTTGCCTCACGATGCAGCTCTCCGCCATCAGGTGTAGTGGCTATCATCAGAGAACCACTGCTCAGGAATCCGCATCTCCGCCATTTTTGGTGGCTGGCGGAAAGGAGGGCTGTGGCTGCCAGGGTGACAAGGATCGGGGATGTGCTGGGTGGCAGAGGAGTGGGCTGGATGATTCCACAGGCGCGCATTGGTGGACGTCTGGCTCACGGCCATTGCCATCCATGGCCTTAGGACGGTCATGCTTGGTCCCAATGTCATTCTGGGTCTCGAGGTAGCGAAGGTGCATGATGGTCTTCTGTCTGAGCATACCCCTGTTCAGATGGAATTCCACATTGGTCCGAAATCATGAACCCTCCCTCGGGAGCCGGAGCCTGCAAACTGAGTCACCTTGAGGAAATGCCCTTTGGCGCGGAGGGGTTTCCTGTACAGGCTGCTGCTGCACACCCTTCACTTCATTGCCCTCGCCCGCCGCTTCACCTTGTTGCCATCTGGCAGCGGAGGTCCCCAGTGGGGGTTCCTCTACGGGTTGTCCTCCCAATTTCCATCGGGGACCTGGAGTGGAGGGTGTTGCACGCAGCAGTCCCATAAAATCGTTGGATGTGTCGGTTCACGGACTTTCAAGATGCCTGCCTTTTTTGCGGCCTTGTGGAGTCCATGGACCATGCTTATATAAGTTGTTTTAGGCTGCACTCCCTTTTTAGTTATTTGAAGAACCTTTTATTGTTTTGTTTGCGTGTTAGTCCCATGCTCCTGATCTACAGGCACCCGGTGCGGAGAGGAGTGGGAAGGGAGGAGGACCTCCTCGTGAACCTGTTCGTGGGCCTTGCCAAGTTGATCATGAACAGGCCCAGGCAGCGGGTGATCGAGGGGGTTGTCCGGCCCGACTATCTGCCCCTCTTCCACGGCTCCGTTCGCGGCCGGGCGTCCCTAGAGAGGGAGCACATGCTGTCCACCGGCACCATCGAGGCCTTCCATGCTCGGTGGGCACAGCGGGGACTGGGGTGTTTTATTGGCCCTCTTCACATTTTGGTTTGATGTTTGTAAGTTTCCTTTAAATTTTGTCTTTGTTTTTGCAGTTTTCCTTTAAGGGGCTGCTTTTTAATTTGTCCCTGATTTTGTTAATTTAGTATATTTGCTTTGGCTCAAAAGAGTTGCACCTTCTTGATAGGAATCAGGTGCAGCTAGTTACTGCTGAGTTGCTGCTCTTGCTGCTGCTTTGGATTGGAAGGCAAGAACAAGAAAACATCTTTCCTAGGGCGCTTACCTATCTGATGAGAGAAGGGAAGGGAAAAACAGAACACTGCTGATAAGGGAGGAGAACTGCTGCTCTTGGAAGTGGCCTACAGCCAGAGGCCTTGGGCCTAGCCCCATTTGCACGGAGGAGACCAAGTGGGAGGAAATCGCATCTGGACCAAAATCTGTTGTGACATCAAGAGGTGGGTGTTGTGGATCTGAGTGGGGGAGGGTGGGGGGGGAAGATTTCTGTCCAGGGGATCATTGTGCTGACAGGACCTGGCGGAAGAGCAAATAATACTGGTGGGGTGTGGCTGTGTTTGTGGACTTTCTTTTTGACATCTTGTGACTATTTGCACCCACCCCACCCTTCGCCTTCCTTTCGAGTCCAGGCTAGCTGGGGCTGCTTGGTGAATAATACCATCTGTCTCAAAGACTCTGTGCTGGGCAGTTCTAGCTACCCGGATGAAGACGCTTGCTTCCCTCTGTCCAAAAACGTTTTATTGTGCAGGAACCACCTCCCCACCACCTACCCACCAGTGGCACCCGACCACCCTGTGACATTCCATCCTCCTGTTCCCTCCTCCCTTTCTACCCTCCTCTCTCTGACCTTTGTTGTTTGGGGAGTACATTTCCCAACCTTATCTCCCTGTATTATATTAATACCAATAACCTTTTGGGGTGGCTGTGGCTCTGATAGCCCATGGCTACACCATTTCCGGTGGTGGCCAGGCCATTGAAAACCACCTATACGGGAGAGGTAGTTTCTCCATCTCCTGCCGCTCCCATGGCCCTGTCACCTTTTCGTCTGGTGACTAGGGAGCATGGTGTTAAAAGCTACACCCACCCTGATGTGTCTATTGAGGCTGGCGTGAAGACAATGGCCGGGGTTGTCAGCCCATCGGCCACTGTCGTGGCCTCTAAAATGTACGGCAAGGCCATATTCTTTCTGATGTCCAAGTGGGCAGTGCACCTGGTCCTGGAAAAGGGGCTCACTGTGAGCGAGTCCTTTCTGGCGGTGGGTCGTCTTGAGGCCACCGACCAGAGACTCGTATGTCCAACGTCCTGCCCTTTATCAGTGAGCTCCTCCTTCCTCACCTCTATCTACTGAGGGAGGTCAGTTCCGGAATTGCGCTAACCCTGCTCAGCCTCGGAGGCAAGCTTCTGCCACATAGACTCCTTCTGGTGCCAAGCATTTGTGCGCCTGACCTGGGAGGAGTGCATGGAGGGGGGGCTTCAGTGTAGAGTATGAGGGGGTCGCCTACAGGGTCTTCTGGAATGCAGTTGGTGTGCGGTGCCATGCCTGCAAGGAGGTGGGGTGCGTCTGAAAGAACTGCCCCACCTCCAAGGCCACCAACGTCACTGAGATGGCAGCTCCACACCAATCCCCGCCAGCACTCCAATTACAAGGGGATGTGTCGCCAGATGCTGGCGAGACCAAGGGAAAGAAGGTGCGGAGGAAGACCAAGCATCCAGAGGCTGCCTCCAAACTCATTCCCAACCCCAGCCCGAACCCCAGACCTCCCCAAGACACAGGCTCGGGGGAGAAAACAACATGTGGCCCTGGCGATGTAACCACGCGTGCTCCTGGGCCCATAGGCATCTCAGCACCAAGTTCTGGGCCCGGCGTCGTCCCTGCGCGGGTTCCCAGGTCCACTGGCAATGGAGCGCGAGACCCCAAGCCGGTGGTCATCCTCAGAAGGATTGACCAGCCAAAACCCCAGAGTGCGGAGCACCTGGAGGCTGGACGAGGCAGTGGAGGCCTCACAGGTGGAGGTCTCCCCAGCCTATCCCTCAGAGGGGGGAGGATCTCGTGACTCGTGAGGTCAAATGTGACTCCTGCCCCGATGAAAAGGTGGGCGCATCTCCACCTTGCAAGTTCTCGCTCTGCTCACTGAGTGGGGCCCAAAACAATGACTCCTTGCCACAGTTCCCTGAGCAGGGCCCGTCGGGGGTCAGTGAGGGTAACACGCTTGTGGTGGTGCCCCACCCTGACCCACCTTGCATTCCCAAGATGCCAACTGGCCCGCCAGGGCACTGCAGCAGTCATTTTACTACCCCAAGCACTGGGCCATCGGGCGGCAGTGGCGAGGAAGGCCTCCCTGCTCCCTCCCAACCTTTAGCGCCGGGTGCCTCCATCCTCAGTCCGGAGTTTTCTCTGGACTCATTGGCCGACCTGGCGCCTGGAGTGGAGCAGGATTCTGAGCTGCTGCCACCCTGTGGCCCAGAACCGGAACTGGAGACCAGAGAGGACCCCTTCTGCCCTTGATCCTGGGGGTGGGATTAAGGCGGAGGTGGAGCCGACTGGCAGCTCCAAACTAGCCCCCGTACTCAACACGGGGGAAGGAGTCGGTGTGCTGGAGGTAATGACCCAAAGGAGGATGGCGTTTTGGTGGTGAGCATTGGGGGTGACTTAGAGTCGTTGACGGGTGAGATGGTGGATCCCCTGGTACCTGCCATCGATTCTCCCCTCATCGCTGTACGGGAGCTCTAGGATTTTTTAGCAAGTAATCATGGTCACCGAACAGGGTCCAGTCGGTCTTGGACCAGTGGCATTCATTTGCACTGGTGTTCTGGTCCGCCCATGAGGCTCTCAAGGCCCCCGGACTGGACCGGAATACCAAGTTTCTCACTGGGCCCCTGAAGGAGAGGAAGACTTAGTATTTCTCTCCTCCTTGCACTATTTGAGGTGTTGGTGATGGGTTAAACACTTCTGACAATGAAGTGTACTATAGCTAGCCTCAGCGTCACCGGCAGGAGTGACACACAGCACGGGTTCCAGAACTTCTCAGTCCTCAGGGATGGGAGGTATGCGGTGTGCTTCCTGCAGGAAACCCATAGTATTCCAGGATTCAAAGCTACGTAGCTCCTGGAGTGGCAAGGGGGGATCTACATGAGTCACCTAGCCTCCAATTCTTATTAGCCGCACATTTTCAGCCGGAGATAATGAGGGTCATGGAGCCGGTGCCAGGCTAGTTGCTGCACACTATTGTGCGCCTAGGGGGTGCGGCTCTTCACTTTGTGAACTGGGTGCGCAGCAGCAAGCGAGCTTCTTTGAGGAAGCATCCACTCATCTTAGCTCCATCGACTCGGGCAAGTGCATTCTCCTTGTGTGGGGGTGAGGTTTAACTGTACCCTTGGGGCCAGGGATCGTCTCAGTGCCCAGCACCTAAGTTGAGGGCCCTGGTCTTCGACTTGGTGGATACCTGGCGACATCTCCATCCTGACTCCAGCGTTTTCACTTTTGTGCCACCTGAAGTGGGAGTGTCCAGACGCGACCGCCTTTACATTTCCAAGGCATTCCTGCCCTGTGTTCCATCGGTTTCAGTGCAGCAAGTGCCGTGCACAGACCACCGTCTGGAGTGGGTGAAATTTGGTCCGTTCTGCGCTCAACTGGGGTCCATGTACCGGCACTTCAACAACCTGCTGCTGGTGGATGAGTGGTTCCTGGACCCGTTCCATCATTTCTGGGCCAGATGGAGAAGGAAGCGGGGATGCTTCCCCTCCTTGAGGCTATGGTGGGATGTGGGCAAGGCTCACATCTGCATCTTCTGTCAGGAGTACGCAAGGGGGTCAACAAAGAGGTGGAAATCCAGAGTCAAGGAGCTGGAGAAGGAGGTGCTCGACCTGGAAGCACGTCTCCGTCAGCCCGATGAGGACCCGGCCCCAGCGGCTGGCATACGAAGAGAAGAAGGCGTGCAGCAGGACCTGCAACTCGCCGGGTCCCGCAGTGCTGTATGTGAGGTCGTGGATCCGGTTCCTTAAGGACCTGGACCGCGGCTCCTCCTCCTGCTCGCTAGAAAGAAGGCACCGAGTCCGTCAGCAACTCCTTACACTGCTGGCCAATGACGGATCCCTTGTTTTTGATCCGGAGGGCATCAGGGCCGTTGCCAGAGCCTACTATGCTGCCCTGTTCTCTTCGGATCCGTTCAGCGAGGATGCTCACAGAGGTTTGTGGGAGGGCCTGCCACAGGTTGGCCCAGAGGGCGCTGGACAGCTTGACTCCCCTAATAAGTCTGGGGGACCTGACTGGCTCCCTCGACAGCCTTTCCAGGGCCAAGTCCCTGAGCTGGGTGGGCTGACCGTGCAGCCCTTCAGAGCATTCTGGGACCTCCTGCGAAACAACTACGTGGTAGTCCTGGGGGAGAGTATCGTGACCAGGGAGATGCCCGTCTTGTGGCGCAGGGCCGTTATTGCCCTGCTGCCGAAGAGGAGGGATCTGCGCCATCTTAAGAACTCAAATCTGTCTCAATCCCCAGCAGGAATTACAAAATCTTTGCCAGGGCAATGTCTTCTCTCCTAGATAGTCCCAGGCCGGACCATTTTTGATAATATCCAACTGGTCCGTCTCAGACCTGAGGGGCCTTCGTGGTTCCTTGACGGTGTTGCCTGTCTTTTACCAGGACCTGATCAAAGTCTGGAACGTGGTCGCCTCGCGCCGCGGTTCCCCACCATCAGGAGTAGCAGCTATCATCAGAGAACCGCTGCTGAGGAATCCACACCTCTACCACTTTCAGTGGCTGGTGGAGAGGAGGGCTGTGGCTGCTGGGGTGACCAGGATCGGGGACGTGCTGGGTGGCAGAGGAGTGGGCTGGATGCTACCACAGGAGTTGGTGCATTGCAGCCATCCATGACCCTAGGACGTCGTCATTCTGGGGCTCGAGGTGGTGCGGGTGCGTGATGGTCTTCCATCCGAGCGCACCACTTTTCAGACGGATTTCCACAATGGCCCCAAGCCCCGAACCTTCCCTCAGGAGCCGCAGCCCCACAACCTGAGTCACCTCACGGAAATGCCCCCCCTCCGTGCCCTTTAGCACGGCACAGAGGGGTTTCCTGTATGGGCTGCTGCTGCACACCCTTCACTTCCAAACCCTCGCCCACCGCCCGCGCACGCCCTGACATTCCTTATTGCTGTCCGACGGCGGAGGTCCCCAGCAGAGGGGTCTCTACACGGGAGTCCTCCCCCTTTCCATCGGGGACTTGGGTGGAGGGTGTTGCATGCAGCAGTCCCATACAATCGTTGGACGTGTCGGTTCACAGACTCTCAAGATGCCTGCATTTTTTTTTTGACATCTTGTGGAGTCTGTGGACCATGAATATGTAAGTTGTTGTAGGCTGCACTCCCTTTATGGTTTTTTGAAAAACCTTTTGCTTTTGTTTTGTTTGCACTTCAGTCCCACTCTCCTGATGTACGGGCACCCGGTACGGAGTGGGGCAGGGAGGGATCCCCTCGTGAACCTGCTCCTGGGCCTGGCCACGTTGGTTGTTAACAGGTCCAGGCAGCGGGCGATCAAGGTGATTGTCCGACCCAACTGTCTGCCCATCTTCCACGGCTACATTCGCGGCCGGGTGTCCCCGGAGAGGGAGCACGCGGCGTCCACTGGCACCGTCGATACCTTCCATGCTCGGTGGGTACCGCAGGGAATGGGGTGTTTTATAGACCCCTTCAATCACATTGTGGCTTAATGTTTGTAAGTTTCTTTTAGATTTTGTCTTTTGTTTCTGCAGTTTCCCCTTAAGAGGCTGCCTTTTAATTTGTCCCTTGATTTGTTCATTTAGTTTATTTGTTTGGTAACTCTTTTTGAGTTACATCTTTTTGATTGGGTACAGGTGTGCCTTGCTGCTGCCTGAGCTGTGGCTGTGGCTGGAGATGGAAGGAGCCAGGAGCTGCTGCTGTTGTTGTTGCTCTTCTCTAACGTCATTGGACTCTGTTTGTTTTCAGACCCTACAGACTCTGTACAACTGTTGCTGCTACTACTCAGAAGACAGCCTCCCAGTAAAATCTGCTGCTGCTTCTATTAGGGCTGCAGGGGCATGGAGCCTTCAAGGCCTGAAGCCTACTAAGGAGTTGGAGGAGAGAGAGCGAAGACAGTGCTGCAAGACAGGGAGGCCAGGAGGCAGGCATTTAATTACAAATACCAGAGGTGGGTGTCTGAACTTTTGTTTGGTGGGGGCCAAAGAGATGTCATGTGCTTTATAGGGTGAAGACAAGGAAACTTGAGAGACTTGGGGAGGTGGGGTTTCTCTGTGCTCTTAGCCCCCCAGCCCCCTCCTTCCCCCCTCCCTTCGTGCTCAAGTCCAGGTAGCTGGTGCTGCCTGCTGAAGAAGGATTACGCTGGCTTCTCTGTGCCAGGCAGTGCCGGCTGCCTGGTGAAGGTATCATTGCCCTCCCCAACGCCCACCTTTCTAGAAGAACAGCGGGCCCCCACCGCACCCCACCTAGAGATATCCACCCACCGTGCATCCACTATTCTCTCCTTCCTGTGTCTCCCTGCCCTCCCCTCTCTATTTTACTACATAGAGGCCACACCATCCTTTTTCCCCTCTCCCCCTAGTGGAATACAGGCATCAAAATCAGAAGGAGTTCAGGGTGGGTGTAGCTCATCCCCTATGGCTGAATCACCAGTGGCCAGGCCCTCCGGGGTGACTGTGGAGGCAGATTCATCACCAGTGGCGGGGCCCCCCAAGAAAGCACATGCGGGAATAGCTAAAAGCAAAATACTGCGGGTGCTGGAAATCTGTAACAAAAATAAAAAAATTGCTGGAAAAACTCAGCAGGTCTGACAGCATCTGTGGAGAGATAGACAGAGTTAACGTTTCGAGTCCATACGGAGAAGGGTTCTGAAGAAGAGTCATACGGACTTGAAACGTCAACTCTGTCTTTCTCTCCACAGATGCTGTCAGACCTATTGAGTTTTATCCAGCAATTTTTCTTTTTGTTGCGGGAATAGCTGCTTCTGTGGCCTCCTCTGCTCCCGCGGCCCCGTCACCATTCCGCCTCCTGACCAGGGCCCTCGGGGTAAAGAGCTACATTCATCCCGAGATAACTATAAAAACAAGCATAAAGGCTTTGGCCAGGGTTGTCGGCCCCTCTGCCATCGTTGCAGCCTCGCGCATGTATGGGAAGGTGGTGTTCTTCCTGAGGTCCGAGTGGGTGGTGCACCTGGCTCTTGCCAAGGGGCTCATCGTAGGCAGGACCTATCTGGCATTAGATCCTCTTGAGGCCACCGCAGAGGGGCTTATTTTATCCAATGTCCCGCCCTTCGTTCCCAATGAGCTCCTCCTCCCCTACCTTCACCAACAGGGGGCGGTCAGGTCTAGGGTGGTGCCGATCCTGCTTGGCCCCAGGGAGCCCAGTCTCCGCCACGTGTACTCCTTCCGCCGCCAGGTCTTTTTCACCTGGCCCGGGAGGAGTGCACAGAGGAGCAGTTTGTTGTAACCTTTGAGGGGGCTGCCTACCACATGTTTTGGTGAGCAGACAGTGTGCGGTGTCATGCCTGCAAGGAGGTTGGGCACGTGCAGAAGAACTACCCTGCCTCAAAGGCCGCCAGCACCACCCAGACAGCCACGGCTGGCACCGCCACACCTACCCCCTCCACCACTCCATTTGCTTCCCCCCAAGGATCAGAGTCTCTGGCAGCTGACACCGACGAGGCGGGGAAGGAGCGTCCCCGCAAGAAGAACCTGCAGCGGAAGGCTAAGCATGTCGAGGCGGTCCCCAGCCCCAACTGCAAACCACAACCCAATCCAAGACACCTTCTGCCATCAGCTCGGGGAGTAACGACAATTCCAGGCCCGGCATCGATCTGGCACGCGATCACAGGTCCGTAAGCACCTCAGCGTAGAGTGTAGTGCCCGTCAGCCCCCGGGTCCGGCGACAGAGGTGCACGCATCCTTGAGCCAGTGATGGTGCTACAGTGGGTCAGAGCACTCGGGTCCCAGGGGGCGGGGAGCCAGGAGGAGGAGAGGTGGGGCCTCCAACATGAAGGTATCCCCCACCCGACCCTCGCCCGGAAGGGGCGCCAACCCTCGTGTCATGTGCAAGGTCAAGCATGCTAATCCCTCCCCCAGTGAAGAGGCAGCAGTGCCCTCACCCTCCCCACCCTGTGATCCTTCGCCCCGCACTCTGGGAGACCAGGATGATACTGACAAGCCGCCACAGCGCCCTGAGCTGGGCACCTCGCAGGGTGGTTAGGGTGCAGCTATTCTGTCGGCACACTGCCCGGAGCCATCCTGTAACCCTGAGGCGCCTGCTGACTCACCAGGGGACTGCAGTAGTGCCAGTGACGCTGGTTCATTGGGTGGTGGTGGCGAGGAAAGTCTCCCTTTCCCAACCTTTGGTGCCAGGCGCCTCTGTCCTGGGTCCAGAGTTTTTTCTGGACAAGCTGGGTGACCCGATACCTGAGGGGAAGTGGGGCTCTGAGCTGCTGCTACTCTTTGGCCCATACCCCCAAGAGGAGACCAGAGAGGACCCCTCTGCCCTTGATCCTGGGGGTGGGATCGAGGTGTGGGGCTGATTGGCGGCTCCAGACCTTTACTTTTCTAAGGCGTTCATGTTCTGCATTCTATTGACGTCCGTGCAGCAGGTGCCGTGCACAGACCACCATCTAGTGTGGGTGGAACTCATCACGTACTGCGCTCGGATGGGGTCCGCGTACTGGCACTTTAACAACCTGCTGCTGGAGGACGAGTGGTTCCTGGACTCGTTCCGTCATTTCTGGGCCGGTTGGGGAAGGAAACGGGGATGCTTCTTGTCCCTGAGGCTATGGTGGGACGTGGGCAAGGTTCACATCCGTGTCTTCTGTCAGGAGTATGTGATGGGGTCAACAAAGAGTCGGAAATCCAGGCTCAAGGAGTTGGAGAAGGAGGTGCTTGACCTGGAGGCACATCTCCATCAGCCCGATGCGAACCCGGCCCTGCAGCTGGCGTATGAAGAGAAGGGCGCGCTGTGGGACCTGCAACTCGTTGGGTGCCGCAGTGCGTACGTGAGGTCGTGGATCCAGTTCCTCAAGGACCTGGACCGCTGCTCCCCTTTCTACTCACTGGAAAAAAGGCATGGGGTCCGGCAGCAACTCCTGGTCAACGACAGATCCCTTACCTCAGATCCTGAGGGCATCGGGGTTCTTGCCTGAGACTATTACATCGCCCTGTTCTCTCCGGATCCATCCAGTGAGGATGCTCGCAGAGTTTTGTGGGAGGACCTGCCACAAGTTGGCCCAGAGGGTGCAGGAAAGTTTGACTCCCCTATAAGTCTGGGGGAACTGACTGGTGCCCTCGACAGCCTCTCCAGGGGCAAATCCCCAGGGCTGGGCGGGCCGACTGTGGAGTTCTTCAGGGCGTCCTGGGGAACGACTATGTGGGGGTCCTAGGAGAGAGTATCCTGACCACAGCGATGCCCCTCTCATGGTGCAGGGCTGTGATTGCCCTGCTGCCTGAGAGGGGGGATCTCTGCAATCTTAAGTACTGGCGCTCGGTCTCCCGACTGGTCTCCCTCCTCAGCACGGATTACAAGATCTTTGCCAGGGCAATGTCTTCTCACCTTGGCACCGTACTGGAACACATGATTCACTCTGACCAGTCCCACACTGTCCCAGGCCGGACCACCTTTGATAACATCCATCTGGCCCGCGACATTATCCACTTTTCCCAGAGGACTGGTCTGTCAAGCGCCTTCCTGTCTCTTGACCAGGAGAAGGCGTTCGACAGGGTGGATCACAAATATTTATTCGGAACTCTGCGAGCATTCGGGTTCGGGGTGCACTTCGTCGCCTGGATCTGACTTCTGTACACTGCCGCAGAGTGTCTAGTTAAGGTTAACGGGTCCCTGATGGCACCTCTTCGCTTGGGAGAGTGGTGCGTCAGGGCTGTCGCCCTGTCTGACCAATTGTATTCTTTCTGCGTGGAGCCTTTCCTGTGCCTCTTGCGGAGGAGCTTGTCGGGACTGGTTCTGCGCGGGCCGGGCACCGGTGTGGTCCTCTTGGCTTACACCGATGACGTACTCCTCATGTTCACCGACCCGGCTGACCTGCGGAGGGTGTGTGAGTGCCAGGAGGTCTATTCTGCCACATCCTCTGCCAGGATCAACTGGGATAAGTGTTCTGGGCCCTTGGTCGGTCAGTGGCAGGTTGATCCCCTACCTGAGGAGCTCAGGCCTTTCACTTAGAGCAGGACCAGTCTCCTCTACCTGTGGTTCCACCTCTGCCCTGCTGAGGAATCCTTGCCAGCGAACTGGCAGTAGCTGGAGGCCATAGTCACCATTCACCTGCGGCGCTGGATAGGACTGCTCCGAGTGCTGTCTTACCAGGGTCGAGTTATGGTCGTAAACCAGCTGATTACCGCCATGTTGTGGTACCAGCTGGTCACTTTGATCCCTCCCCTGGAGTTTGTCACAAAAATCCAGAGAATGGTCATCGATTTTTTTTCTGAGACAAAAGGCTACACTGGGTTGCTGTTGAGGTTCTGAATCTCCTGCTTAGGGAGGGTGGTCAGGCGCTGGTGTGCCTATGCACCCAGGTGGCAACTTTCCACTTTCAGGCCCTGCAGCGATACCTTTATGTAGAGCCTCCTCTGAGATGGTGTATTTTTTCCGCCAGGTGCATGGCCTGAATTATGACGTGCAGCTCCTGTTTTTGACCTGAGGGGCCTTCGCGGCTTCATGCAGGCGTTGCCCATCTTTTACCAGGACCTGATAAAAATCTGGAACATGGTCACCTTGCGACACAGATCTCCGCCGTCAGGAGTAGTGGTTATCGTCAAAGAGCTGCTACTCAGCAATCCACATCTCTGCATCTCTGCCACTTTCGGTGGCTGGCGGAGAGGAGGGCTTTGAATGCTGGGGTGACCAGGATTGGGGACGTGCTGGGTGGCAGAGGAGTGGGCTGGATGATTCCGCAAGAGTTGGCGTATTGTGCATCAGCGGATGTCCAGCTCACAGCCAATGCCATCCATGACCTTAGGACAGTTGTGTTCGGCCCCGACGTCATACTGGGTCTCGAGGGGGCGCAGGTGCGCGGTGCTCTTCCCGCCGAGCGTATCCCTGTTCGGTCGGAATTCCACATTGGCTCCAAGCCCTGAACCCTCCCTCGGGAGCTGCAGACCCGCAACCTGAGTCACCTCGTGGAAATGCCCTCTGTGCCGTTAAGTATGGAGCGGAGGGGTTTCCTGTATGGGCTGCTGCTGCACACCCTTCACCTCCTTGTCCTCGCCTGCTGCCTGGGCACGCCCTAGTGTACCTTGTTGCCATCTGGCAGCGGAGGTCCCGAGTGGAGGGCTCTCTATACGGGAGTCCTCCCCCTTTCCATCGGGGACCTGGGGTGGAGGGTGTTGCACACAGCAGTCCCATACAACCATCGGTTGTGTCGGTTCACAGATTCCCAAAAGGCCTGCATTTTTTGCAGCCTTGTGAATCCATGGACCATGAATTTGTAAGTCGTTGTAGGCTGCACCTCCTTTTTCAGCTTTTTAAAGAACTTTTTACTGTTTTATTAGCGTTGGACACGCTACGGGCACCTGGTGCTGTTGGGGAGGAGGGTGCGGGGAGGGAGAAGGACCTCCTCGTGAACCTGCTCCTGGGTCTGGCCAAGTTGGCCATTAACAGGTCTAGGCAGCAGGCGATCGAGGGGGTCATCGGACCTGACTGCCCCTCTTCCTCAGCTAGGCTCGCGGTCAGCTGTCCCTGGAGAGGGAACACATGTTGTCCGTTGGCACTGTCGAGACCTTCCATGCTTGGTGGGCACCGTGGGGATTGGGGTGTTTTATTGACCCTTTTAATCACATTTTGATTTTTTTTTGTAAGTTTCCTTTAGATTTTGTTTTTTGTTTTTGCAGTTTCCCTTTAAGGGGCTGTCTTTTAATTTGTCCCTTGATTTGTTAATTTAGTTTATTTCTTTTGTAACTCGAGTTACGTCTTCCTAACTTTCCTAACCCTGCCACTACGTCTTGGTGCATCCAGGCCATCCACAGGCGGGGCAGCCTGCTGACTGTTATGCCCTGTCTGTGATGACCTTGGCGAGCATCCTCATGAGGCCCAAGACCTGAAGGACCCCAGCCTGCTTTCGGGGTCCTGCTGTGTGGCAGTGGCACCCTCCTTGGCCTGTGGAGCTGGAGCTGCTGAGGTCATAGGAAGAGGGGATTTGGATGAGCCGGACACTCTGGGAGTCACCTGAATGGATGGCCCCAGGGGTGTACAGCCGCTGATCATCCTCTCTATGGGTATCCAAGGGCCCCTGACTGACTCCTTGAGGAGATGGGGTAGCTGGAGTGAGATCAAGGTGCCCTGCACCCCTCTCACGTACATACTGTTGGAGGTCAACTATGGCGTCAGCGGTGGAGTTGAGCCCGCGCAGCGATGCAGTAGCGATGTCCTGGACCCAGGTCTCATGGCGGCCGCCATCCTACCAGTGTTGACCTCGGTGCGTTGGCATGCCGGCGCTATCACTTCAATCTGAAGACGGACGGACTCCTCCGTTGTGCCTTGCAATCTGAGGAGTGCAGGGAACATCCCTCCCTGATGTTCCCTAGCTTGTCTTTGCAGCTCCAGCAACTGTGACATGGCCAAGTCCAGAGGCTCGTCATCTGACTCGGACTCAACAGATTTCTGGCCACCAGCAGTCTGCCGAGTGCCGGACACCTGGGAAGTCCCTGCCGCTGCCTGCTGTAGATCAGAAGGTGCGATGTGCTCACCAGATTGTGATCCCGAGGCTACTCTAAAGCTAGGTCCCAACAAGGCGTGTGTCTCTGCGATGGTGGAAGGTGGGGGTGAGCGCTGTGATGGGACTTCAAGGAGGATGCCTTTAGATTCCTCTTCAAAGATTTTTTTGGGGCTTCATTGGGGGTCCTGGGTCATGGACTCCGTCAGCTATTTCCCAGATGTGCCTGTGGAAGCATGGGGAGATAATTAGTGCATGGCAGTGGCTGTGAAACAGGACACATCACTCACAGCATGGTTGTCTGATGGATGTTGCACTGCTGGATCCTCATTTGGTAGAGCACCGCTGACCTCACGACCAGCACAGGAATGGTCCAGATGATTGTCGGCCAGCTGGATAGTTCTGTTTTCAAAATCTGTGATTTCAGGCATTCCTCCACCGGTCTGTGACACCTCCCTCTTGTGTGCCAGCTTGTCCTGCATGAATAGAGATGGAGTGAGTGTAAGCAGGATGCCTGCCAGACCAGGTGATAAGTATGCCTGGCCTGTGTGGGTGGTGAGTGGTCCCATGGATGGGATGAGGACAATGACGGTGTGTGTGAGAGAGTGAATAGTGATGCCCCTTGAACTGGCAGTAAGGGAGGGCCCTGTGGATGTGTGATGGGTTTGTGAGTTGAGAGTGATGAGAAGGCTTACCCTGGTGGAACCAAGGAGATTCATTCTGTTGGGTGGCTGTCCTCTTTTCAAGGGCCTTGGCGCTGACCACCGCTGCCACTGCCTCCCAAGCTGGATTAGTGAGATTGCTGCCCATCCTGCAGCCAGAGCAGGGGTAGTGAACATCACGTCAGGCCTCCACTGCGTCCAAAAGGCGCTCGAGGGGCACGTCATTGAACCTGGGTGCTGCAGTCCTTTTGCCTTTCAGGGCCATGTCTTCTTTGTAGCATTGGTGGGCTGGAAGCACTGAGATGTGTGCATGCGGATGGACTTTAAATATGGTGCCCGGCATGCTGAAGTGGTGAGGTAATGGCATGGCATGGGCGAATGAGAGCCTGTCCACCATGGAAGTGGTGCGTTTCCTGGGAATGCATAATTAATACTGCGGGTTTGGGACGATACGGCGTGAAAAGCCGCCATTGGGGCCAGCGGATAAAACGTCATTTTACCTGCCCGCTACTGCACTTAGTGCGAATCTGGGACGATTCCACCCAATGTCTCTTTTCCACAAACTCACATCCACGAATAAAATAACATGTGCAACTCAATTCATTTGTAGCATGTTTAAATTTTAATGTTGGAAGTTTTAACTATTGCAATAAGTGATTTCAAAAATGTGACTTTTGTATAAATGCAAATTAAGGAGTTTATGGATGTCAGATTAACCCTTGACCTTCTGAAAATCTTTTTTTCAATAAACAGAAAATCATTTGTAGCATATTAAGTGTTTAAAGAGATATGACTTCAATGGGGAATTTTCAGCTGACTTGATTCCTGCTCAGGCTGGTTTAATATCTACTGACTTCAATTATAATTTTAGACAACCAGATGCAGTGCTGAATTATATCAGGCAAAGATTAGAAATAATATATTCGTAGCATCAAATAAGATTTTTAACTGCTGTGATGTTATCCTGATTCCTAACCTAGTAAGAACACAAAGAAGGTGAGAATGGGAAAAGATCATTTGACGCTGGTGATATTACCTAAAGCATGTGCTAATGGGGACATTAAGGGAAGCAAGCTAGTGGCAGATGGCCCTAGTGCGGGTGGGGTTGGGGGAAGGGATCGAAATGGGCTAAAAGGTGGAGATGAAACAATAGATCGAAATAAATTTTAAAGTAGGAGGGAAAAGAAAAAATATAGTGTAAAAAAATTATAAATTATTGGAAAAAGGGCGATCAGAAAGGGGCTGGGGATGGAGGAGAGAGTTCATGATCTGAAATTGTTGAACTCAATATTCAGTCCGGAAGGCTGTAAAGTGCCTAGTTGGAAGATGAGGTGCTGTTCCTCCAGTTTGCGTTGAGCTTCACTGGAACATTGCAGCAGGCCAAGGACGGACATGTGGGCATGAGAGCAGGGTGGTGTGTTGAAATGGCAAGCGACAGGGAGGTCTGGGTTATGCATGCGGACAGACCGAAGGTGTTCTGCAAAGTAGTCACCCAGTCTGTGTTTGGTCTCTCCAATATAGAGGAGACCGCATTGGGAGCAGCAAATGCAGTAGACTAAATTGAGGGAAGTGCAAGTGAAGTGCTGCTTCACTTGAAAGGCGTGTTTGGGCCCTTGGACGGTGAGGAGGGGGGAAGTAAAGGGGCAGGTGTTGCAACTTCTGTGGTTGCATGGGAAGGTGCCGTGGGCGGGGGTTGAAGTGTAGGGGGTGATGGAGGAGTGGACCAGGGTGTACCGGAGGGAACGATCCCTGCAGAAAGCCGCCAGGGGAAGTGAAGGGAAGATGTGTTTGGTAGTGGCATCATGCTGGAGTTGGCGGAAATGGCGGAGGATGAACGCAGAGGCTGGTGGGGTGATAAGTGAGATCAAGGGGGACCCTATCATGGTTCTGGGAGGGAGAGGAAGGTGTGAGGGCGGATGTGCGGGAGATGGGCCAGACACGGTTGTCAATCACCGTGGGTGGAAAATCTCAGTTAAGGAAGAAGGAAGACATGTCAGAGGAACTGTTTTGGAAAGTGGCATCATCAGAACAGATGCAACGGAAGTGAAGAAACTGAGAGGATGGGATGGAGTCCTTACAGGAAGTGGGGTGTGACGAGCTGTAGTCGAGGTAGCTGTGGGAGTCGGTAGGCTTGTAATGAATATTGGTGGACAGTCTATCACCAGAAATTGAGACAGAGAGGTCAAGGAAGGGAAGGGAAGTGTCAGTGATGGACCATGTGAAAATGATAGAGGGGTGGAAATTGGAAGCAAAATTAATAAATTTTTCCAGATCCAGACAAGAGCATGAAGCGGCACCGAAGCAGTCATCAATGTACTGGAGAAAGAGTTGTGGGAGGGGCCTGAGTAGGACTGGAGCAAGGAATGTTCCACATACCCCATAAAGAGACAGGCATAACTGGGGCCCATGCCCCTTTTTCCAATAATTTATAATTTATTTTACACTATATTTTTTTCTTTTCCCTCCTATTTTAAAATTTATTTCGATCTATTGTTTCATCTCCAACTTTTAGCCCATTTCGATCCCTTCCCCCAACCCCACCCGCACAAGGGCCATCTGCCACTAGCTTGCTTCCCTTAATGTCCCCATTAGGACATCCTTTAGGCAATATCACCACTGTCAATACCCCTCTGTCCTTTTGTCTATGACATCTTTGGAAGTCTCTTCTTGGCCTCTACCTATCACTGGCCCCCTATCGTGCTCTCCTGTCCCACCCCCTCTACCAGCTTATATTTCATCTCATTTCTATATGTCTTAGTTCTGATGAAGGGTCATACGGACTCGAAACGTCAACTGTATCCCTCTCTGCAGATGCTGTCAGACCTGCTGAGTTTTTCCAGGTATTTTTGTTTTTGTTCTAGATTTCCAGTATCCGCAGTATTTTGCTTTTAATCTTTAAGTTATATCTACCTTGAGATCTCCTTAGTTTAGAATCAAGTTCCTTTTGGTTTCTGATCACGCTGTTAGATTGTGAGCATCCTAATTCATTTAATAATTTAAAAAGATTTCTCTCTCAAAAACAGTAAGTAAAGGATTATCTCCCCCGTTCTGACTGAAGAACCAGTAACTTCCTGACTGCTTTTCTTATGAGCCCTTTCCAACAACTGTTTCTCTAAACATTTGTAAAAAAAAAGGTGTTGAAGATTGGACTGAGCATTTATTTTTCAGTGATGCTAACTTGTGTATCTGTTTAAACACCTTAACCTTGATTTATTGCCACATAGATGATAATTGCATAATTTAGATACAAGAAGCATTCTTCAGTTGGGTGGTGAATTGAAGTAAATTACAATTACAGCACACATCGTTCAGTGCCATGATTTTCACACAATGGGCCAGATCTTCCATTTAAAAATAGCGGGGAACTTTGCAACGGCCGCCATTGTTGTGCATTGGCAACCAGAGGAAGTCCCAATGTTCGCATGCATGGTACTTGCATGTGAACCTTAAAGTTTCTTTGGGCAGTGTCACGACTCACAGGGGATTGCGCACTGTAATATCAAGCCCCATTGTTCCCCAAGGGGTGATAAATGTGAAGTTTGACCAAACCACCAGATTGCCCCAATTCTATCTAACTATTTAATTTAGGTTAACAGAATACAAGCACCGAGTTCGTATATTTAACAAGTAAATAACTGTTTATTGGACAAATTATCTTTAAGTAATGGCAAAAGAAAGAAATATGAACTGCTAACGTCTACACTACAACTTAAACTCTACCCCCTTCTTCAATCCCTATACACTCTCTCTCACACACACACACAAGACATACAAAACATGGATTTTAAGAGTGGGATAAAACAGTTTAATAGCATCAATCCGGGGTATAGGATTTGATGGGTTGATTTTGATCGGTGTTTTCCAAATTCCGGAAAGGAGTCCTGGACCAAGGGAGCTGCCTGATAACAGCATTTTAATTGGCTCCTGATCAGGTGGCCAAGGTTTTGTGTGACGAGCAGGGCAGCAGAAAGCTCCTGGCCTGCAAAGAGAAAACATCTAAAATCTCTATTTTTCATATCTCTATAACCTGCTTTTTCTCTGAGGAAACCCCTGTAAAGAGGCCAATGGGAAAACCATTGTTAGAGACATTGAAAAGCAAGATCCCAACCAGTGAACTAAATACTGAAAATGCTGGAAGACCACCTCGTGTCATCAACAAGAACTGAAAAGAATTTGTCTTATCCTGTCTTTCATGGCACACTCTGTTCCAGAGCTACAACATATATATCTCTCATCCTGTTCCAGTGGACATGCCTTTCAACCTGCATCCATTGTAATTTCAATTCCCAGTCCAACAGAAAATAAAAATATATGTTCTTTACAACAGTCCAACAGAAAGAAAAAGATATGTTCCTTACATGCCTCCGCCCTTAAAAGAGATGATAAGCTATTTCAAAAATGTGTTTCATCACAAGGTATGTGACACATGGACTACAAAACACGAGACTACTTTCCTTCACCCTTCCTCCCCCTTGTGCAATCTTATATAATCTTCAGCATTTCTTACCCCTTTAACTTCTTTAGTATTTTACACTTGGGCCAATGCATTCGTGATCACATTATCTTTGCCGGCACTATGAGCAATCTTTACATGGAATGATTGAAACAATAGACTCCATCTAAATAGTCTTGCATTTCGAATTTTAGACTTTTCAATGAACACCAGCGGATTATGGTCAATGTAGATTAGTGTTGCTTTGTTATTTTTGTCGGACATAAACTTCAAAGTGTTGAAGAGACAACAACAATGCTAGAGTTTCTTTTTCTACTGTAGAGTACTTCCTTTGATATTGATTTAGTTTCTTGGAAAAGTACCCCACTGGCTTCTCTATCCTTAATTTATCGTCTTGTAATAGAACTGCACCTACCCCTAAGTTGCTAGCATCAGTTGCCATTTTAAAAGATTTGGTAAAGTCAGGGGGCCATCACTGGTTCATTTATTAAGATTGCTTTCGCCTTTTCAAAGGCTGCTTGGCATTCTGCTGACCATACCACTTTTGCCTGTTTTCTTAACAAATTGGTGAGAGGTACAGCTATTGTGCTGAAGTTAGGCACAAACTTCCTAAGTAACCTTATTAGATTTTCCCATGGTCCTTCCTTAAATATGAGAACACAGTGTTTAACTGTCCCAGTATTGTATTGGCTAGTCGAATTGTGGGAGGTTCGCTTTGGGCACTATCTACTTCTCCTTCTACCTTTCCCTTACTGTCTCTGTCATCCTCTACTACTCCTAACACCTGGCATACTTGCTCTGTCTTATCACTTTCTCTGCGATGATATTGCTTCAACATGTTTATGTGACATAATTGTTTCTTCTTCCTATGCTCAGGAATATCTATCAGATAAGTCACTTTGCTAACTGTCCTAACTATCTTGTAGGGGCCACTGAATTTTGCTTTCAGGGGTTCACCCAGCAAAGGCAACAATACCAATACTTCATCTCTTGCTTGGAACGTTTTATTTGTAGCATGTTTGTCTTGGGAAATTGTTAAGTGCTCTCATACTACATTACATGCTTCTGAGAGTCTTTCTTGAAACATGGACACATAATCCAACATAGAGGATTTGTCTTTCTGCTTTAGGTAATTTTCCTTAATCATTTTTAATGGACCTCTTATTTCATGACCATAGATCAATTTGAATGGACCAAATCCAGTAGATTCATTCGGAGATTCTCTGGTAGCAAATAGTAAGAAATCTGATCCTTTGTCCCAATCCTTTGGGTATTCATGGCAATAGGTCTTAATCGTGGTTTTGAGTTTGATGGTGTCTCTCTAAAGCTCCCTGTGTCTGTGGTGATAGGCAGTAGACATTATTTGATTGATACCCAAATTGCTGATTATGGCCGGGAAAATTTTAGACATGAAGTTAGAACCTTGGTCAGATTGTATTTCAATTGGTAGGCCATAATGAGTGAAAAAATGACTTAGCTTTTCCACTACCACATTAACTGTAATTGTCCTTAAAAGAATAGCTTCTGGAAATTGGGTTGTCGTATTCATGGTTGTAAGGATATACTGATGTCTTGCTTTCGTTTTGGGTAATGGTTCTACACAATCTACTAACACCCAACTGGTTCTTCAAAAACTGGCATGGGTATTAAAAGTACTGGTTTGATTACATATTGAGGCTCACCTACTACCTGACATGTATGACACGTTTTACAAAATTGCACTGTGTCCTTATATAGTCTTGGCCAGGTAAAATGCCTGTTTATCAATACTTGGGATTTCCGTATTCCTACATATCCTGCCATAGGGATTTCATATGCTACTCGCAATATCTCCTTACGATATTTGGGTGGTACCACTATTTGATGAACAACCATCCATTCCTCATCCGCAGGTCTGTGAGGGTGTCTCCACTTCCTCATCAGAACTCTGTTTTTAAGGTAATAGCACTCCGGAACTCCTTCTGCCTCAGCTTCAGTGTGAGCTGACTGTGCTAACTTGTTTAACTCTGGATCTGCTTTCTGAGCCTCAATTAATGAAGACATGCCAAACACTTCCTTTGAATTATCCTCATCCTTAAAGGAGGTTTCAGCTACTCAAACATTTGCTCGTGGTATTACTTTGACCTCTGGTGATGGACTTTGTTTAACCATTGCTCTGGTCACCACACACGATGGAAAAATACCAGGAAACTTCTTCTTGTAACAGCTCAGCCTCTTCAGCCTCTTTTGGACTTTCCCTTATGATGGGCGAAGCTATCACTACTTCCAAATCATTCCCCAAGAGTAAATCAACTCCATCAATGGGTAATTTCTTAACCACTCCTACAAACACCGATCCAGATGACAAATCGCACTCCAATTGCGCTTTGTACATTGGAACTAGGATATGCTCTCCCATTTACTTATCCCGTTTACCAATATTTTAGCTTTCATTGAACTCTCTAGAGGGAAAACTAGGCCCTTCTCCAGCAAAAGAGTTTGGGCTGTGTCCCTTAATATAGCTATGGGTTTGGCTGCATCATTTGATGAAAAAGGGGTTATCTTTTCTTTGGACAAAAACCCTTTATATCTCTCAATTACCTTGTTCACTTCACTTGCATTCACAGCAGTGTTTACCTCTAGAACCTTATTTGTAGTTAAAACTACAAGTTGATCTGTGGCATTTTCTTTTTGAGTTCCCTTTCCTGACTCACTCTTATGAACTCCAATAAGTCCCATGGGCTTCCCTCACAACTTCCAGCATTCTGAATGAATATGTCCCACTTTATTACAATGGAAACATTTGGGCCTTTGGGTTTCACCTCTACCCTCAGTGCCTTCCTTCCTGGTCTGAGGAGGAATTCTCAAGGTCTTCCCAGCTATCTATTCTTTACCCTGGCTACTTGCCCTCCTTTCACTCTCCCACTTTCTATACTTTTCAAATGTACGAGGATGATGGAAAAATGTTTTAGTTTTATGGATCAGCTCATAATTGTCAGCCGTTACTGCTGCCTGTCTAACAGTTATAACCCTTTGGTCTTCAACATGGGTTCTTATTACAGAAGATGGGGAGTTTTTAAATTCTTCCAAGAAAATGGTCTCTCTCAGAACTTCATAGGTAGTTTTAACTCTTAATGCTCATATCCACCTGTCAAAACTACTTTGCTTAATCCTTTCAAACTTAATGTAAGTTGCCCAGGCTGTTTCCTTAAATTTTGAAACTTTTGTATGCTTCAGGTACCAACTCAGATGCACTCAAAATAGCTTTTTACACCACATCATAATCCCTAGAAACCTCCTCTGACAGTGAAGCATAAATTTCCTGTGCTCTACCTGTCAATTTGCTCTGCATGGGCAATGTCTAGTTTTCCTTTGGCCAGTTCATCTGTTTAGCTATCTTCTCAAATGAAATAAAGAATGCTTCAACATCCCTTTCCACAAACTTCAGAAGAGCCTGCACAAATTTAAACATCTCCCCACTGGGTTCTGATCTGGAAATAAGTCTCGCCCCACCTACTGGTGTCTCTTTTTTAACTGCCAGCATTCTAAGCTGGAATTCTCTGTCTCTGTCCCTTTCTTGTTTTCTTTCTCTCTCTTGCCTTTCTGTCTGTTCCCTTTGAAATGATCTTCTTTTTCTGCTGCCTCTAGTTCCAATTTTTTAATTTGCAACTGAATTAACATAGTGAGAAAGGAGGTACCAGCGGGTTTAGCGGCCTTAAAAGTGGACAAATCCGCAGGCCCGGATAAGATGTATCCCAGACGGTTGAGGGAGGCAAGGGAAGAGATATCGGAGCCCTGGCAGTTATTTTCAAATTCTCTCTGGCCACAGGTGAGTTGCCAGAGGACTATTAACATTGTCCCATTATTAAAAATAGGACCGAGGGATAGACCAGGAAATTACAGGCCGGTCAGTCTAACCTCAGTGGTGGGGAAGCTACTAAAAAGAATTCTGAGGGACAGAATACATCTGCACTTGGAGAGATACGGATTAATCAGGGTTTGCCAGCACGGATTTGTTAAGTGAAGGTCGTATTTGACAAATTTGAATTTTTTGAGGAGGTAACCAGGAATGTTGGTGAGGGTAATGCATTTGATATGGTCTACATGGACTTTAGCAGGGCTTTTGATAAAGTCCGTCATGGCAGACTGGTCAAGAAACTAAAAGCCCATGGGATCCAAGGCAAAGTGGCACGTTGGATCCAAAATTGACTGAGAGGCAGGAAGCAGAGGGTGATCGTGGAGGGATGTTTCTGTGACTGGAAGTCTGTTTCCAATGGGGTTCCGCAGGGCTTGGTGCTGGGGCCCTTGCTGTTTGTGGTGTATATAAATGATTTGGACTTAAATGTAGGGGATATGATCAAGAAGTTTGCGGATGACACGAAAATTGGTAGGGTGGTAAATAGTGTGGAGGATAGCTGTAAACTGCAGGAAGGATATCAGTTGGACTGGTCAGGTGGGCAGAACATTAGCAAATGGAGTTCAAGCTGGAAAAGTGTGAGGTAATGCATTTGGGAGGGCTAACAAGGCAAGGGATTGTTGGCCCATTAGAGGACAAGACTGGGGAGTTAATAGTGGGGAACGCAGAAATGACAGAGACACTTAATCAATATTTTGCCTCAGTTTTCACAGTGGAGGACACAAGTACCACCCCAATAGTAACAGTGCAGAGGATATAGAGGAGGAACTTAGAACAATCACCATCACTACAGAAAAAGTACTGAGCAAACTATTGGGATTAAAGGATGACAAGTCCCCAGGACCTGATGGCCTACATCCTAGGGTCTTAAAGGAAGTGGCAGCAGAGATAGTGGATGCATTGCCTATAATCCAAAATTCCCTGAATTCTGGAAAGGTTCCAGTGGATTTGAAAAATGCTAATATAATGCCCTTATTCAAAAAGTGGGGAGGCAGAAGGTAGGAAACTATAGCCCAGTTAGTTAACGTCCGTCATTGGGAAATTGTTGGAATCCATTATGAAGGAAGTAGTAATGGGACATTTGGAAAGTCAAAAAGCAAACCATCAGAGTCAGCATAGTTTTATGAAGAGTAAATCATGTTTGACTAATTTGCTAGAGTTCTTTGAAGATGTGACAAGCAAAGTGGATAATGGGGATCCTGTAGATGTAGTATATCTGGACTTCCAGAAGGCCTTTGACAAGGCACCGCACAAAAGATTAATGCACAAGATAAGATCACACAGAGTTAGGGGTATTATATTAGCTTGGATAGAGGATTGGCTAACCAACAAAAAGCAGAGTCGGGATAAATGGGTCTTTTTCTGGATGGCAAGCGGGGTGTCACAGGGTACGGTCCTTGGGCCCCAACTATTTACGATCTATATTAATAACTTGGACTCGGGGTAGAAGGTATTATAGCTAAATTTGCAGATGACACCCAAATAGGTGGGAAAGTAAGTTGCAAGGAAGAAATAAGAAATTTACAAATGGATATGGTCAGGTTAGGTGAATGTGCCAAAATTTGGCAGATGGAGTTTAACGTGGATAAGTGTGAGGTTATCCATTTTGGTCAGAAGAATAAAAAGGCGACTTATTATTTAAATGGAGAGAAACTTCAGAATGCTTCAGTGCAGAGGGATCTGGGTGTCCTTGTGCATGAATCGCTGAAAGCCAGTATGCAGGTACAGCAGGTAATAAGGAAGGCAAATGGAATTTTGGCATTTATTGCTAAAGGAATAGAGTATAAAAATAGGGAAGTGTTGTTGCAACTGTACAAGGCATTGGTGAGACCGCACCTGGAGTACAGTGCACAGTTTTGGTCCCCTTACTTGAGGAAGGATGTAGTTGCACTGGAGGCTCAGAGGAGGTTCACTAGATTGATTCCAGAGATGTGGGGCTTGACTTATGAGGAGAGATTGAACATTTTAGGCCTATACTCACTAGAGTTTAGAAGGATGAAAGGAGATCTAATTGAGGTATATAAGATGCTAAAGGGGATAGACAAAAGTAGACGTGGAGCGGATGTTTCCCCTTCTGGGGCATTCTAGAATGAGAGGCCATAGTTTTAGGCTAAGGGGTGGTAGATTTAAATCAGAGATGAGGAGGAATTACTTTTCTCAAAGGGTCGTGAATCTGTGGAATTCACTACCTCAGAGTGCAGTGGTTGCCAGGACGCTGAATAAATTCAATGAGATAGACAGATTTTTTAATAGTATTGGTTGAAAGGTTATGGGGAGAGGGCGGGAAATTAGAGTTGAGGCCAAAATGAGATCAGCCATGATCGTAATGAATGGCGGGGCAGGCTCGAGGGGCTGAATTGCCTACTTCTGCTCCTAGTTCTTATTACACTATGAATGGTAGGAGCCTGGAAAGTACTGAAGATCAGAGGAACCTTGGTGTGCATATCCACAGATCGCTGAAGGTAGCAGGGCAGAGAGATAAGTTGGTTAAGAAGACATATGGGATACTTGCCTTTATTAGCCGAGGCATCGAATACAAGAGCGGGGAGGTTATTATCTGGTCGCCACATTACCAGGAGGATATAGAGGCATTGGAGAGGGTGCAGAGGAGGTTTACTAGGATGCTGCCTGGTCTGGAGGTTATTAGCTATGAGGAGAGGTTGGAGAAACTTGGATTGTTCTCACTAGAGCAACGGAGATTGAGGGGCGACTTGATAGAAGTTTACAAAATTATGAGTGGCATGGACAGAGTAGGTAGTCAGAGCTTTTTCCCAGGGTGGAAGAGTCAATTACTAGGGGACATAGATTTAAGGTGAGAGGAGAAAACTTTAGAGGAGATGTGTGGGGCAAGTTTTTTACGCAGAGGGTAGTGAGTGTCTGGAATTCGCTGCCAGAGGTGGTGGAAGCGGGTACAATAGTGGTGTTTAAGAGGCAGCTTGACAAATACATGAATAGGATGGGAATAGAGGGATACGGACCCCGGAAGTGCAAAATATTTTAGTTTGACAGGCAATATGGTCGGCGCAGGCTTGGAGGGCCGAAGGGCCTGTTCCAGTGCTGTACTTTTCTTTGTTCTTTTGTTCTTTGTTATGCTGGAACTATATAAAATGCTGGTTAGCCAACAACTGGAGTATTGCATGCAGTTCTGGTCACCACATTATAGGAAGGATGTGATTGCACTGGAGAGGATGCAGAGAAGATTTACCAGGATGCTGCCTGGGCTGGAGGGCCTGAGCTATGAGAAAAGATTGGATAGGCTGGGGTTGTTTTCCTTGGAGCAGTGAAGGTTGAGAGGGGACCTGATAGTGGTGTTTAAGATCATGAGGGGCATAGATAGGGTGGATAGGAAGGCACTTTTTCCATTAGTAAAGGGGTCAATAACCAGGGGGCATAGATTTAAGATAAGAGATAGAAGGCTAAAAGGGGAGTTGAGGAGAAATTTTTTCATCCAGATGGTGGTGGGAGTCTGGAACTCACAGCCAGAAAGGTTGGTTGAGTCAGAAACTCTCATAACATTTAAGAAGTATTTAGATATTCACTTGCGTTGCTGTAGCCTCCAGGGTTATGGGCCAAGCGCTGGAAAATGGGATTAGTGTAGTTATATCTTTGTTGACTGGCATGGACATGATGGGCTGAATGGCCTCCTGTGCTGTAAACACCTATGAGTCTGTGAATTTGAGCACATTCCAATGAACCACCCCTTGGAGAACTCGGTCTCTCAAGTATCCCTTTCAATTTCAAATGCTGTGCCATCTCTTCAATTATCTCTGCCTTCCTAGCTTTCGCAGGCAATGCTACTCTTTATTTACTTGCCAATTCAATTCTCCTGGCCTTTGGGATCCCTTATAAAATCATCAGGGGCATCTCTTCCACTTACAGGAAAGCTTTAGCAGTTTCTAGTGCTATCTTATTTTTGATATTACAAACCTGGTGTTTCCTTTTAGCTTTTATTACTTACTAAATCTACACCCAACCCTTGTTGTCTTTTGTTCCAAAATATCCCGGACCTGAGCTCCCAAACTTTGTCACGAATTACTGGGGATGGTGCTCTGTAGTATCAAGCCCCATTGTTTCCTGAGCTGTGACAAACGTGAAAAGTTTAACCAAACCACCAAATTGCCCCAATTCTACCTAACTGTTTAATTTAGGTTAACAGAATACAAGCACCAGGTTTGTAAACTTAATAAGTAAATAACTGTTTATTGAACAAATTGTCTTTAGTGGCAAAAGAAAGAAATATGAACTGCTAACTTCAAACACTATAACTTAAACTGTACCTCCTTCTTAAATCCCTACACACACACACACACACACACAAGATACACAAGATGCACAAAACATGAATAGTAAGGTTGGGATAAAACAGTTCAATAGCACCAAACCAGAGTACAGAACTCGATGGGTTGATTTTGATTGATGTCTGCCAAATTCATTTCAGTTCTTGTTGATGACACAAGGTGGTCTTCCAGCACTTTCAGTATTTAGTTCACTGGTTGGGATTTTGCTTTTCAATGTCTCTAATAGTGGTTTTCCCCTTTCCCTCTTTACAGGGGTTTCCTCAGAGAGAGAGCAGGTTATAGAGACATGAGGAACAGAGATTTTAGATGTTTTCTCTTTGCAGGCCAGGAGCTTTCTGCTGCCCTGCTCTTCACACACAACATTGATCACCTGGTCAGCAGCCAATTAAAACACTCTTGCCAGGCAGCTCCCTTGGTGCAGGACTCCTTTCCAGCACCATCCTGTCTTACGTGGCACACTCTGTTCCAGGGCTGCAACATTGTATATATATCTCATCCTTTTCCAGTGGACATGTCTTTCAACCTGGAGCCATTGTAATTTTAATTCCTAGTCCAACAGAAAATAAAAATGTATGTTCTTTACAACAGTCCAACAGAAAGAAAAAAAGATGTTCCTTACAGCAGAGATACACTGCCTGAGCCCCTGCGTAGATCCTTCTGAATTAATCCCAATGCCACCATTGTTGACCTGGGCTACATTGGGCTAGTTGCCCAGAAATTTACACTTTTTTTGTAGGATTAATCTTTAATCGCAGACGTGGGACTTAGATGAGAAATGATTTACAGTAGAAGTTGTATTGGGAAGGCCTTTTTCTTCTAAAATTGTTCTTAAAAATACACTTGCTGAACAATCCCATCTCCACCCATCCCCCACACAAAACTGTGGAAACACAGAAATGTAATTGGTTCTGAGCAAGTGAAAGGGAGGAAGTAAGAACAAAAGGGAAGATCTGTAATAGGGTGGAGAGCAGACGAGATTAAATGGCAAAGGGTTTCATTTTACTAAAGCCAAAGGGTAAAGTAATGGGTAAAGTAAGGATACAAAAGGTATGTTCAGATGAGGTGCAAATGACTGTATAGGATCCATGAGAAGTGAAGGAATAAAGAAAGAAATTAAATAAAAACCGCACCAACCAAAAAAAGAACAAAATTGAAGCAGAAGTTATGATCTAAAATTGTTAAACTCGATAAAAGCAAAATACTGCGGATGCTGGAAATCTGAAATAAAAACAGAAAATGCTGGATAAACTTAGCAGGCCTGACGGCATCTGTGGAGAGAGAAACAGAGTTAACATTTTGAGTCCGTATGACACTTCTTCAGAGCTAAAGACAAGTAGAAAGTGATGGAATTTATACTGTTTAAGGTGGGGTGGAGCAGGTAAAGCAGGATAGAAGGTCAATAATAGCTAGGAGCTAAGGAAAGATTGACAAAGATGTTATGGATAAAAGACAAAGGCAATGTTAATGGTGGTGGTAAGGGCTGAAGAAGGTGGTGATCGTGGCATAAAGGTAAGAAAGCAGAATGTATGAATGGCAGAACAAGGGTCAAAACTCTTGTGAAAGAACAACATAGAACAAATGACAGATTGCCCTTTTGGGGGTGCGGTGGAGGTGGGGCCTGTGGTTGGGGGAAAAAGGATAGAAAAGGGGGGTTAAAAGGGATAAAACAATGAATAAAAATAAGTAAATAAATTTTTAAAAGGGATTACAAAACAGGTAAAGATGGAGGAGCGAGTTCAATGTATTTCAGGTTCGGCACGATGCTGAACTCTCCTTCCACTGCCTTCGTCTCCATGCTCACTTCTTTGGGCAGGAGTCCTCCCCCAGTTCAACGGATCCTTTCACCCACCTCCAAGTAACTTCCCTCCACCTGGACCCCTCCCTCTGGCCTTTTACCTGCTCTTGATCTTTTCATTGAGAATTTTGGCATGATATCAGCCGTCTCAATTTCTCTGCTCCTCTCACCCACTCTAACCTGTCTCCTTCTGAACTTGCTGCACTCCGTTCTCTCAGATCCAACCCTGACTTTGTTATCACCAAGGGTGGTGCCTGACGTACTGACCTCTACCTCGCAGAGGCTGAGTGCCAACTCTCAGACACTTCCTCCTACCTCCCCCTGGACCGTGACCCCACCACGGAACACCAAGCCATTGTTTCCAGGAGCGTCACTGACCTCATCTCCTCTGGAGATCTTCCTTCCACAGCTTCCAACCTCATAATCTCCCAACTCCAGACAGCCCGCTTCTACCTCCTTTCCAAAATCCACGATCAGGACTGTCCCAGCAGACCAATCGTGTCAGCCTGTTCATGCCACACACAGCTCATTTCTTCCTATCTTGACTCCATTCTCTCTCCCCTTGTCCAGTCTCTTCCCACCTAACATCTGCAATTTCTCTGATGTCTTACACCATATCAACAATTTCCAGTTCCCTGACGCTAACCACCTCCTCTTCACCATGGATGTCCAATACATCTACACCTCCATCCCCCACCAGGATGGTCTGAGGACACTCCATTTCTTCCTTGAACAGTGGCCTAAACAATCCCCATCCTCCGCCTGGCTGAACTTGTTCTCTCACTGAACCATTTCTCCTTTAACTTGTCTCACTTCCTCCAAATGAAAGATGTGGCTATGGGTACCTGCATGGGCCCCAGTTATGCCTGTTTCTTTATGGGGTATGTGGAACATTCCTTGTTCCAATCCTATTTGGGCCCCCTCCCACAACTCTTTTTTTGGCACATCAATGACTGCATCAGTGCCGCTTCATACTCTCTTCTGGACCTGGAAAAATTTATCAATGTTGCTTCCAATTTCCGCCCCTCTATCACCTTCATGGTCCATCTCTGACACTTCCCTTCACTTCCTTGACCTCTCTGTCTCAATTTCTGGTGATCGACGTCCACCAAGATTTATTGCAAGCCCACTGGCTCCTACAGCTCGTCACACCCTGGTTCCTGTAAGGACTCCATCCTTTTCTCTTAGTTTCTTCACCTCCGTCACATCTATTCTGATGATGCCATCTTCCAAAACGGCGCTTCTGACATGTCTCCCTTCTTCCTTGACTGAGGTTTCCCCCACACTATAGTTGACAGGGCCCTCAGTTGTGTCCCCATCTCCTGCACCTCTGCCCTCACACCTTACCCTTTCTCTCAGAACCATGGTAGGGTCCCCCTTGTCCCTACCAGCCTCCGCATTCAAAGGATCATTCTCTGGCATTTCCGCCAACTCCAGTATGTTGCCACCACCAAACACGTCCCCCCCGCTCCCGTAAGCAGCCGTTCCTTTCGGAACACCCTGGTCCACTCCTCCATCACCCCTAACACCTCATCCCCTTCCCACAGCACCTTCCCATGCAATCGCAGCAGATTCAACACCTGCCCCTTTACCTCCTCCCTCCTCATCGTCTTAAGAGTCCCAACACTCCTTTCAGGGGAAACAGTGCTTAATTTCCACCTCCTTCAATTTGGTCTACTGCATTCGCTGCTACCAATGCAGTCTTCTCTACATTGGGGAGATGAAACGCAGACTGGGTGACCGCTTTGCAGATCACCTTCGGTCTGTCCACAAGCATGACCCAGACCTTCCTGTCACTTGCCATTTCAACACACTATCCTGCTCTCATGCCCTCATGTCCATCCTTGACCTGCTGCAATGTTCCAGTGAAGCCCAACGTAAACTGAGGAACAGCACCTCATCTTCCGAGTAGGCAATTTACAGCCTTCCAGGCTTAACATTAAGTTCAACAACTTCACCCTTTTTAAAATTTATTTTTATTTACTTATTTTTATTCATTTATTCATTGTTTAATCCCCTTTTTATCTCCTTTTTATCCCTTTTCTTATCCCTTTTCCCCAACCACCACTCCTTCACCCCAAAAAGGGCCATCTGTCACTTGTTCTATGTTGTTCTTTCACAGAGTGCTGACCTTTGTTCTGCAATTCACACATTCTGCTTTCTTACCTTTTATGCCACTATCAGCATCTTCTTTAGCCCTTACCACTGCCATTAACACTCCCTTTGTCTTATGTCCATGACATCTTTGTCAATCTCTCCTTAGCCCCCACCAATTGCTGACCTTCTATCCTGCTTTAGCTGCTCCAACCCCCTTAAACAGAATCAGCTCCATCACTTCCTACTTCTCTTTAGCTCTGAAGAAGGATCATATGGACTTGAAACGTTAACTGTTTCTCTCCCCACAGATGCTGTCAGACCTGCTGAGTTTTTCCAGCATTTTCTGTTTTTATTATTGTCAAACTTGATGTTGAATTCAGAGATTGTTTTTTATTCATTCTTGGGATGTGGGCATTATTGGCTAGGCCAACATTTATCGCCCATCCTAATTGTCATTGAGAAGGTGGTGATGAGCTGCCTTCTGACCCAAATTTTTAATTCCTCTCTGGCCACGGGGGAGGTGCCAGAGGACTGGAGAACAGCTAATGTGGTTCTGCTATTTAAGAAGGGTTGTAGAGATAAGCCAGGGAACTACAGGCCAGTGAGTCTCATGTCAGTGGTAGGGAAACTATTGGAGAAAATTCTGAAGGAGAGAATCTATCTCCACTTGGAGAGGCAAGGTTTGATCAGGGATAGTCAGCATGGCTTTGTCAGATGGAGGTCATGCCTAACAAATTTGATTGAATTTTTTTGAGGAGGTGACCGGGTGTGTAGATGAGGGTAGTGCAGTTGATGTAGTTTATATGGATTTCAGCAAAGCCTTTGACAAGGTCCCACATGGGAGACTTATAAAGAAGACAAATGCACATGGGATACAGGGTAATTTGATAAGGTGGATTCAAAATTGGCTTAGTTGTAGGAGACAGAGGGTGATGACAGAAGGATGCTTTAGTGACTGGAAGCCAGTGTCCAGTGGCGTACCACAGGGATCTGTGCTGGGTCCCCTATTATTCGTCATTTATATAAACGACATAGGTGACTATGTTGTGGGGTAGGATTAGTAAGTTTGCAGGTGACACAAAGATTGGCCGGGTGGTTAACAGTGAGGTTGAGTGTCTTGGGCTACAGGAAGATATAGACGGGATGGTCAAATGGGCAGATAAGTGGCAGATGGAATTTAACCCTGAAAAGTGAAAGAGGATACAATTTGGAAGGAGTAATTTGACAAGGAAGTATTCAAGGAATGGCATGACACTAGGAAGTTCTGAGGAACAAAGAACACACACCTTGGTGTGTGTGTCCATAGATTTCTGAAGGCGGAGGGAAATGTTAGTGGGGTGGTGAAAAAGGCATATGTGACACTTGCCTTTATCAATTGAGGCATAGATTACAAAAGTAGGGAGATGTTGGAGTTGCCTCGAACCTTGGTGAGGCCACAGCTGGAGTACTGTGTGCAGTTCTGGTCGCCACATTATAGGAAGGATGTGATTGCACTGGAGGGGGTGCAGAGGAGATTCACCAGGATGTTGCCCGGGATGAAACATTTAAGTTATGAAGAGAGGTTGTTTTTGTTGGAGCAGAGAAGACAACCTGATCGAGGTGTACAAGATTGTGAGGGGCATGGACAGGGTGGATAGGGAGCAGCTGTTCCCCTTCGTTGAAGGGTCAGTCACGAGGGCACATAAGTTCAAGATGAGGGGCAGGAGGTTTAGGGGGGATGTGAGAAAAAACTTTTTTACCCAGAGGGTGGTGACAGTCTGAAATGCGCTGCCTGGGAGGGTGGTGTAGGTGGGTTGCCTCACATCCTTTATAAAGTACCTGGATGAGCACTTGGCATGTCATAACATTCAAGGCTATGGGCCAAGTGCTGGTAAATGGGATTAGGTAGGTAGGTCAGGTGTTTCTCACGTGTCGGTGCAGACTCAATGGGCCGAAGGGCCTCTTCTGCACTGTGTGATTCTGTGATTCTTGAACCGCTGCAGTCCATGTGGCATAGGTACACCCACAGTGCTGTTAGGGAGCGAGTTCCAGGATTTTGACCCAGTGGCAGTGAAGGAACGGTGATATATTTCCAAATCAGGAAGTTGCAGGTGGTGGTGTTCCCATGTAACTGCTGCCCTTGTCCTTCTAGATGGCAGTCGTTGTGGGTTTAGAATTTGCTGTCGAAAAAGCTTTGGTGAGTTCCTCCCGTGCACCTTGTAGATGGTACATTGCTGCCACCGTGTGTCAGTGGTGGAGGGAGTGAATGGGGTGTCAATCAAGCGGGCCGCTTTGTCCTGGATGGTGTCGAAGTCGAAAGATGAGGCGCTGTTCTTTAGACTTGTGTTGAGCTTCATTGGAACTACAGCAGACTACTCTAGCCAACCTGTTTTTTCCCAAATACTCACTTGATTAGGATCGATGCAGGAAGTCATGTGAATACGTCCAAACAGAGTTGGCAACCTTGCATTCCATCGGTGGTGGGGCAACAATGGGGTTATCTAGTGCCTGATTTAAGAGCAGCAAATTTGGAGTTGGGGGTAATCTAACCCACTGTTTTTATTGGGATACAGTTGTGGCTCACAAGGTCTTCATTTATCAACCATCCCTAATTGCCCTTGAGAAGGTGGTGGTGAACTGCCCACCTGAAACTGCTGCATTCTGTGTGGTGAAAGTGCTGCCACAGTGCGGTTAGGTAGGGAGTTGCAGGATTTTGACCTAGTGATGAAGCAATGGCAATGCATTTTCAAGTAAGGATGGAATGTGACTAGGGGAGGTTACAGATTGTAATGTTCCCATTGGCCTGCTGCCTCTGTCATTCTAATTGGTAAAGGTTGCAGGTTAGCCTGGATGAGTTGCTGCAGTAGATGCATCTTGTAGATGGTACATATTGCTGCCACTGTGAGTCTGTGGTGGAGAGAATGATTGTTTAAGATGCTAACTGGGGCGCTAATCAAGCGGGCTGCTTTGTCCTAAATGATTCCAAGCTTCTTGAATGTTGTTGGAGCTGCACTCATCCAGGCAAGTGGGTATCACACTCCATCACATTCCAACACACTCCTGCCTTGTGCCTTGTAGATGAAGAATAAACTTTGTTGAGTCAGGAGGTGATTCATTCACCCCAGAATATCCAGCTTTGACCTGTTCATATAGCCACAGTGTTTATTTGACTGGCCCAGCTAAGTTTGTACAGAAAGCAGCAATGTCCATATAAGCATTAAAAGGGCAATGAAAAGGGAAATCAAACCCAGAATTGCTGGGACATTTATGTGAGTCACATCACAAACCCTTTCTATTTTAAGCAGAATTTTATTACGGCATCAATTCATCATGCATGTGGCGTATCTTTTGAGAGCAATTACACTCTGCAGGGCTTTCATTTTGATTAGTTGACTGAAATCAATACTAATGCAGTGATTGGATCTCTCGTAAAATGTCGGGTATACTTGGTTAGAATATTGATTCTTAAATGTTAATTGCAGATAGCTGCACTTCTCTGCATGGACATTCTCTCCACTTTAAAATAAAATCTGTTTAGCTTTTTACTTAGAGGTTTAGACAGTTCTTAACACTTTAATTTTCAGGCAGTAATGAATTTTTATTGTAGATCAATGAACTGAATATATGACCATGTGGTGGTGATGAATTCTAATGCTTGTGTGTTCTGCTGAAGCAAATGTTGGCTTCATAAGATGCTCTTTCTCAACCCCAGTTCCAAGCTTATTCAATTTATTTTGTTTTAAATGGCAAGCTGGTAATGGTTATTTAGAAAATTAGAAATTAAATTTAAGAAACTCACAAGACAAACTCCACAATTTTAAGTTCCATTTAGCTCTTAGGTTATTCAGTTTGTTTCATTTTTACATGAAAAAAATAAAGTGCAATTTTGTTCAGTCATGTGGTTACATACTGAAATGGACTGGAATCAAGAAGATAACAGTAGCTGTACATGCTGAAATGCAATTACTAGTACAGTGTAAGGTTGTTTGTTCCTGTTATTTTCTTTTCATAATGTTGAATTTTATTTAGCTGTAAAATACATTACATAAGAATTTTCTCTCTGAAAAGCTGAGGTAAAGGATGAAGGTCCAAGGAATAAGAGTTAATAAATGGGGAATAATTAGTTGATGCCAAATTTGAGTTTTAAATGCCTAAAAATTATAAGAGGAAAGAACTGAAAGGAAAATTGTATCCAAAGCAAAATGCATAAAAGAAATATATATACTAAAGAAGAGGAGGGCAAAAGGAAATACAAAGAACTTAGGAGTGAAACTTTAAAAAAAAGTCAAGAAGGTATAAAAGTTACAAAATCAAATTATCAAGCAATATAGCAAGAAAATAATTGACAAACTAGCAAAACCAAAGGAGGATAATACCACAAGTTTGCATGGAATGCTGCACACCTACTCAAGAACACTAGAGAGATGATAGCAGGGATACTAGTTTCTATACACAAAGGTTCCAAAGAGTGGGCGGGGGGGCAATGGGGAGAGGGGTGATGTGGTCAATGACAGAGGACTGGCAGGTAGCTAATGCTGTTCCTATATACAAAGCCTGGGAACTATTGACCAGTCAGCTTAATATCAGTGGTAGGAATGATTCTGAAAGCCATTCTAAAAAAAGTAATGGAGCATCTAGAGACAGAAAAAATACAGAGCATGAATTTCAAAAGGTTTAACTAACCTAACAGCATTCTTTGAAGAGGTATGAAAGGATTAGACAAGGATAATGAAATAGAATTCATACACTTGGGTGTTCAAAAGATCTTTCAAGAGGTACCATACAGTTGATTCATGGCAAAGATAAAAGCGTGGAATCGGAGGACAATTAACTGAATTGACAGCAAATTGTTAAAACATAAAAAGCAGAGAGTAATGATAAAGTGCAGTTATTCAGATTGGAGTAAGGTAGAATGTAGTTTTCCACAAGGATCAATGCCAGGACCACTGTTACTCAAATTTACATTCATGATTTGGACTCTAGAATAAATTTGCATATGGTATGAAAATTAAAAGCTAGTCTCAGTAAGGTGACCAAGAAACTATCAAGTTGTTGTAAAAACTCATCTGGTTCACTATGTCCTTTAGGGAAGGTATTCTGCCATCCTTACCTATTTTTGCCTACATGTGACTCCAGACCCACACAACGTGGTTGACTCTTTACTGCCCCCTGAAATGGCCTAGCAAGCTACTGAGTTGTACCAAACCAATACCGTCAAAAATGAATAAAAACCGGATGGATCAGTATCGAACTAGGCACCAGAAACTATAACAGCGCACCCAGCCCACTCAACTCTGCCGACCTCTCCTTACTAACATCTAGGGCTTGTGCTAACTTTGGGAGAGATGTCTCACAGACTAGTCAAGCAACAACCTGACCTAGCCATACTTGTGGAATTGTACCTTGTAGCACCATTATCATTCCTGGATATGTCCGGTCCTACCAGCAGGGCAGACTCACCAGAGGTTATGATACAGTAGTATATAGTCAGGAGAGAGTTGTCCTGAGAGTTCGCAACAATGAATCTAGACCCCATGAAACCTCATGGCATCAGGTTAAATATGGAAAAGGAAACCTCCTACTCATTGCAACTGAACCCCCTCCCTCAGCTGATAAATCGGTGCTTCTCCATGTTGAGTATCATTGGAAAAAGCACAGAATAATAAGGACATAAAATGTACTCTGGCCGGGGGACTTCAATGGCCATCGCCAAGAGTGGCTTGGTAGTGTTATGACCACAGCTGGTGGTTAATTGCTGTGCAAACCAAATCCCAGAAGGAAACTTGGCGTACGGGCCATAACCTTTTTTTTTTGTATTCTGAAAACGAGAAGACGATGTACCAATCTCAGCAGTAAGAAGTCCAGTACACACTTTATGGATTTTTAAAAATTAAAAGTAAAGTTTTATTAACAAGAATTAAAGAAAACTGAAGCACACAAGATTACAGTTACACAATTAAGGTCAGTCTTACAAAACATTCCCCAAAAAAATCTCTACTTGGTCAAATCCACAAGTAAACATCTTCCAGGGAACATTCCCTTAAAGACGTTTAACTATGAAATCCAGTAATATTAGCTAAGGCAACTGCTGTAGCTTTAATAAAGGCACACCACATGACCTCTACCCTCATCCACTCTGCAGTGGAATCCACTTCAGAATAATACTGCTTTTTGCAGCCCAAGATTTTTCTGACTTGACTCGATGGTTGATTCAAATGGCATCCTCTCCCAGCCCAGCTCTGGCTATAGCTCAACAGCTCAAACAGTTCTAGCTATTTCGATGGCCAGGATTTTCCCCTCGGCGATTTGGGGGAGGGGCCCGCTCGCCGAGGGGAATCCCAGGCCATTTAAATTTTAAGGAAACTCTTTCGAGTTACCAACAGTCACAGATTGCAACTCTTTTGAGTACAATCACAGTTCTTGGTTTCCAGGAGTGGGACATGAACCCACAACCCTCTGATTCAAAGGCGAGGGTGCTATGAACTGAGCCACAGCGGGCGGACAGCAAAATCAGCTGTCCGCATGCTGACCTGTCAATGTCCAATTAAGGCCATTGACAGGCTCATTAAGATAGTTAAATGCCCTGCCCGGCCAACCTTAAGGCTGGCGGGCAGGCCAGGAGCCCCAGTGGCCTGTAGATTATTAATGAAACTTCATCCACGGGATGAAGTTTCATTACCGTTTTGTAAAAATGTAATTAATTTTATGAGTTTGTTATTAACATGTCCCATCTCGTGTGACATTGTCACATGAGGGGGACATGTTAATTTTAAAATATCTCTATTTTTTGACTTTACTTACCATTCACTAAACTCCCTGAGACAGCACTCTGCCTCAGGGAGCAGTGTGCTCTTTCGCGCGCATGCGGAAGATTCCCTCCGCCCCCACCCCAGAACAGGAAGTGCATAGTACTTCCTGTCGGGCAGGCTGCTGGGCAGGCCTTAATTGGCCTGCCCACTCAAAATGGCGGCGGTCCCCGTTTCAGCGGCAGGGTTCAGCGGCCCGCCTGCCAGCCAAGGGCTAAATTCTGCCCTATAGCTCCAGCTCAACAGCTACTCCAGCTATGTGCAGTAACTTTAAAATACCTCTTTTCTCTTTCTTCTCCAGTTCCATTGTTCTCAACACCTCTTTGAAACTCAAATCCTTCCAAATATAAAATCTTTTATGTCTTTATCTTGTCTTTGCTTTCTGGTCAATATACTATCCCCACTGCTATTTACCTATTGAACTTCTGCAAGATGCAAACATGTGTCTTGTTGCCTCTGACTCTCCTTTGTTATTCAACTTATCTAAAATTGCAAAAGTTAGATCTAACCTATTTACTTGTACCTGAAACTTAACATCTCTATCCTTTTCGTGTTCCGAATACCCCGGACAACCTGACTTAATCAACCTGACCAATTAGGGCCCGTCCAGCGTGAAACGCGAGTGGCAGTATTCAGCATTACCTGTGCGAGCAGGGCAGGGAAGAATCCGAGCCAGGCGAGCTTGACCTTCGCGCAAGTGCCACTTCATAATCTCCCTGAGGCACAGAGCTGCCTCAGGGAGATGAAGAGATATGAAAAAAACATCAAAATGTAATGAAACATGCTCCCTCATATAACTCTGTCACATGAGCAAGAGCATGTTATTAATGAAAAATTAAAGTTTTTATTTTATTTTTATTTGCTTTTGGAAACCTCATTCTGCCCGTGTGCAAAGTGCAAAGACCGCTTGGTCTTTTTGCCTGCCCGCCAACCGTAAGGTTGGACAGGCAGCAAAGAATTTATTTTAATTAACTTTTTAATGGCCTTAATAGGGCTTTTAATTGACGGTGGATGCACTGCCAATTTTGGCACATGACTGCCAACCGAAATATTGCGCAAGTGCGCAATGACTTCAGAACACTCGCCCAACGTCATCGCACGTCATTTTAATTTCAGCCAGGTCAGGCGCACGCCCAGTCGAGTGAAAAAAATTTTACCCTTGTATAATTTGAATATTTCTTCTGGTGTACATTCAACCTCCGTGAGAAATACCCTATCGGCTTCTCAATTCCTAGTTCATCTTGTAGCAAAACATCACCAACACCAACATCACTGGCATCAATATCTAGCTTAAACTGCATTGTATAATCAGGTGCTGATAGAACAGGTGTAGTTGTTCATACAGCTTTAAAGCTGTCAAATGCATTCTGACACTCCTGCATTCATTGGAATTTTCTGTTCTTTTTTAATGATCCAGTCAGCAAAGCAATTACACTGCTGAAGTTTGGCATAAATTTCTGATAAAATTCACTCATGCCTAGAAATCTCAAAACTTCCCATTTCACTGTAGGCACTGGGAATTCCACAATAGCTTTTACTTTTGCATCTCGTGGGGCTACTTGACCATGGCCAACAGTCTGGCCTAAATATGTAACTTGCACTTTCGCAAATTCACTTTTAGCCAAACTTACAACCAAGTTGGTTTGCTGCAGTCAATCAAATAGTTCTTTTAAATGTTGTAAATGTTCGTCCCACATTTGAATAAATACTGTTAAGTCATAAATATAAATAGCACAATTGCTCAATCTCTCAATCACTTTGTTTATTAGTCTCTGAAATGTTTCTAGTGCATTTTTCAAGCCAAAGGCCATTACTTTGCTTTGAAATAAACCAACCGGCATCACGAAAACTGCTATCTCTTTTGCCCTTTCTGATAAGGGTACTTGCCAATATCCTCACCGCAAGTCAATTTTTATGTTAAATGTTGACTGTCCCACTTTCTCTATATAATCCGATTGTGGAATAGGAATCCGCTTTTGTTACTGCATTAACTTTTTGGTAATCAATACATAGTCTTTGTGATTCATCCGGTTTTGGCACCATTACCATGGGTGAACTTCAATTACAGTGACTGGGCTCTATGGTATCATTTTGAAGCATAAATTCAATTTCTTTCTGACTTGAGCTAATTTTACTGGATTTAATCTATATGAGTGTTGCCTTATTAATTCTGAATTCCACATCAACATCATGTACAACTAAATCTGTTTTCCCCAGTTTATTTCCTCCAATTGCTTTGTGTGACTGCAATAGCTCTTTTAAATCACTCTGACACTTTTCTGGAAGGCAATCCAATATTAAATCTAGATTCTTAAGCACTTTCCTAATTGTCCAAATTTATTCGGAGGGAGATCAATTTCACAATTCTTAACTTCTACCCCCGTTTCCTTATTTACAACTACCAGTACCACCTCCTGTTTATCCTTTCTGTTGAAGTATTTTTTAAACATATTTACATGGCACACTTGTTGACTCTTCCTTCTATTTTGGGTATTTACTATGTAGTTTATCTCACTCAATCTCTTTTCAATCTGGTAAAATCCACTAAACCTCGCCTTCAACAGTTCGCCTGACATTGACAACAATACTAACACTTTTTCCTTAGCCACTTTTTCCTGAGCCTTTACCTTCATCACTTGTTGAGATATCTTTAAATGTTTCTTAGCTAGCTCACATGCCTTACATAATCTCTCTCTGAATTTCATCACATAATCCAGGAGAGTTTTTCAGGACTTTGATTCAGGAGTAATTAGTGAGTCAGTTTGAATGGTCCCCTTACTTCATGACCATAAATTAACTCGAAAGAACTGAACCCTGTTGACTCATTAGGGCCGTCCCTAATAGTAAACAACAAGAATGGAATCCCTCGATCCCAATCATGTGGATCGTCTCAACTATACGTTCTAATCACAGTCATCAAAATCTGTTGCCATCTTTCTAACTCACCTTGTGATTCAGGGTGATAGGCTGATGACCTAAAGTGCCTTATTTCTAGGCTGTTCATTACTCCTTGAAACAGTTGTGGCATAAAATTCGATCCCTGATCCTACTGTATTTGTTTTAATAATCCGTATCTTGTAAAGAATTTGGTTAATTCTTCTACAATCACCTTTGCTGTATTTTCCTTAATGATATTGCTTCTGGAAATCTTGTGGATACATCTATAATTGTCAGTAAATACTTATTTCCATTTTTAGTCTCAGGGAGGGGTTCTACACAATCAATTAGGGCCCTGTTAAAAGGTTCGTCAAATGCTGGAATTGGAATTAAAGGTGCAGGCTTAGCCACTGCTTGAGGTTTTCCTATCACCTGACGTGTGACTTGTTTGACAGAATTTGACTACATCTTTATGTAGTCCAGTCCATTAGAAAAGTTTTTGTACCTTAGCTTGAGTTTTCCTAATTCCCAAATACGCCGCCATTGGAATTTCATGAGCCACTCTCAAAATTTCATTCTGGTACCCAGATGGTATCACTACTTGGTGTACTATCACCTACTTATCATCTACCAGAACATGAGGCGGTCTCCATTTCCTCATTAACACATTGTTCTTAATGTAAAAACACACTGGAATGTATTCTGCTTCTGTTTTAGAATAAGCTGTCTAATATAATGTCTTCAAATCTGGTTCCTTCTACTGTAATTCTACTAACTTCATTGAACTAAATACCTGAACCTCATCCTTTTTACTCTTCTCCTCCTGAGTAATCTTTTCAAAGATTGATCCAGCCAACTGAAGTTCAGTATCCTCCCCCTGTCTTTTATATTCCTCCTCTTCCTGTTTAAACTTATGTGTTTGTGATCTAGTCACCACACAATCAGGAAACAATCCAGGATGCTCTTTCTGTGAAACCTCTGTTGATTGTGTCTCGACAAGCTGCTCTACTACAGTAGGCATAGTCAATATCTGTGACCCAGCTATATCATTCCCTAGAATAAATTGAACCCCTGCAATGGGCAATTTCTCTACCACCTCAACAATCACCTCTCCTGTTTTTAAATTACTTTTGAGATTTATCTTACAAAGTGAAATTGGTTTGACTTCACCCTTAATTAATATTTTGTCCTGCAATAACCCTTCTAAATAACAGCTAAAAACTACCCCATAACATTAAGGACTGGCTAGCCCCAGTATCCCTTAAAATTTTAACATAATTTCCTGCTTTTCCCTGTACACATGGATATATTTTCCCTTTGCATATAAAATCCTTAAACATCTCTGCAACCTGCCCTTCAGAATTCCCTTGGGTAAGTTGTGAACACATTCCCACTTCTCTAGCTACCACTGATTCTTCCTGCTCCACTATACACAAACCACTGATTTTTATTGCCTCTGAATCTCAGAGCCCACAGTGCTCTTCCAGAACTTTTCTGAGTCCCAATTACCACAATCGCTTTCCCATTTAACCTCCAGCAACTTGATCTTGTGTGTCCAGCCATAGTACAATGGTAACATATCAGTACCCTTTTTTCAACTCTACACGTTTCCATTTTTAATAGATTGATATCCTTATTACTAACATTTTTACCACCACAAGGTTTTCTAAATCTCCAAACTCACTGCTGATTTCCAGATGACCCTTTTCCTCCACTTAACTGTTTGTGTGAAATATCATACTATAATGTTTTTCATAATAGTATTGTGGGATATTGTAAGGTAGGCTTTTGTGTGGTTCTGTGGGTGGCTGATTTAATTGAATTAGAGTCAGATAGACAGCAAGGTTGAAATTATCAGAAGGGTATTTTAAATACTAATGAGTGAGCTAGAGTAAGAGTCAGTACATACGGTATGAATGAAATTTGCATTTTTAGATAAGTGAAGGGGCTGCTTTATTTTCAAAGAGGTGGTGTAATGTTTACAACTAACAAGATAATTGAGGCAAAACAGTACTTTTATTTTTCCCAAAAGTGCTGACCATAATGATCATATGAAAAATTTTTATATTATGGGAAAAGTAAATTTCCAAAAGCATGTAGAACAATGGGATTGTACACATTAAAGAGAGAGAGAAGCATATATAAAGGATGGAAGGCAATGTAGGCATGGCTGTGTAAAATCTTAAAAGGTACACTGTGTGACACAGACTTGGAAGAAGCCCTGGCCACTCTGAAGAAGTGCTACTCCAGTAACTAAAGTTGTGTCAAAAGCCTTTGGAATTCGACTGTCAAGTGGGTGCTGTGGTAACCTTGCTGGATTACTTATTTAAATTTAAAATCTATTTTGTACTGTTGCCTTAAAGGAGGTGTGTAGTTGTGAGTCAGGTGACTTAGGATTTTTAGGATTTGCTATAATAAGTAACTGTAATCTTATGTATGTGTTTGAGTTCTTTTCTTTTGTTAATAAATGTTTTTAATTAATTTTTAAACTCTCCAATGTTGTTAGTGGACTCATTACTTCTGAATTCAATGCACAAATCTGAACTGATTGTGATAGTGTGACCAAGTTTCCCTTGTGGATTTGGTCTGGCTGGCACATAGCACCTACCACATCATAATAATGTATATCGGCTAAAACAGCAGCTTCCCTGATCGTTTTGCTTTGTATTTCATCTAAATATGTCTTGATGTTTACTGGAATGCTATTTCTAAATTCGTCCATAATCATAACTTCTCTTACATTATTAAATGTTTTATCTAATTTTAATGCCCTGAACCATTGATCCCGGATAATTTATTTTTCTCTACAAACTCTACAAATTTCTGATAGGAGCTGCTTAAAGTCCTAAACTTCAAGTGATACGCTTCAGTTCATAAGTATTTAATATTGCCTTCTTTACCAGCTGGTAATCTGCAAACTGTTCCTCTGATAAGCTTGCATACATATTCATTCCTGTACCTGAAAAAACACTTTGTAACATGATAATCCAAGCAACTCTTGGCCAATTCAATTTCATAGCTATCTTTTCAAATGAGGTAACATATTTTTCAACTCCATCCTCTGTATATTTAGACAATAACTGAAGATTTTTAGTTAAATCAAATTCCTCAAAGGAATCAAAGTCACCATCTGAATCATTATCTCTCCTTTCTTCCTTCATTCTGTTTCACTTTAGACAATTCATACTATCTGGCTTTCTTCTCTCTCAAGCTTTCTATCTCTTTCCCTCTTTCTTTCCTCAATTGCTAACTTCTCTTTCTGAAGTTCAAGCTATCGCATTTCTATCTCTTGTAATTTTTTTTTCCCCCTTTCCTGCCCCTCCTTTTCCCATTGAAGCTTTTTTTATTTCTATGTCTTTTAATCCGTCTTTTTCTTTTTCCAGTTTTGTCATTTCTCTTTCTTTTTCTCTTTTCTTCCAATGCAATTGTTTTTAGTTCAATTTCTTGTTCAAGTTCAAGCTTCTTCATTTGTAACTGAAGTCTTATTACTTCCAGCTGTGAACATTAGTTTCAGGTATCCTTTCCTCCAACTTTTAAATGCTGGGTAAGTACTTTAATCATATCAGCCTTAGAAATTCTGCTTTTAACTCTACTTGCACTTCATCTGCTAATTCTTTCAACTGAGTTTTAGTCAGATTTCAAATACTGCACAGTTACATATTCCACTCCCAGAAAAGTCATAGCGATTGCCAAGGTCATTTCGTAGTCTAACCACTTTTAAACCCCTCAACACAAAACTCCTAAATTCAGCATTCTTCTTGTACTCATATCCCTTGCATTCACAAACTCCAATCCAATCAAGGAATTTTAATAATCTTACAAAGTGCCTCCAAATTTGTTATGACCACAGCCAACACTGGTGTTATGACCAGTGTTAATTGCTGTGCAAACCAAATCCCAGAGGGAAACTCGGCTTATGGGCCATAACCTTTTATTTCGTATTCTGAAAATGAGAAGAAAATGTACCAATCTCAGCAGGAAGTGGTCCAGTAACACTTTTGGGATTCTAAAAAATTAAAAGTAAAAGTTTTATTAACAAGAATAAAAGAAAACTTAAGCACACAAGATTGCAGTTATACAATTAAAGTCAGTCTTACAAAACATTCCCCCCCTCTAAAGAAAAACACTAAAACACTACTTGGTCCAACCCACAAATAAACACCTTCCAGGCAACACCCCCTTATGAATGTTTAAGTATGAAATCCAGTAATATTATCCAAGGCAAACTGCTGTAGCTTTAATAAAGGCATACCACAAGACCTCTTCCCTCATCCATTCTGCAGTGGAATCCACTTCAGAATAAAACTGCTTTTTTGCAGCCCAAGGCTTTTCTAGCTTGACTGGATGGTTAATTCAAATGGCATCCTCTCTCAGCCCAGAGCTCCAGCTATAGCTCAAACAGCTCCAGCCATCTCTGTAGCTCCAGCTCAACAGCTACTCCAGCTACCCACAGTAACACTAAAATACCTCTTTTTTTCTTTCATCTTGGGTTCCATTGTTCTCACACCTCTTTGAAACTCAGGTCCTTCCAAATATAAAATCTTTGATATTCAAACAAGCGCTCGATTTATGTAAAAATGCAAAAGTTAGATCTAACCTATTTACTTGTACCTCAATCTTGTATCTCTATCCTTTTCATGTTTCAACAACCGCCCCCCAACCCCCCGCAGACAACCTGACTCATATCAATTGCTTGCCCAACTTAATTAAATCTCTCTCTCTCTCTCTCACACACACACACAGGCCCTTCTTTAAAGAAGAATACAATATTCCCCAAAAATATATTTTTAAAAATCCATTCTCACAGTAGCACCACTGCTGGCTAAGTTCTGAAAGATATTCTGTCAGACTGGGCCGCAGGTGGTGAGGGAACAAATAAGAGGGAAAAGCCTATTGCAGATGCATCTGTCCATGACGACATTGGTCGACATGTCCACTGCACAGTCCTTGTGGAGATTATGTCTCGTCTTCACACTGAGGATGCGGTCCATCATGATGTGTGGCATTCCCACAGTGCTAACTGGAATAGACTCAGAACAGATCAAGCTGCTCAAAACTGAGGCACTATGGGCCTTCAGCAGCAGCAGAATTGTATTCAACCACAATCTGCAAACTCATGGACTGGCATATTTCTCACAGTACCATTACCATCAAGGCAGGGGATCAAACCTGGTTCAATGAGGAGTACAGGGGAGCGTGCCAGGGGCAGCACCAAAAACACTAAAAATTAGCTTCATCTTTCACAAGCTCAAATTCATTTGCCAACAATAATGCAACTACTGCTGTAATCATATTGAAGGCTGTCAGTATGATAAAGCCTCCCACTGTATAATGAAAACAGATGGTTGATGTAGATAATGTCACAGATATGAGGAGCTCAAGACCCTTGAAAAGCTTTATACTTGAAAAATGTTTTGAATTTTTTTTGCCATTTCTGGTTCTTTGTAAAAGAAAAAATCTTACCCACCTTTGCCATCAGGCATTCATTCTAACCAGGAGCTATTGTTGCTTCTGGTGTGCCTTTACGACCACTGTTGATGTCAATCGTAGTTTGATCAGAATGTGCTGTGATTGGATGTGGGTTGGGTGGGGGAGGTGGGGGGAGGTGGGGGGGGTGATGGTGTGTGTGTGTGTGGAGGTGGGTGGGGTGGGGGGGGAGGTGGAGTGGGGGAGAGGGAGGTGGGGGGGTGTTATTCCGGTCCTTGGCTCAGCAATTCACCTTTCTTCATAGTTCCTGCGGACCATCAGCTAAAGAATCTTCTGGAGGGAATGTGGGTACAACTGTCAATTATTTATATCTTATAGCCAGTGCTATGGAGTAAAAGTTAATGCTCATTGTTTTATATAGTCTTGATTCACTTTAAAAATTTATTTCAATATGTTTTCATAAGTGGAAAAACGAGGTTAAAATACTGTTAAACAGCACTTCAATGCATTGTATTGGGACATAGCAAATAACAAATTGCCAAATTTTATAAAAGGGAAATAAATTTAAATTACTAAGTGCTAGGTAATTTGATTTAACAGCACTTCCATTTGATCTACTGTAAACCTATACCTCATAGTAAGTTATCTTGATTCATCACTTTGAATGTTGAGACAATGTGAATTTGCAATTTTAAAATATGTTGAAATGAACAGCCACCAAATTGGAATATAATTCTACAGAGGTTATACTCAATCTTTATACACATATTGGTCAAACTTCATTTGGAGTACTATGTTCAATTTGGTTGCTAGACTTGAAAAGGACAGCAGAAATATGACTAGGAGCAAAGTAAAAACTAGGCTCAACAAAATTAACTACTTAAGCAAATTTACTAGAGGGGGAAGTTGTTCAAACAAGCTTCTATGGAAAACAAGTGAATCACCCTTTAAAGCATAATATTAGGTGTAGAGAATAAACATCACATATACTCGTGTGAAAGTCAACACCAGAATTTTCACCTAAAAATGGGATTTTTCATTTAACTCGTGTGAAAGTTACATTAGTTTTTCAGGGTTCAAACTGTGTTGTGATTATTAGCTACTTACGGTAATTGCTATGGTTCATTAATTTAAAGGTATACAAGGGAATCTTCAGATTTTCCCTCCGCCAATTCTAGCAGCAATCCCCCAGCCAATTGACAATGCTAATATGTACTAGGTGATGTATCACATTGCCATTGAGAAGGATGAGAAGTATGCAGCTCAATTTAAAATGAAAGTTGTAGCATTCGCTGAGAAGACTAATAATTGTGCAGCAGCAAGAGAGTTTGATGTTTCTGAGAAAATAGTTAGGGTGGAGAAAGGTATCCAATTAACTAGAAAAGATTCTGAAGAATAAATGCACCCGCAAAGGAAGACTGAGAAAATGGCTTCACCAGGAGAAAAAAATGCAAAATTGATTAAACAAGGATCGACAAAATGGTCATATTTTCACCTGCAGAGTCAGCTGACTCTATACCCTCAGAGAAGTAAAGAAAAATGGTATTCCAGAATTCAAGGGCAGTGCCAAGTGGTGCGCAAGATTCGTGAAAAGACCCAATTTAGTATTCTATCAGAAAATGGTAATTTCACAGCATCTACCACCTTGAACTTGATGATAAAATCATCAAATTTGTCATCTGATGTCTAGAAGAATGCATATCGATTGGCCTGCATTGGAAAAATAGTTGAAACTTCGATGAACTTCAACATGCCAGCAAACAAGGATGTTAGCAAGTGTGTGAAAAAAACATCCTTGTATAGATGATCGGCCATGAGAAGACACAGTTCACAGTGGTTCCATCTTGTATGATGGATGGCACAAAACTTAAGCCAATGGTGCTATTCAAGACAAAAGTTCTCAGAAAGGTATTGTCATCCACGTCCATAATAAAGGATGGATGGGTGAAGGTAAAGAAATCAAGATCAAGAAATTGATCAAAGAGGTGTGGAATTTGAGACCAGGACTATGCAAAGAATAAAAGTTTGCTCATCTGGGACATCTTCAAATCCCATCTTGTTGACGATGTAATCCGTAATATGAGATCAACCAACAACGACATGGCAGTTATTCCCAGCCATCTTACGAGTGCTGTTCAACCCTTGAATGTGTGTATAAATAAACCTCTCAAGGACAGTATCCAAGAGATGTGCAACAACTGGATGTTGGAAGGTGAAATAACATTCACTAAGGGCTGAAATATGTGAGCACCCTCACTAGCAACATGGTGTCAATGAGTCATAGACTTGTGGAATGTACTTTATCCCAATATTGTCAAAATTAAATTTTTTAAATGTGGAACATTGAATGCGCTCGACAGTACTGAGGACAATTACTTGTGGAATGATGGTGCCGAAGGTACTGGTACTACCAATAATGGTGATGAAGGTGAGGAAAATCCATATGATATTATACAACCAGGTTATTGAGATGAATTGTTTGGTGATTCAGATTATGAATCGCCTGATTTTGAAGGATTTTTAAATGAAATTCTGTAGTTAATTTGTTATGGTATATATTCATATTGTGTTGGATGAAATGTATTTAGTTTGTAATGTTATAAAATAAATAAATGTTTGAGAATTAATACTAATTCTTTAGTGTTGTTGGTTTTTGCTTTAGTTTATTCCATCGCAGCGATCTTTCTTGGGCCCAAATCAAGCACACATGGCAATCCCTCAAAAACATTAGGGGAAAAATTTTCCCCCGTTTGGCAGGGGGGGGGGGAAAGAGAAGTGCGGGAGCGGGCGTGGGCGGGCACGCCTCAGATTGGCACCCCCAAGGAGACGCGCCGCCCTTTTACAGAATTGGCCCGCCCGGCGTGACGTCCACCTGGAAGTGCTATGCGCTCCCTGTGCGAGCAGGTGGGGAAATTCCTCAGTCGAGAGTGCGCTCTATCGCACATGAGCGCAAAAGAGTGCACTGATCTCTCTGAGGCTAAGTAGTGCCTCAGGGAGATCGGCTGCAAATTAAAAATTGTTAAACAAATGATAGCAAGATTTCCCTGACATTTCCCCTCATGTGACACTGTCACATGAGTTGGGACATGTCCATAACTTTTATTAAATATTTAAATACCCTCAAGAAACCTCATCCCGCCCGTGGATGAGGTTTCATGCTTTTTCTGAAGCCCGCCAAGGCTCCTGGCCTGCCTGCCAACCTTAAGGTTAGACAGGCAGGTCCATTAATGATGTTAATTACTTTTTCAATGGCCTCAGTAGGCCGTTGACAAGTCGGGGGGCGCGCAGCTGATTGGGCTGCACCCCTGCTGGCCTGAAAATGGAAATGACGCGGGGTGACGTCAGGAATTCCACCCTACATCATCCTGCTTCATTTTACGCATCGGCGAGCGGGCCCCACCCCCGCTCGCTGACCGGAAGATCCTGCCCTAGATGAATTAATAGCACAGGTAGAAATAAATTAACATACGAACAAGGAGCAAGAGTAGGCCATTCAGGCCCTTGAGCCTGCTCCACCATTTAATAAGATCATTATTGATCTGATAGTAACCTGAAATCTGTATCCCTCCTATCCCCAATAACCTATCACTCTTTTGCTTACCAAGAATCTATCCACCTCTGCCCTAAGAATATTCAAAGACTCTGCTTCCACCACCATTTCAGGAAGAGAGTTCCAAAGACTAATGAGCCTCTGAGTGAAAACATTTTGCCTTATCTCTGTTTTAGATGGGTGACCCCTTATTTTTAAATAGAGACACTCTAGCTCCAGATTCTCTCATAACAGAAAACATCCTCTCCACATTCACCCTGTCAAGACCCCTGAGGATCTTATATGTTTCAATCAAGTCATCTCTTACTCTTCTAAACTCCAGTGCATATAAGCGTAGTCTGTCCAACCTTTCCTCATAAGACAATCCACCCATTCCAGGTATTAGTCTGGTAAACCTTATCTGAATTGCTTCCAATGCATTTATATCCTTCCTCAAATAAGGTGACTAATACTGTTCACAGTACTCTAAATGTGGTCTCACTAGTGCTCTGTACAACTGAAGCACAACCTCCCTACTTTTGTATTTAATTCCCTTACAATAAATTATAATATTCTATTAGCTTTCTAATTACTTGTATTTGCAGACTAGCCTTTTGTGATTCATGCACTAGGACACCCAGATCTCTCTGCACCTCAGAGCTCTGCAATCTCTCACCATTTAGATAATATGTTTCTCTTTTATTCTTCCTGCCAAAATGGACAATTTCACATTTTCCCACATTATACTCCATTTGCCAGATATTTGCCGACTCACTTAATCTACCTATATCTTTTTGTAGCCTCCTTATGTCCTTTTCACAACTTACTTTCTTACCTATGTTTGTGTCATCAGCAAATTTGGCAACCATCCATTCAATCCCTTCATCCAAGTCATTTAAATAAATTATAAACAGTTGAGGTCCGAATTCATTACATCCTCAATAGTGAAAACTGATGCAAAATACCTGTTCAATTCGTTTGCCATCTCCTTGTATTCCATTATCAATTTTCCAGGCTCACTTTCTATAGGACCAATGCTCACTATGTTAACTCTAGTTTTAAAAATATTTATAAAACCTCTTTCTTTCTGTTTTTGTATTTCCGGCTAGCTTTCACACACACTTTATTTTATCCCTTCTTATTAGTCTTTTAGTTATTCCTTATATTCTGCCAATCTTCTGACCTGCCACCTGTCTGTGCACAATGGCAATGCTTTTTTAAGTTTGATACTATCTTTAACCTTTCTAGTTAACCATGAATGGTGTGTCCATCCCTTGGACATTTTTGTACTCATTGGGATGTATCTATTTTGTGCTTTCTGAAATATCCCCTTAAATATTAGCCACTGCATCCCTATTGACCTATCGCTTAACCTTATTTGCCAATTCACTTTAGCCAGCTCAGCTTTCATGCCCTCAATTGCCCCTTATTTAAGTTTAAAAACTTAGTCTCACACCCACTCCTCCCTCCTCAAACTGAATGTAAAATTCAATCACATTATGGTCACTGCTACCTGCCTTCACTGTGAGATCATTAATTACTCCCATCTCATTGCACAATACCAGGTCTAGTATAACCAGCTCTCTGGTTGGTTCCAGAACATGCTGTTCTAAGAATCTCTGCTGCAAACGTTCAATGTACTCCTCATCTCGGCTATCTTTGACCATCTGACTTTTCCAGTCTACATGTAAATTAAAATCTCCTATGATTATCGCTGTGCCTTTCTGACAAGCTTCAATTATTTCTTCCTTTATGCTCAACCCTACCATGTGGTAACTCTCAGGGGGCCTGTATCCAACTCCCACAAGTGACTTCTTGCTTTTACCAGTTCTCATCTCCACCCACACCTTTTCCATATCTTGGTTTCCTGAACTTAGGTCAACCCTCTTTATTGTGCTAATACCCTCATTAACTAACAGAACCACCCCTCCAACTTTTCCTCGCTTCCTGTCCTTCCTTAATATCCTGTACCCTTCAATATCAGGTCCCAATCCATGTCTTCCTGCAGCCATGGCTCCGTAATGGCTATCAAGTCGTAATTATTTATTTCTATGTGCACTCTCAGTTCATCTGTTTTGTTTCGAATGCTATGTGCATTCAGATACAGAGCTTTCAGTTTTATCCTTTTTATAACCTTTAGTTTCATCTGTTGATTTACTGTTAGATTAGTCTCTTTGACCCTTCCTGTCATGGTCTGTTTTTCATTTCCCGTAATAATACCTTTTTCTTTTGTCTTGTCTCTGCTCTTTGATTTACCATACCTTTCCAAATTTGATCCATGGCCCCCTCTATTTAGTTTAAAACCGTCTCTACTTCCCTAATTATGTGGCTCGCAAGGGCACCGGTCACAGCACAGTTCAGGTGTAGACTGTCCCAACTGTACAGATCCAACTTTCCCCAGTACTGATGCTGGTGCCCCATGAACCGAAACCCACTTCTCCCACACCAGTCTTTGAGCCACACATTCATTTCTCTAACCTGATTTGTCCTATGCCAATTTGCATGTGGCTCAGGTAATAATCCAGAGATTATGGCCTTTGAAGTTCTGCTTCTTAATTTGGTGCCTAGGCCCTCATACTGACTATGCAGAACCTCCTCCTTTGTCCTGTCTATGTCGTTGGTACCTGCATGGACTACAGCGACTGGGCCCTCCCCCTCCCACTGCAAGTTCCTATCCAGCCCTGAGCAGTTGTCCCGCACCCTGGCACTGGGTTTGATTGAATAACTATTAAGGATATGTGGACACAGGACCTTTAGAAGAGAGTGGCAAAATGGAAAAGTGGATGTGGAGTAACCCCGATAATAAAGAATGGGATAAAGATCATTGAAAGACTTCTAACTTAGGGGATCATTAAGTTTGGGTGGAGCTGAGAAATAACATGGGCAGAAAACATAGCTGGGAGTAGTATTTACAGTCTTCCTAATGGTAGTTGTAGTGTTGGGAAGACTGTAAACCAGGTAAATAATCCAGTAATCATCTTCATATACACTGAACAAACAACATTTGCAGCATTCCTTTGGAGGGCCAAGATCGCTTTCTAAATCACTTCTTCAAGGAACCAAATAGGGATTACGCTATTATAGATCTGATATTGTACAAAAAGGGGTTAATTATTAATCTTATAGTAAAGGAACCTCTGGGGAAGAGTGATCATAATATGATGGGCCCCTTTTATGAGTTAGAGTGTAATTTAGTTAAGCCTGAAACTAGGGTCTTAAATTTGAATAAACCATGCAAGTATGAGGGCACAAAATTGACAAAGAAAGAAAACAAAATGAGAGTAATGAAAATTCAAGTAAAAACACATTGTAAAGTTCGCAATTGATATTCACTGCCGCTCAGCCATTTTCTTCATCAGCGAGGGCGCATATGCAACGCGACGTGTGAAATGCACACGCGCAATGAAGGCAGATGATCGCGCATGCGCACCGGAGCACAAAATGATGCAGACACATTGTCCGACATGAAGCGCACATTGGAAACGGCGCATGCGAAGTGAGCTTGCGCGCTCAGACATACGTGCTGAGGTACGATGCTGAGGTATGCGGATTGTCAGTCAGCGCCCGCGTTTGCGCATGGGCAACCCTGATGTAGGTGATGCGCACGTATGCAAATGTAACGCGGCACAGGGAATGCGCATGCGCGGTCGATAATTACCTGTTAATTATACACTCGCCGATGGGGTTGTATGACTGATGGGACCGAGTCAGTGAAGCAGATTCCCAGTATCGCCCGCCCGCCAGTCAGTCAGTCCCTGCGGATAACTCCTCAGGCGATTTGAAGTGACAATGAGTGCTGGCAGTGGTATCCTGATTCGGGGTGGGAAGGTGGTGAATGAGGACAGCTCGTTCCTTGCTGACGTTTATATTGAAGATGGGCTGATCCAGGCTGTGGGCATCAACCTGCCGATCCCAAAATGCGGGAGAGTGATTGATGCCACCGACAAACTGCTCCTGCCAGGGGGCATCGACACCCACACTCATATGCAGTTCCCTTTCATGGGGTTTCAAGCCGTGGATGATTTTTATCATGGAACCAAGGTACATTTTCCACCCCCCCCCCCCCCCCAAAGATAAACTTTATTCATAAAAATGTAATATTGCATTCCACAACAGTTCAAATTGGATAAAAGCAAAACACTGCGGATGCTGGAAATCTGAAACAAAAACAAAAATAGCTGGAAAAAACGCAGCAGGTCTTGACAGCCTCTGCGGAGAGGAATACAGTTAACGTTTGGAGTCCGTTTGACTTTTATTAAGAAAATGAATTTGTCACCAAAAATAATCAATAAAATAAAAGCAAATTACTGAGAATCTGAAATAAAAATAGAAAGTGCTGGGTAAACTCAGCAGGTCTGGCAGCACCTGCGAAGAAAGAAACAGTTACCCAAAAAAAATCACTTCACCTATGAGTGAACCGATTAAAAATGACTGAAAATGGCTTTAAAAAAGTAAACAGAACCATTTAATAGTTCTGATGAAGAGTCATACGGACTCGAAATGTTAACTGTATTCCTCTCCGCAGATGCTGTCAGACCTGCTGAGTTCAAATTGGATATTACCGAGAGTGCCATATAGGTCTCAAGTTCTTGGTGCCTCATTACAATTGTAATTACACATGAAACCAAGGCACGACTCTACATCTAAAAGTTTTATTGCACTTTTTAACATTGTCTTTCACGGTTTTTCACTTGCACGGCTCACTTATCCTTTATGATCTTGTTGATGGATTAATCTTGAGATATCTTCTTGAAAATTTCACCTTTTAATTCTCAAAATTTTGGGCTGTGAAATTAATGAGATCAACGCAAAGTTTTAACGCTCCAAAAATTTACTCAAGGTTGCGCTGCGACAGTTTACCTAAGTTTTTGCTACACATGTTAACATTTTCACAAACGTAAATCCTTCATAACTGGCACTATCTGGCAGCGTAATATAAGTTTTTTTTAAATGAAGTATTCATTGGTGTATTTGAGAGTTAACCGGGTGCAGTTTTGTTAATTTAGCTGAAAATGAATTTGTCACCAAAAATAATCAATAAAATAAAAGCAAATTATTGAGAATCTGAAATAAAAACAGAAAGTGCCTGATAAACTCAGCAGGTCTGGCAGCATCTGTGAAGAAAGAAAGTTACCAAAAAAATCACTCCACCTATGAACTGATTAAAAATGACTGAAAATGGCTTTAAAAAAGTATACAGAACCATTTAATAGTGTCATTGGTGTACACTAGCCACAATTAGTAAAATTGATATGAAGAAACTTAACAGGTGCCTTGATAGTGCCTAATGAAAATTTGAAGAGCCTTCTCCAATTGGCCAAATCTCTCAATTTCCACCCAGGGAATGAGTTTTGTGGGCAAATTGAATCTTGAATCAGTGTTTAAAAAAAATGCAGAAAACACAATTTTATTTGTTTTTGGGCTGTTTGCCTTTATAGAATTACACAATTACAACACAGAAACAGGTGGTTCAGCCCAGCCAGTCATTTATCTCCACGCTACCAATGGTCCCAATCATGTGTCTGCACTGTTGCCGTACCCCTTCTTGTCCTCTCCTTTATTATCTAACCTGTTCATAAACCGTTGCACAATCACTAACTCTAATGATGTATTTCACAGTCTCTCACAACCCGCTATAGAAAAAGGTTTCTCTTGCTCTCTCTGTCCTAAATCTTGTACATTTAATCTTGTATTAATTTTCTCTTGTTCTAGACTCACCCACTCACTAGAAATAGTCTGTTTCTGCCTGCAGTTCCATCTTTTCATAATTTAAAGCACCATTTAATCTTCTCTGTTCTAACAAAACAGTCCCATTTTTTTCAAATATTTCTTTGTATTTCTTCATACTAGACATCATGGTTGTGAATCTCTCCCTTTTGTCTCAACATGTTGATCCCAAAACTACACAGTTTGTGCCGTCTCATCCATTCATCCAGGAAGATCCTATAGATCTGTCTGTCCCAGTATTCGCCTACTTTGGTCATCCAAACATATGCAAATCTATACATGTTTTATTCACCGGCTTGATCAAATGGCACCAATAATATAATAGCTAGTTTTTCACTCAAAGAATCTGGTTGTTAAACCACTGCCACTCAACTCTTTGATACCTTTCCACTGTTAATTCCCAATGTGGCTGCATACCTGATGCTGCAACTTTATTTCTCGTTCCCACCCACAAAATCTGTTCCCAGATGTCATGATGTGCTTTATATCAAATAATCATTTTTAATCCACTGGCTGGAAACCTGAATGGAACTTTTAAAAACAGACTTTAAAAAAATGGAGCCTAAAATGATTTAAACTCACAGCCCAAGATGGCTAACCCCAATGTGCAATCCTACATGTTCCACTTTTCAATTCATTGGAGTGGAGTCAGTCTGTCTGCAAAAACCATCAAAGACAATGACTTCCGGGGAGTGTGAAGGACTCAAGTCTCATGTCTTATGAGCAAGGCATCTATGGCAATCATCTGAGGCATTCAATTGTCAGAGTCAGGCAATTAAGACTAATCACTTGGACAATGGGACCCTAGCTAAGTTAGTTTCCAGCCATGAGCTAGCTAAGTTAGCTTCCAGCCATGAGCTAATCAAGTCAGCTTTGGGATACATGGACAATGTCTATTTTTCAATTCCCCTAGCAGTTGGAGAAGGAAGGTCACATGACAAGCCAACTCTTTGTATATTTTAAGCGCATGTTTTCTCAGCAGAACTGAAAACAAGCAGCTAATGGAGAAGTGGGGTCTCTCCTGCCTCCTTTATTTCTCCAACCCACATGGTCAGCTTCAATTCCTGTTTGCTGACTGTGATCATTCAGGGACACCCTTGCTGCGGATTTCGTAAAAGCAGACAACACAGCATGACCATCTCCCAAAGAACAAAAACTCAGTCATCGACATCTTTAAACCAGAATCACCGAGACCATTAAATTCAACCTGAAGTCAGCCAAGTCACCAAACCACACACTTCTACATTTTTTAATGATTCTAATTTGGCCAACCACCTCTTTGTTAAATTCAAGAAAACCTGTCCGATTGGTTCTTTTGTGATCACAGTGCAAAATAATTAAGTACTCACAGAATTAGCATGTATATCCTTTTCAAACCAAAAAAACCTGTTGCAGTCAAATGAGGAGAGGGGAAAGAGAGGAGCCATTTCATCTCTCCTGACCTGGATGTAATATCTCCCTCTCTCTCTCTTCCCCACTCTTTTTGTGACTCTCTCCCTGAGAGGTCATCTCTTCCCCCAACACCCTCTCCTTCCTCAGTGTATCTCTCCCTTCCTCCCCCTCTTTCTCACACACACACTAAAACTATTCTCGTTCGTTCACACGCTCACTCACTATCTTGCTCACTCGTTATCTTGCTGTCTCACACTCACACTCACACAGATACACTCACTCTACCCTACTTACCCCCCAACCCCTTCCCCCTCTACTCTTCACCCATTGGCTCCCCCTACTTGCAGGCTACTTGTGTCATTTCAAAAGCATGTTTGCTTGCTGCCCCCATGTATTTTGAACCCTGTGTTGGAGGGGAGCAATGGTACTGTGTGTAGTATAATGAAGTACGGTGTACTAAGTCACACAAAGGATTGGCTGTATTAGTGAAAAATGTGACATTGATTTTGTGGAAGAAGTCGAGGAGTTTGCTATAATGACAGTTTAATGACGGTTACCAGCAACTACACAAAGATTGAGTGAAATCAAAGAGGCTCAAAAATCAGATAAGGAATGTAAGCAGATTGTATTTGAGGATGGTGAACATATAGACCACAGTCCTATCTTGAGACCATATTTTGAACAGAGAGCACATCGGAGAGTGATTGATGATTCACTGGTATACGATGATAGAGTAGTTATCCCAAGAGCATTGAGACCTTACAATCACAGAATCACAGTGTAGAAGAGGCCCTTTGGCCCATCGAGTCTGCACTGACACGTGAAAAACACCTGACCTACTTACCTAACCCCATTTACCAGCACCTGGCCCATAGTCTTGAATGTTATGATGTGCCAAGTGCTCATCCAGGTACTTTTTAAAGGATGTGAGGCAACCCGCCTTCACCACCCTCCCAGGCAGTGCATTCCAGACCGTCACCACCCTCTGGGTAAAAATGTTTTTCCTCACATTCCCCCTAGACCTCCTGCCCCTCACTTTGAACTTTTGCCCCCTTGTGACTGACCCTTCAACTAAGGGCAACAGCTGCTCCCTATCCACCCTGTCCATGCCCCTCATAATCTTATACACCTCGATCGACTCTCAGTCTTCTCTGCTCCAAAGAAAACAACCCAAGTCTATCCAACCTCTCTTCATAACTTAAATGTTTCATCCCAGGCAACATCCTGGTGAATCTCCTCTGCACCCCCTCCAGTGCAATCACATCCTTCCTATAATGTGCCGACCAGAACTGCACACAGTACTCCAGCTGTGGCCTCACCAAGGTTCGAGACAACTCCAACATGACCTCCCTATTTTTTTAATCTATGTCTCTATTCATAAAGGCAAGTGTCCCATATGCCTTTTTCACCACCCCACTAACATGCCCTTCCGCCTTCAGAGATCTATGGACACACACACCAAGGTCCCTTTGTTCCTCAGAACTTCCTAGTGTCATGCCATTCATTGAATACTTCCTTGTCAAATTACTCCTTCCAAAGTGTATCACCTCACACTTTTCAGGGTTAAATTCCATCTGACACTTATCTGCCCATGTGACCATTCTGTCTATATCTTCCTGTAGCCCAAGACACTCAACATCACTGTTAACCACCCAGCCAATCTTTGTGTCACCCGCAAACTTACTAATCCTACCCCCCACATGGTCATCTATTTCGTTTATCTAAATGACAAATAACAGGGGCTTAGCACAGATCCCTGTGGTACACCACTGGACGCTGGCTTCCAGTCACTAAAGCATCCTTCTGTCATCACCCTCTGTCTCCTACAACCAAGCCAATTATGAATCCACCTTATCAAATTACCCTGTATCCCATGTGCATTTGCCTTCTTTATAAGTCTCCCATGTGGGACCTTGTCAAAGGCTTTGCTGAAATCCATATAAACTACAGCAACTGCACTCATCTACACCTGGTCACCTCCTCAAAAAATTCAATCAAATTTGTTAGGCATGACCACCCTCTGACAAAGCCATGCTGACTATCCCTGATCAAACCTTGCCTCTCCAAGTGGAGATAGATACTCTCCTTCAGAAATTTCTCCAATAGTTTCCCCACCACTGACATGAGACCCACTGGCCTGTAGTTCCCTGGCTTATCTCTACAACCCTTCTTAAATAGCAGAACCACATTAGCTGTTCTCCAGTCCTCTGGCACCTCCCCCGTGGCCAGAGAGGAATTAAAAAATTGGGTCAGAGCCCCTGCGATCTCCTCCCTTGCCTCTCTCAGCAGTCTGGGACACAAATCATCTGGACCTGGAGATTTGTCCACTTTTAAGCCTGCCAACACCTCCAATACCTTGTCACTCCCTATATCAATTCGCTTAAGAACCTCTCAGTCTCTCTCCCCAAGTTCGATACCTTCATCCTCATTCTCTTGGGTGAAGACGGACGTGAAGTATTCATTCAACACTCTAGCGATGTCCTCTGGCTCCACCCATAGATTGCCCCCTTGGTCCCTTATGGACCCTACTCTTTCCCTGGTTATCCTCTTCCCATTGATATACTTATAGAATATCTTGTGATTTTCTCTACTTTTACCAGTCAGAGCTTTCTCATATCCCCTCTTTGCTCTCCTAATTGCTTGCTTAAGCTCCACCCTGCACTGTCTGTACTCCACTAATGCCTCTGCTGATTTTCTTCCCTTGTACCTGCTAAAAGCCTCTCTTTTCCTTCTCATCGTACCCTGAATATCTCTGGTCATCCATGGTTCTCTGGGCTTGTTACTCCTTCCTATCACCCTAGAGGGAACATGTTGAGCCTGTACCCTCCCCATTTCCTTTTTGAACACTCCCCACTGTTCCTCTGTAGATTTCCCCACAAGTAACTGTTCCCAGTCTATCTTGGCCAGATCCTGCCTTATTTTACTAAACTTCACTCTCCCCCAATCCAAAACATTTTTTTGCAACTTGTCTATTTCTTTGTCCATAACAAACTTAAATTGTACCATGTTGTGGTCGCTATCACTAAAATGCTCATCCACCACCACCTCAGCCGCCTGTCCGGCTTCATTCCCCAGAATTAGGTCCAGCAATGCACCGTCCCTTGTTGGACCCTCTATATATTGACCTAAAAAGTTCTCTTGTACACATTTCAAGAAATCCACTCCATCCAAGCCCTTAGCACTATGTCTATCCTAATTAGTGTTGGGAAGGTTGAAATCACCTAACATAATTACCCTATTGTTATTGTTTTTACACACCTCCACAAATTGTGCACATATTTACTTCTCAATTTTCCGCTGACTATCTGGGGGTCTATAATAAACACCTAATAATGTGGTTGCCCCTTTTTTATTCCTAAGCTCTACCCACAAAGCTTCATTTGATGCCCCCTCCAAGATATCATCTCTCCTTACTACAGTAACGGACTCCTTAACTAATAATGCAACGCCTCCTCCTCTTTTACCCCCTCCCCTGTTTCGCCTGAAGATTCTATATCCCGCAATGTTGAGCTGGCAATCCTGCCCTTCCCTCAACCACGTCTCAGTGATGGCTACTAATCACAATTCCACATGTCAATCCTCACCCTTAACTCATCCGTTTTACCCGTAATACTCCTGGCATTAAAGTAGAGGCCATCCAGCCTTGCCTTGCTCCCTTGAAGCTTATTGCAGCTGTACTCCCTCTGACTTGATTGTTTTGCTGTATTATGATGTGTCCCTATTCTGCTAACATTCTGTATCCCCTCCCCCTGCCGAATTAGTTTAAACTCCTCCCAACAGCACTAGCAAACCCACCCCTAAGGATGTTAGTCCTGCTCTGGTTCAGATGTAGACCATCCCGCTTGTACAGATCCCACCTTCCCCAGAAATGGTCCCAGTGATCCAGGAATCTAAAACTCTCCCTCCTGCACCAACTCTTAAGCCACATATTAATCTGTGCTATTCTCCTATTTCTGAGCTCGTTAGCATGTGGTACTGGGAGTAATCCAGAGATTACAACCCGAGAGGTCTTGCTTTTTAGTCTACTGCCTAACTCCCTGAATTCTTGATGCAAAACCTCATCCCTCTTTCTACCTATGTCATTGGTACCAACATGTACCATGATCTCTGCCTTATCACCCTCCCCCTTCAGGATGCTCTGCAGCCGTTCAGTGACATCCCAGACCCTGGCACCAGGGAGGCAACATACCATCCTGGAGTCACGTTGACGGCCACAGTAGCACCTATCTTTTCCCCTGACTATAGAATCCCCTATTACTATTGCTCTTCCTCCCTTCCTCCCCTCCTGTACTGACAGGCTGCTTATGGTGCCAGAACCTTGGGTCTGTCCGCACACCCTGGAGGAACCAGCGCCCTCATCAGCCTCCAAAACAGAAGACCGATTTGCAAGCGGGACTCCGGCGGACTCCTGAACTACCTGCCTGTTTCTCTTGGACTGCCTGGTGGTCACCCATTCCCTTTCTTCCTCAAGTCCCTTCATCTGCGGTGTGACTACCTCTCTAAACGTGCTATCCATGATGCTCTCAGACTCACGGATGCTCCACAGTGTCCCCAGCCGCCGTTCCAGCTCTGAAACCCGAGCTTCCAGGAGCTGCAGCTGGGCACACTTCCTGCACACATGCTGGCCCCGGGCACTGGAAATGTCCCCGGCTTCCCACATGGAGCACGAGGAGCACACCACGGCTTTGAGCGCTCCTGCCATGACATATCCCTTTAAATTAAACCTTTTAAGTCAATTACTCTAGGGCCCTTCTTTCCTGATCCTCGTTACTGTAGAGCATACAAACTGCAAACCACAAAAAGACCTTAAACTCTAAGCAATTATAGTAGTAAATACCTTACCCACTACTTACCAGTGATTCCTTTCCCTTGTAGCCTCTACTGTTGCAGCACACTCTGAAGATTTAAGAAGTTGGATAGCAAGGAAAAAATGCAAAGAGCACCTTGTCCCCTTTGCACCGAATTCCCATTTTGCACCAAATTCTGAATAACCACTCTGGCTGTGCCCCACTCAGGATGTGCTCGCTCTCCTGTTCATGTGCAAGCACACTGTAGCATGCTTCTAGATAGTTCCTTTCTTAAATAGAGCTGACTTGACTCACCACTAGTTAAGCTTCAAATAGTAATTAACCCCTATTCAGGCCTTAATCAGGCTTCAGGCGATTGACAGTTAACTGTCGCACAGTCAGCTGAGTCAGCTACCTTACCAACCTTTTAACTAGACTACTGAACTTACAAAAATTAAAGAGAAATTATGCCTACATCAAGGTCATTTCAGTTTTATCAAGCACAGAGCCAGAGCACAGTATTCAGGTTGTTGGCGGGGTCTCTCAAAGTCATTGGAAAAAATGATATCCAGATATATCACATGTACAGTTCACAGGCAGTAATCAAAAGCATCACTAATGTCATCTTCTTTCCCTACAAGGCCACAGGAACACCTAGGAATAGGTTTATTTGAGCATAGGGGGAAAATGTTCATAATAATAGATTACTGCTCGAGGTGGACTGAAGTGAAACAGTTACATGGTCACATTTCAGAAGCAGTGATAATGTCATTGAAAGAAGTTTTTGCAGTCCATGGGTTCCCTCATATTGTGATATCAGATAACGGTCCACAATTTGCGAACATAGAGTTTCAAGTGTTTACAGAGTTATTTAGAACACTTCAGATGAAGAGTCATATGGACTCGAAACGTTAACTGTATTCCTCTCCGCAGGTGCTGTCAGACTTGCTGAGCTTTTCCAGCTATTTTTGTTTTCGAGATGAATGAGAAGGCCTTATTCCCTACAAACAAGAGGAAAGCGAGACACGGTAGGTCAGTGAAGGCACCACAACTCTTATTGGTATAAGAGAATAAAGCAGAGGTAGGAGAGAGAAGAGAGAACAAGAAGAGAAGATGGAGAGAGAAAGAAAAACAACATATATTTCCTGTGAAACTTCAGAGCACTGAAATGTTCAGAATGACTGGGAGACTAAAGCATTGGGTTTCCAGGAACATCAGAGAACATTGAAGTCTAAACAAAAATTTGGGGGAGATGTAGTATAATGGAGTATGTTAGAGTAAGTCCCACAAAGGATTAACTGTAATAGCCTGTGATGTCATAGAATGGAGTGACATATACTCATGTGATTTGAGAACTTGGAGAAAGCAGCCTGGAAAGAAGTTAGTATAAGGAAATGTTACTGTAAATATGTTATAATAAAGTTAATGTTTGCAGCTGGGAGTGTTTGGGAGTTATTGAAACTACTTCAGCCCAACAACACAATAATATACTGGTGAAGGGGAGAGGATTTTTTAGGTTAAAGCTGAACTCTGTGAACTGGGAGTTTAATAAGGAGAAGATTGACTATTGGGGAATTGAGGTTTCGAAATATGGATTCATTCAATTTGTTGCTTATTTTCTCTACAATATTTTTTGACTTGAAAATGATCAATTCTGGAAATAAATTATCCAGAAGCACCATTTTTAATGTAAAGTTCCCTAATTTTCTGTGGAAGCACACCTCAAATCCCACTTTTGTCAAGAATTCTTGAACCACTGGGTGTTTGGGGAGAGTTGTGACAAAGTAAAAAGTGGCAAGTGAAATTAGAAGGCAGGCAAAACAAAGGCGAGTAGCAACTAAACCTAGAATGTGGAATAATGTCAAAAAACTAAATTAAGGGTAGTCTACCTGATTGCATGCAGCATTCGCAACAAGATAGATAGTAATAGAGGTAAATGGGTATGAACTAATTGCCATTATAGAAACATGGCTGCAGGGTGACCAAGACTGGGAATTGAATATTCGACATTTTGGATGGACAGGCAAAAAGGAAAAGGAGGTGGTGTTGTGCTGATAATAAGGGATGAGATCAGTATATTAGTAAGGGAGAGTCTTAGATCAGAAGGACAAAATGTGGAATCTGTTTGGGCGCAGATAAGAAGCAGCAAGGGGCAGTAGTAGGAGTTGTTTATAGGTCACCGAACAGTAGTAGCAGTGTGGGGCATGGCATTAATCAGGAGATTAGAGAAGCAAGTAGCATGGGTAATACAGTAACCATGGGTGACTTGAATCTGCGTATATATTGGGTAAACCTAATGAGTACTAATGCTGTGGAAGATGAGTTTCTGGAGTGTGTTAGGGATTGTTTTCTAGAGCAGTATGTTGAGGAACCGACTAGAGAACAGGCTATTTTAGATCTGGTATTATGTAACGATAAAGGGCTAATGGATAATCTTGTTGTAAAAGAACCTTTAGAAATTAGTGACCATAATATGATAGAATTTTACTTTATGTTTAAAAGTGAGGTATTTCAATCTGAAGCCAGGAACTTATGAAGGTATGAGGGGCAAATTGGCTGAGGTAGATTGGAAAAATACATTAAAATGTATGATGGTACATAGGCAATGGATAGTCTTTAAAGAATTATTACATAGTTTACAGCAATTATACATTCCCTTAAGGCACAAAAACCCAAAAAGAAAAGTCAGTCAACCCTGGCTAACAAAGGAAATTAAGGATTGTATAAGATTAAAAGAAAAAGCCTAAAAAGTTGCCAGAAATAGTAGTTAACTGGAGGATTGGGAATATTTTAGAACAGAGCAAAGGAAGACCAAGAAACTGATAAAGGGAGAATAGAATTTGAATGTAAGCTAACAAAAAATAGAATTTTTGGACTTCAAAAGCTTCTATAGGTATGTAAGAAGAAAATGTTTGGCTAAGACAAATGTGGGTCCATTACAGGCAGAGTCAGGAGAATTTATAATGGGGAACAGAAAAATGGCAGAGAAGCTAAATGATTACTTTGTGTCTGTCTTCACTGAGGAAGATACAAGAAATCTCCCAGAATTAGAGACCCAAGAGACTAGGGAGAATGAGGAATTGAAGGAAATTTGTATTAGTAAGAAGGTCGATCCTGGGTATGGAGGAATCTTCTTATGAGGAGAGGTTGAGTAGGTTAGGCCTGTACTCATTGGAGTTTAGAAGAATGAGAGGCGACCTTATTGAAACATGTAAGGTTCTTGGGGGGCTTTTATTTGGAACTGCCTTGTATTTGCAGATGCAAATTAGCTTCCTTTAATCCCTGAGGAATAGTTCTACAAAGTTTCTTCTTCCACCGTAATAGTAAGTTGTACAAAAAACTAAAATATTTGTTTCACTTTCCATCCTACTTTATTCATTTTTGACTAGTTAACTTTTTGGAATGACGTTTTGTTGGACCCAGTAGATCAGGATCCATCATGTCCTGAAGAATGTTCAATTATCTGTGTTTATGCCCCCCACTTTCTACCTGTTCCTAAGCTTATATTTATCCAGCTCTTTTTCAAAGCAGATCATTGATGAAATGTAAACTGCTTTACCTTGTGCCCTATTTCAGAAGTTGATGACTCAGATGGCAAAAAAAAGTCCCCTTATTTACCCCTTGCTTAGGGGATATTGATTCTGGCTGATGTCCTTGAGTTGTGCGGCAAAGCTCAAGTTAAGTCATCTGTTTACAATTATGTTCTGATGCCTCTCAGCATTTAAAACTTTTCAATAACATTTTCTTTCAATTTCTTTTCTAAAGAAAACAAGTTCTGTTTTCTTGTCTGTCTTTATTACATTACTAGAAATTGTCCTAGTTGCCATTTTCTGAACTTTCTCTAATACATTAATGTTGTTTTGCAGAAACGTTGCTCACGACTGGGATAAATTTTACAACTAAGTACTCCCAGTGTAAAACTTTGCAAATACAACAGGTCAGAAGATGGTGCAGAGGTTGGGTGCAGAGTTCATCGTGTCCCATTTCCAGTTAATTTGGGAGAGTTGCTAGTTGTACTCACTGACCTCTGCATCTGATTGTGTTACCTTCAAAGAGCCAGCATGGACACAATGGGCTGAATAGTCTCCTTCTATGCTGTATGATTTTCTGATCCAGCTTCCCATTAAGTAAGATGCATGCTGCGGCTCTAGCTGATAAAATTTGTTGATATTAAAACAGTATTACTGAGGAAAATATTCATAAAATTGGCCCAAAATATGCCCTTGAAATGAAATACGTGACTGGCCTGTTGAAACCAGCTTCACATTGACTGGTTACTTTTAGAGATTGTTCAATAATGACAATTCCTTTTTTTCAGTATATTTTAGAAGTGACCAGTGAAATTAGATTAGAAATAAAACAGTAAGTACTGAAAAAAGTCATCAGATTTGCAGCACCTGTGGAGAGAGAAATAGAGTTAATGTTTGGAGTCCAATATGACTCTTCGGAACTGAACAGGGTAGGAAGGTGAAGGGTTTTATGCTGTTGAGAATGGGGGGAGGGTTGGGTGGAGCAGAAGTGAAGGATCCTCCCTGAAGAAGAGTCACATTGGTGTCGAAATGTTAGGTGGCATTTTCCATGCGCGCTGGCGCTGGGCGTGTTCGGCAGCGTGAGCAGACAATATGGTGAGAAGGCCAAAAATCGGTTTCACAACGTTGTGAAACCAGTTTACAATTGTCTGCTCTGCTCGTCAATGGCGGGCCACATTTCCTACTGTCAGACGTCGGGAATCTCATTGTAATGCATCTGCACGTCATTATTAGCCCATCCCGCCGGAATCATCCCCCATGCTGGGCCATCTGAACACGTCGTAGTGATTGCACACCAACATGTTTCATAACAGCACATAGAAAAGCACTTGGCAGGTTGCAATTCGAGGGAAACACGGAGGTAAGTGCACAGTAACATTGCGCAGCGCTCACGAGGGTTGCCCATTGAATTTCAAGGTTGAGGCAAGTTGCTGGGAAACAAGGGCTGCACTGCGGTTGATGGTGGTGCACAAGCATATGTGGGGCGTGGGGGAGGGGAGCGGCCACACATTAGGGAAACCTTGTATAAAGTGACCATTCCTCCGCAGCTGAGACAGTTCAGACGCAACTTGGAGCCAGGTTTCTAGCTTATCTGCCCATTTAAGCAACGCAGAGGCATGAAAGTGCTCCTGAGCTTTTCATCCCTCAGGCACAGGCTGCAAAGTAATGAGCATTTTAGTGGACTGCAGAACAATTGGACGACTGGGCATATTGTACAATTTCCTTGTGAAAGCTAGCCATGGAGCAGTCACTGGAGGCGCTCACAGCACTTTGCAACGTCATCATTCAGGTTTGGACCAGTCTCCCCCATGATTCAAGCTAACAGTGCAGCCTTGCAGTGCGGGTTAGGAGAATGCCTGAGCTGAGAGCACGGCATGCAGTCCAGTGGGCAAAGCTGCTGCTAATTGGTCAACTGGAGCGGGGCGGAAGAGGGTGGGGTTTTGGGCAGCCATGCAGTGCACTAAACTCTGGCTATCCGAATGGTGGCCAGCACTCCCTGGGATGCGTAAAGGGGCCTTCAGACTTAACCAAGAGAGGTTCTTAGTACACTCATGTTAACCCATGCATCTCTCTTTCGTCTTGCAGGAGGAGTACATCAGGTGCATGGAGCCTGTGAACTAGCTGTGTACCTTGTGGTGTACAGAGAGCAGAGATGAAGGACAGGAGAGTGACGGAGGTGCCTGGCTGCACAGAGGAAGGTAACGCATTGTCAGTGGGCTGGGCTGGCTGGGCTCCCGCACACACCGTTGAAGAGCCACAGAAAGTTGATGGTTGTCGGTGCCTAGACAGACCCAATGTCTATAGACGCCGCCTTTCATTCCTGCAGATGACCGAGAACCGGTGTCACTGAAAACTGCGCATGTCTAGGGAACTGGTCGGTCACATCTGCCAGCTGCTGCAGGATTTGGCGCCACGGGGACATAGAGGACATCCGCTGCATGTGGGCATGAAAGTGACTGTGTCGTCAGTATCTATGCTAGTGGCTCCATTCATGGTTCCACCGGTGATCTCTGTGGGATATCACAAGCCTCCACCCACAAATGCATCCATGAGGTCACAGATGCCATCTTCGCGAGGGCACACAACTTTGTGCACTTCATCCAGGATCAGGAAAGACAGGATGCAAGAGCAATTGGATTTGCCCAGATCTGGCGGAGGGTGCTATCGACTGCATACAGACCTCTGTTGCAACACGTGGTTAACTACATCAACCGCAAGGGCTTCCTTTCGCTGAATGTGCAGCTGGTGTGCGACCACTAGAAACGCATCCTTGCAGGTCTGTGCACGGTTCCCAGGGAGTGTCCATGACTCCTACATTCTCAGTTGGTCACAGATCCCTGACATCTTCCAGGGTCCACAGAGGCTGCCGAGATGGCTCCTCGGGGACAAGGGTCACCCGCAGAGAACATGGCTGATGACATGCATGCAGCAGCCTCAGACGCTTCATAGAGCTTCACATAGCCTCTGTAAATGTTTGACTATTGTCTGGCCAAGTGTACCTCAATTGTGCTCTTTGACCAAGGTCATGTCGTGATACCGTCTTGCATACACAGTGCTGGAGGCCAACTATGGCGGTAGTAATGGAGTTCAGCCTGCACAGCAGTGGGGCCATCCAACCAGTGTTGGCCTTGGTGCATTGACATGCTGGCACTATCACCTCACCTTGTACCTTGCAATCTGAGGAGTGCAGCGGACACCCCTTCCTGACGCTCTCGAGCTTGCCTTTGCAGCTCTAGCAACTGAACTATGACTGAGCAGAGGCTCGTCATCTGACCTGAGCAAATTTCTGGCCTCCAGCAGTCCTCCAAGTGCTGGAGACCTGGGAAGTCCCTGCCTCCACCTGCTGTGAATCAGACAGTGCGATGTGTTCACCAGATTGTGATCCCGAGACTACTCTAAGGCTAGGTCCCATCGAGGTGTGTGTCTCTGCGCTGGTGGAGGGTGTGGGTTAGCGCTGTGGCGGGACTTCAATTAAGTTGCCTTCAGATTTCACTTCAGAGATTTCTTCGGGACTTGATTGGAGGCCCTGGGTCGTGGACTTCATCAGCTATTTCTCAGATGTGCCTGCAAAAGCAAGGCTAGATAATTAGTGCATGGCTGGGGACTGCAGAACATGACACACCACTCACAGCACAGTTGTCCAATGGATGTTGCGCTGCTGGATCCTCACTTGGTAGGACACTGCCAACTTCACCGTCAGCACAGGAATGAGTCAAATCCTCGTCGGCAGCTGGATGGCTCTATTTTCAAAGTCCGCGAGGACATTAATTTCAGGCATTCCTCCAGCAGTCAGCGACCTCTCCCTCTTGTGTGCCAACTTGGCCTGCATGAATAGAGATTGAGAGTGTGGTCCCACAGACAGGCTGAGGACAATGAAGGTGTGTATGAGAGAGTGAATGGTTATGTCCCTTGAACTGGCAGTAAATGAGATTCCTGTGGCGGGTTTGTGAGTGTAAGTTGAGTGATGAGAAGAGTAACTTATCCTGTTGAACAGAGGAGATCATTCATCCTTTTTCTGTACTGGGTGGATGTCCTCTTTTGTCAGGCGTTGGCGCTGACCACCGCTGCCATTGCCTCCCATGCTGGATTAGTGATGCTGCTGCCCATTCTGCGACCAGAGCAGGGATAGAGGACATCTTGAAACGACATAGCATACAGGGCTACGGGCCAAGTGCTGGAAAATGGGATTAGAATAGATAGGTGTTTGGTGGCTGGCACGGACACTAAGGGCCGAAGGGCCTGTTTTTGTGCTGTATAACTCTATGACTATGATCATGGTGGGTCTCCACTGTGTCCAAAAGGCGCTCGAGGGACACGTCATTAAACTGGGGGGGGGCTGCAGTCTTCTTTCCTTTCAGCGCCATTTCTTCTTTGTAGCAGTCATGGGCTGGAAGCAGAGAGGTGTGCGCGTGGCTGCACTTTAAATTTGTGCCCAGCGTGATGAAGCAGTGAGGTGATGGCATGGCGGGGCAAGGGTGAATGAGAGCCCGCCTGACATTGAAACAACGTGTTTCCCAGGAATACATAATTAATGAGGTGGGATTGGGACGATACGGCATGAAAAGCCGCCATTGCGACTGGCAGGTAAAACATCCCTTTTCCCGCCCACTGCCACACTTAGTGCAAATCTGGGACGATATTGCCCATTAATTCTGTTTCTCTCTCCACAGATGCTCCCAGACCTGCTGAGTTTTTCCAGCAGTTTCTGTTTTTATTTCAGACCTCCAGCATCTGCAGTATTTTGCTTTTGTTCTGGTGAAATAATATTAAGTTCGTTTCGGCTCACTAATTTGAAAAAATGTGACCAGTCAGTAGAATCCTAGTTAGATTATGCAAATTAGATTTGGTTCTGCTCACTCATTTGAAAAATGTGATCAGTCAGTAGAATCCTGTTAGTTAGATATAACCTATCACCATTTCTTGTCTTTTATGTAGATTTAGGAAGCTTCAGAATTTGTAAGAACAGGAACATTCCAGTGGCTTAACAAGCCTGGTTGTTTTTTCTCAATCAACTCCACCACCCACATTCTCACCATATTTCTCCTCAACCCCTGAGAAGCATATCCAGTTACCTGTTGAGGCTATTTATATTGTTTGATTCAATCATAACTTGTTCCATAACTCTTTCATCCTTTGGTGAAAGGTTCTGCCGCCTTGCTTTTTTACTTCTAGCCAAATAATAATTTCTGATCTAATCATCTTTATTATTTGACATATTCGGGGACTGGATGATTCTGGTTAATCAAAAATGCTGGTTAATGGGGAGTTACATTACTCCGGACACAAGACAAGATGCAGTATATCGTTCAGACACAATAACCAAAATTGACCCAGTAATTTAACAATTTCATGTAAAACCTGAGAACAACTTTGCAGATTTACAATCTACTGTTAATATTTTTTTTAAACAATGCATTACCTGAACACTGACAGTAAAAGCCTTTTTAAAGTAAAAACGCTGTCAGAAATGTTGGCTCTGAGAGAATTTCAGTTGGTAGAATACCTGATAACACAAGGTTTACTGTATTAAGTAAGTGCAGCCTGTTTGAGATCACAATGCCACAGGACAAAGCCATCACATATGGGTGGCTGCTCAAGATGCCAAACAAATCATCAAAGTAGAATGCACAGCTTTTACATAATGCTTTATCTGATTGCTTAAAAATGTCCCGAAGCACTTCATATTCAATGAATTATTAACGTTCTGCAATGATTGTTGTTATGGGAGCAAATGCAACACCTAGTTTGCACACAGGAAGATCCCATAGGCAGTTAGACAGGCAGGAAAGATATACTGGCATTGGAGGCAGTCCAGAGAAGGTTCACTAGGTTGATCCCAGGTATGGAGGGATTTTCTTATGAGGAGAGGTTGAGTCGGTTGGGCCTGTACTCATTGGAGTTTAGAAGAATGAGAGGCGACCTTATTGAAACATTTAAGATTCTTAGGCGGCTTGACAGGGTAGATGCTGAGAGGTTGTTTCCCCTTGTAGGAGAATCTAAGACCAGGGGGCATAATCCGAGTAAGGGGGTGCCCATTTTGAACAGAGATGAGGAGGAATTTCTTCTCTGAGGGTAGTCAATCTGTGGAATTCTTTACCGCAGAGGGCTATAGAAGCTGGGTTGTTAAGTATATTCAAGGCTGAGATAGACAGATTTTTAATCAGTAAGGGAACCAAGGATTATGGGGAAAAGACAGGAAAGTGGTGTTGGGATTTGTTAGAACAGCCATGATCTCATTGAATGGCGGAACAGACTCGATGGGCCGAATGGCCTACTTCTGCTCCTACGTCTTATGGTCTAGATCCAAACTTCATTCAGCCTTGATTCCAAAATTGATGGAAGAACTGATGAAAACCATCATCTCCATGTTCCTCTTCAAGCCAAGTACCACCCTGACTTGGTTGTACATCACCATTTCTTTATTATCACTGGATATATATCCAGAAATTCCCTACCTGACGACATTATGGGAGCACCATCATCAAAAATGTTAACAGTATTTCAAGGAGAACATCCTGCACCACCTTTTCAACACAGCTAGGGATGGATATGTAGCTATACCAACATGGCCCATATCGTGATAATAAATAATACAAAATCACTCTGAATCACCAGTTAGGCTGTTCTTGGTAATATTGGGCTGTAACCTCCGAGCTTCCCAGCGTTGGATTTGGGGGATACCCCAAAGATGCGCTGGGGAATCCCCCTGGGAAGTCCCCAGGTAAGGGTTTGCACAGCAATTGCCCACAGGTACACACTTCCTCTAGACAATTGGGAACCATCCAAAAATGCAGTTTAAAGCGCAAACTTCGGATGGTTACACCAGGGTTATATGAAGAGTTACCCAGAAAACGTTAGAAGAATTAAAACTTCTTCTAACGTCTGGGTAACTATTGGGAAAGACCCAGACCAATTCCCCCATGTGACTCCCCCCACGGGACTCCCTTGGATGAGGCTTCCTCAAAAATCCAAAGGCTGCCTGGCTGATTTGCCCGCCTGCCCACTGTAAGGTTGCACATGCAGCAAAAAGTAGCAGTTAATTAATTGATTAATGGCCTGAATAGGCCTCTTAATTGTCGGCGGCCGCGCTCCTGACAGTCATATGCGGTTGCCGACTGAAATATCGCGTGAGTGCGCGATGATGTCGGGACACTTGCCCAATGTCATCGTGCGCTATTTCACACTCGAGCGTGTTGGCTGCACGCCGAGCGGAAAATTCTGCCCCCGATGTCCAAACCTCCCAGCACCCCAGCCCCCGAGTTCCTCCCCCCCCCATTCTCACCTGACCTCCGAGCACCACCACCACCACCACCCAAATCCTATCTACTTACCTTAGGCACTTACTTTCTCCCTGGCCTGTTAGTTTCAATTGGACCTTTAAGCTTGCCTGCCTTACGGCAGCTAGTGCTGTAAAGAAGGAGGTGTGTCCTCCTTCAATTCAACAGTGCTGGACTTTGACGCTGGACCTCAGAGACAGCTGCGCTTCCTAGAAGTTGGAAGGTTGGGCGAGAGAGGCAAGGAAGAAATTTGCTGTAGGTAAGTGTGCACGGAGTGGCCCCATTGATTTGGGGAGAAATTCTGGTTAGGAGGTCTCCCACTCTTTGAATAGTGCCTTGGAATAGTGCAGAAATAAATAACAAGGCCTAGATTTTCCATGTCATAGGGAAGGTGGGACTTCCACCACTATGAAGATTTTGACCCTGTACTGGATAACTTCTATCCTCGTGGTCATTCAAGTTGTTTGGATTTCAGGACTGTTTGAGTCAATTAATCATTTAACCCTGTCACACTCAACTTACAAACTGATTCGAAGTGATACCCTTATTGGTGAAAGCGGTTGTATTTTGTTCAGTATAAGTAAGACTTGACACATGGCAATGTTTGAACGGTAGTATCAAAGCACAATGGCAGAATAGCAAGAAGGAAATTAGAGTATGGGCATGTGGGTATTTCTCTTCACCTTTGTATGCCAAGCCAGCACAGTATGAAGATAAACAGGTGGCTTCACAAATTACCAAAACTGTCTGTTAAAAAGAGTTTAAAAAGGCAGTAAGATAGTAAGTCTCTCTTGAATCCACACATTTTTAGGATAAGTGAACTGCAAGGATCTTGCTTGCAGAGATCCATGATGAGACAATTGTAAAAGCTACAGATTGTAAAGGCTGAATCTTTACTCTCAAAAATTATTGTTGGAGTTATGCCAGAGGTTAAAAAATTGAGAACAGTAATCAAACCTACCTCGGACCTGTCCACATCAGTTTTAATGGTGGTGTGTTGAGAGGTGGGCAACCAACCTGCTGCTGGAAGCCAGTTGGTAATTTAAATATTGTAATGAGGCTGCACACCAATATTTTAACAGTAGCTTTATTTTTAAGCACAGGTGACTGGGTTTCCTGGGCCTCAGGAAACCCAGCAGCTTAAAGAAGGAGAGAAGAGCCGAATACATGAACTAAGTGCCTTCAAAGCACTACCTGGGGGCCAGTAAGAGCTGGAGTGCTTCTCCAGGCCCCACAGGCCAGCTATAAACAACTCGCTTGATCACCAACAGACCCCTGACACCCATTTGAACTCCCACCAAATTACCACTGGACACCTGCTATTGAGACCTCCTGGAAGACCACTGGACCAACTTTCTCATGATAAGGACCCTGCAGCATTTCGGACACCCCCTCTCCATGATCAGAGCTCCTGGAGCACCATTGGATCCTGCCCAACTCCCACCCCCATGATCCACTTCTCTCACTCTGTCCTCCCCTAGCAATTTGCACCCCCTGTAATCCCATTCTCCCATGCAGTTCGACCTCAAGACAACATCCCCCCTCCGCTGCCTGCCCATGATCGATCTCATTTCTTCAAGATGTTTTCATGCTCTCATATTCTGTGATGGCTTCCCACCTATCAATCAGTCTGATTGTGAATGGGAACCCCACTTAAAGGTGCCTTGCTGTTCAAGTTTGCAGGACACTTGAGAAACCTGGTCTTCCAGATTTCCTGTCCTCCAACCACACCCTCCACCTTTTGCACTGAATTTGCCTCCAGTCTAAAATGCAGGCCGAAGTGTAAGCGATTGCAGCCAGTGATCAATATGATTTACTTTGAACATCACCAGACCCCCACAATTGAACTATCAATGTTTAAACAGGCAGTTGTTTAAATCAACCAAAATTTGATAACCATTAGGTATTTGTATAATGTCAATTTCAAAGTTACCGGCTCTAATGTCTTTAATGATCCAATAATTTTGGGCAGAAACAGCTATACTTACTAATCACCAGTGTTCCTATTCAGCTATTGGCACAGAACCATCACGTTCCTGAAGCAGCCTTGTGATATTGTATGATTGAAGTACACATGGAAAAACTGCTGCATGCTCTATAAAATACATTTATATTGAACAAAAGAAACACTTCATGCACAAAATTCTCAGCAGCTGAAATGTAGTATCCTGCTTAGGCATTTGGATTGTTTTAAGTAGCTATTGGGTGAAGAAGTTGAGAGTTGTGTGTATCATACATACCAAATAAGAACATACGAATTAGGAGCAGAAGTAGGCCACTTGGCTCCCCGAGCCGCCTTCGCCATTCAACAAGATCATGGCTGATCTGATCGTAATCTCAACCCCACATTTCTGCCTACCCCTGATAACCTTTCACACCCTTGTTAATCAAAAATCTATCTAGCTGTGCTATAAAACTATTCAAAGACTCTGTTTCTACCGTCTTTTGAGGAAGAGAGTTCCAAAGACTCATGACCCTCTGAGACAAAAAACTTCTCCTCGTCTCTGCCTTAAATTAGCGAACCCTTATTTTTAAACAGTGACCCCTAGTTCTAGATTCTCCCACAAGAGGAAACATTCTCTCCACATCCACCCCTGTCAAGACCCCTCAGGATCTTGAAGGTTTCGATCAAGTCGCCTAAACTCCAGTGAATACAAGCCTAACCTGTCCAAACTTTACTGATACGACAACCTACCCATTCTTGATGTCAATCTAGTAAACCTCCTCTGAACTGCTTCTAACACATTTGCATCTTTCCTTAAATAAGGAGACAAGTACTGTACACAAGCCCCAGATGTGGCCTCACCAGTGCCCTGTACAACTGAAGCATAATCTCTCAACTTTTGTAATCAATTCTGCTCACTATAAATATTAACATTCTATTAGCTTTCCTAATTACTTGCTGTACTTGCATACTAGCCTTTTGTGATTGATGCACTAGGACACCCAGATCTCTCTCAATCTCAGAGCTCTGTAGTCTCAACATTTAGATAATAAGCCTTTTTTTTATTCTTCCTGCCAAACGGACAATTTCACATTTTCCCACATTATACTCCATTTGCCAGTTCTTTGCCCACTCACCTAACCTATCTAAGTCCCTTTGTAGCCTCCCTATGTCCTCTTCACAATTTACTTTCCTATCTATCTTTGTGTCATCAGCAAATTTAGCAGCCCTACCTTTGGTCCCTTCATCCAAGTCATTTATATAAATTATAAAAAGTTGAGGCCCCAGCACTGATCCCTGTAGAATACCACTCGTCACATCCTGCCAACCAGAAAAAGGCCATTTATGCTAACTCCCTGCTTCCAGTTAGCTAGCCAATCTTCTGTCCATGCCAATATGTTACCCCCCATACCATGAGCTTTTTTTTCTGCAATAGCCTTTGAAGTGGCACCATATCAAATGTCTTCTGGAAATCTAAGTACAGTACATCCTGAAATGAACAGTACAGTTCTCAAATCTTTATCCATAGCAAATGTGACTCCCTCAAAGAACTCCAATAAATTGCGTTAAACATAATTTCCCTTTCACAAAACCATGTTGACTGCCTGATTGCTGTGAAGTTTTCTAAGTGCCCTGCTATAACATCTTTAATAACAGCTTGTAACATTTTCCTTATGACAGACGTTAGGCTAACTGGCCTGTAGTTTCCTGCCTTCTGTATCCCTCCCTTTTTGAATAAAGGAGTTACATTTGCTATTTTCCAATCTAATGGAACCTTCCCTGAATCTAGGGAATTTTGGAAAATTAAAACCAATGCATCAACCATCTCACTAGCCACTTCTTTCAAGAACTTAGGGCGAAGTCCATCCGGGCCCAGTGATTTTTCAGCCCGCAGCTCAAACAATTTGCTCAATACCACTTCCCTGGTGATTGTAATTTTCCCGTGCTACTCTCTCCCTTTCATTTCCTGATTTAAAGGGATTTCTGGGATGTTACTTTTTTCCTCTGTAGTCACAAAATCACACAGTGCAGAGGAGGCCCTTCGGCCCATGGAGTCTGCACCGACACATGAGAAACACCTGACCTACCTACCTAATCCCATTTACCAGCACTTGGCCCATAGCCTTAGACCATGAGACATAGGAGCAGAAATTAGGCCATTCGGCCCGTTGAGTCTGCTCCGCCATTCAATCATGGCTGATAAGTTTCTCAGCCCCATTCTCCCGCCTTCTCCCCGTAACATTTGATCCCCTTACCAATCAAGAACCTATCTATCTCAGTCTTAAATACACTCAATGACCTGGCCTCCAGAGCCTTCTGTGGCAATGAATTCCATAGATTCACCACTCTCTGGCTAAAGAAGTTTCTCCTCATCTCTGTTCTAAAAGGTCTTCCCTTTACTCTGAGTCTGTGCCCTCGGGTCCTAGTCTCTCCTACTAATGGAAACATCTTCCCCACGTCCACTCTATCCAGGCCTTTCAGTATTCTGTAAGTTTCAATCAGATCCCCCCTCATCCTTCTAAACTCCATCGAGTATAGACCCAGAGTCCTCAAATGTTCCTCATATGTTAAGCCTTTCATTCCTGGGATCATTCTCGTGAACCTCCTCTGGACCTTCTCCAGGGCCAGCACATCCTTCCTGAGATACGGGGCCAAAAATTGCTCACAATATTCTAAATGTGGTCTGACCAGAGCCTTATAAAGCCTCAGCAGCACATCCCTGCTTTTATATTCTAGTCCTCTCGAAATAAATGCCAACAGTGCATTTGCCTTCCTAACTACCCAACCTGCAAGTTAACCTTAAGAGAATCCTGGAGTAGGACTCCCAAGTCCCTTTGCACTCCAGATTTCTGAATTCTCTCCCCATTTAGAAAATAGTCTATGCCTCTATTCTTCCTACCAAAGTGCATGACCTCACACTTGCCCTCGTTGTATTCCATCTGCCACTTCTTTGCCCATTCTCCTAACCTGTCTAAATCCTTCTGCAGCCTCCCCGCCTCCTCAATACTACCTGTCCCTCCACCTATCTTTGTATCATCTGCAAACTTAGCCAGGATGCCCTCAGTTCCTTCATCTAGATCATTAATGTATAAAATGAAAAGTTGTGGTCCCAACACTGACCCCTGTGGAACTCCACTAGTCACCCGCCACCATCCTGAGAAGGACCCCCTTATTCCCACTCTCTGCCTCCTGCCAGACAGCCAATCTTCTATCCATGCTAGTACCTTGCTTCCAACACCATGGGCTCTTATCTTACTGAGCAGCCTCCTGTGTGGCACCTTGTCAAAGGCCTTCTGGAATAGATAACATCCATTGACTCTTCTTTGTCTAACCTGCTCGTTACCTCTTCAAAGAATTCCAACAGATTTGTCAGGCATGACCTCCCCTTGATGAAACCATGTTCACTTTGCCTGATTTTACCATGCACTTCCAAGTATTCTGAAATCTCATCCTTAATAATGGACTCTAAAATCTTACCAACGACCGAGGTCAGGCCTGTAATTTCCCGTCTTTTGCCTCACTCCCTTCTTAAACAGGGGGGTTACATTAGCGATTTTCCAGTCCTCTGGGACCCTCCCTGACTCCAGTGATTCCTGAAAGATCACCACTAATTCAGGGAATGAAGTCTGTCATCCTTACTTGGTTAGGTGTGACTCCAGACCCACAGCAATATGGTTCACTCTTAAATGCCCTCTGAAACGGCCTAGCAAGCCACTCAGTTGTAACAAACTGCTACAAAGTCACAAAAAAGGAATGAAACCGGATGGACCACCCGTCATCAACCTAAGCACCGGAAATGACAAAGGCAATTGCAGCCCTGTCGACCTTACAAAGTCCTCCTTACTAAGATCTGGGGGCTAGTGCCAAAATTAGGAGAGCTGCCTCACAGGCTAGTCAAGCAACAGCCTGACATAGTCATCCTCACGGAATCATACCTTACAGATAATGGCCCAGACTCCACCATCACTAACCTTGGGTATGTCCTGTCCGGCACGCAGGACAGACCCAGCAGGGGTGGCGGCACAGTGGTATACAGTCAGGAGGGAGTTGCCCTGGGAGTCCTCAACATTGACTCTGGACCCCATGAAGTCACATGACATCAGGTCAAATATGGGCAAGTACACCTCCTGCTGATTACCACGTACCGCCTTCTGTCATCTGATGAGTCGGTGCTCCTCCACGTTGAACATCACTTGGAGAAAGCACTGAGGGTGGCAAGGGCACAGAATGTACTCTGGGTGGGAGACTTCAATGTCCATCACCAAGAGTGGCTCGGTAGCACCACTACTGACCGAGCTGGCTGAGTCCTAAAGGACATAGCTGCTAGACTGGGTGGTAGGTGGTAGAGAACCAACAAGAGGGAAAAACATACTTGACCTCATCCTCACCAACCTGCCTGCCTGCAGATGCCATGAGAGTACCGGTTAGAGTGACCACTGCACTGTCACTGTGGAGACCAAGTCCCGCCTTCACATTGAGGATACCCTCCACTGTATTGTGTGGCACTACCACCATGCTAAATGGGATAGATTTCGAACAGATCTAGCAACTCAAGACTGGGCAGCCATGAAGCACTGTGGGCAATCAGCAGCAGCAGAATTGTACTCAAACACTATTTGTAGCCTCATGGCCCAGCATATCCCCCACTCTACCATTACTATCAAGCCAGGGGATCAACCCTGGTTCAATGAAGAGTGCAGGAGGGCATGCCAGGAGCAGCACCAAGCATACCTAAAAATAAGATGTCAAGCTAGTGAAACTATAAAACAGGACTACTTGCATGCCAAACAGCATAAGCAGCAAGCGATAGACAGCTATGCGACCCCACAACCAACGGATCAGATCTAAGCTCTGCAGTCCTGCCACATCCAGCCATGAATGGTGGTGGACAATTGAACAACTCATTGGAGGAGGAGGCTCCACAAATATCCCCATTCTCAATGATGGAGGAGCCCAGCACAGCAGTGCAAAAGATAAGGCTGAAACATTCAGAACGATCTTCAGCCAGAAGTGTCAAGTGGATGATCCATCTCGGCCTCCTCTGGAGGTCCCCAGCATCACAGATGCCAGTCTTGGCCAATTTGATTCACTCCACGTGATATCAAGAAACGGCTGAAGGCACTGGATACTGCAAAGGCTATGGGCCCTGACAATATTCCGGCAATAGTACTGAAGACTTGTGCTCCAGAACTTGCTGCGCCCCCTAGGCAAGCTGTTCCAATACAGCTACAACACTGGCATCTACCCAGCTATGTGGAAAATTGCCCAGGTATGTCCTGTACACCAAATGCAGGACAAATCCAACCTGGCCAATTACAGCCCCATCAGTCTACTCTCGATCATCAGTAAAGTAATGGAAGGGGTCATCAACATTGCTATCAAGTGGCACCTGCTTAGAAATAACCTGCTCACTGACACCCAGTTTGGGTTCCACCAGGGCCACTCAGCTCCTGACCTCATTACAGTCTTGGTTCAAACATGGACAAAAGAGCTGAATTCCCGAGGTGAGGTGAGAGTGGCTGCCCTTGACATCAAGGCCACATTTGACTTAGTGTGGCATCAAGGAGCCTTAGCAAAACTGGAGTCAATGGGAATCAGGGGAAAACTCTCCGCTGGTTGGTGTCATACCTAACACAAAGGAAGATGGTTGTGGTTGTTGGATTTAGTCATCTCAGCTCCAGGACATCACTGCAGGAGTTCTTCAGGGCCAACCATCTTCAGCTGCTTCATCAATGACCTTCTTTCCATCATAAGGTCAGAAGTGGGGATGTTTGCTGATTATTGCACAATGTTCAGCACCATTTGTGGCTCATCAGATACTGAAGCATTTCATGTCCAAATGCAGCAAGACCTGGACAATATCCAGGCTTGGGCTGACAAGTAATATTAGTGCCACATAAGTGTCAGGCAATGACCATCTCCAACAAGAGAGAATCCAACCATTGCCCCTTGATGTTCAATGGCATTATCATTGCTGAATTCCCTACTATTAACATTCTGGGGGTTACCATTGACCAGAAACTGAATAGGACTGGCCATATAAACACTGTGGCTACAAGAGCAGGCCAGAGGCTAGGAATCGTGTGACGAGTTAACTTACGTCCTGGCTCCCCAAAGCCTGTCCACCATCTACAAGGCACAAGTCAGGAGTGTGATGGAATGCTCCCCGCATGCCTGGATGGTTGCAGCTCCCACAACACTGAAGAAGCTGGACACGGTCCAGGACAAAGCAGTCCGCTTGATTGGCACCACATCTACAAATATTCAGTCCCTCCACAACCGGCGCACAGTAGCAGCAATGTGTACCATCTACACGATGCACTGCAGGAATTCATCAAGGCCCATTAGACAGCACCTTCCAAACCCATGACCACTACCATCTAGAAGGACAAGGGCAGCAGATAGATGGGAACACCACCACCTGGAGGTTCCCCTCCAAGTCACTCACCATCCTGACTTGGAAATATATCACCTTTCCTTCACTGTCGCTGGGTCAAAATCCTGGAACCCCCTCTCTAACAGCACTGTGGGTGTACCTGCACCACATGGACTGCAGCAGTTCAAGAAGGCAGCTCACCACCACCTTCTCAAGGGCAACTAGGAATGGGCAATAAATGCTGACCCAGCCAGCGAAGCCCACATCCCGTGAATGAATTAAAAAAAAAATGGCTATCAGATCTTACTTATTTACTTCTGTTTGCGCTAGCGGCTCATCTGTTTTGTTTTGAATGCTACACACATTTAGATAAATAGCCTTTAATTTTGTTGTTTTATTATTTTTGTAGTACCTACCCTTACCTGCTGATTTGCTCCTAGATATGTACTCTGTCCCTTCCTGTCACGGTCTGTTTATCATTTCACATATTAGTACCTTTCTCTCTTGCCTTGTCTCTACTCTTTGGTTTACCACATCTTCCCAAATTTGATCAGTTTAATACTCTAGTTATGCCAGTCGCGAGGACACCAGCCTCAACACGAGGCAGGTGTAGACCATTCCAATGGTACAGACCCCATTTTCTGGTGCCAGGACCCCACGAACCGGAACCAACTTCTCCCACACCAGTCTTTGAGCTATGCATTCATTTCTCTAATCCTATTTGTCCTATGCCAATTTGTATGTGGCTCAGGTAATGATCCAGAAATTATTACATTTGAGGTTCTGCTTTTTAATTTGGTGCCTAGCTCCTCATACTGACTATGCAGAACCTTCTTCCTCATCCTGCCTATGTTGTTAGTACCTGCATCGACCATGACCACTGGATATTCCCTCTCCCACTGCAAGTTCCTGACCAGCCCTGAGCAAATGTCCCGAACCCTGGCACCGGACAGGCAACATAGCCATTTGTACTCTCACTCATTGCTACAGAGAACAGTGTCAATCCCCCTTATTATACTGTCCCCTATGACCAATACATTTCTTTGCTCTTCCCACTTGAATAGCTTCCTGTGTCACAGTGCCATAGTCAGTCGGCTCATCTATCCCCCCACTCTCGTCCAAACAAGCTGAAAGAACTTCAAACCTGTTGGACAATTGCAGAGACTGACATTCCTCCATTCTTGCCCTCTCGGTCCCCTTATCTGCCTCAGCTATAGTCACACCCTCCTGTCCCTGATCTCCTTCCAAATCAGAAGACCCTATCCAATGGGTGTGACTGCCTCCTGGTACAAAGCACCCAGATAACTTTCCCCCTCCCTGATGTGTCGCGGTGTCTGCAGTTCGGCCTCTAGCTCAATGACTCTGAGCCGAAGCTCCTCAAGCTGCAGACACTTACTGCAGACACGTTTGCCCTGGATAACACTGGTATCCAGGAGCTCCTACATGCTGCAGCCATGATGCGTCACCTGTCCTGCCTTACTTATGTGCTTTAACTAATCACTTAATTATTTTATTCAATTTTTTTTTCTATATTTATTAATCCTATCACAAATTACTGTACTATTTTAAACCTTGGGAATAGAATAGAACTTGACCACTTACAAGATACTCACCAGGCAGCTAGCTTCTTCCCCTGTAGTAGAGCAAGAACCCAGTTCCTACAGGGTAAAAACAGTTAGAAGAAGCAAAGGAGCACCTCTCTCCCTCCTCATCAAACTCCCCCAGCTTATCAAACTCTCACACTCCGTTAAAGTTGCACTCCAGTGCAAGGTCGCACTGAGAATGTCTGAACTTATATGTTCTAAATAAAGGGTCTAGCTGAGCCCAGGTACAGCAAGACCAGTTCAAGCTAGTTTCCTCAATTAACTAGCTTCTAACTCCCTGCTTAGGCCCCTGAATGAGACTTAGAATTGAAACAGTACGTGCAGTTAACCTGATTGTGAGAGAAGCAATTTCTAAGTAAAATTAAGTCTCACTTACGACCTCGTGAGACCATTCTGAAATCTCAGGATCTTTATTAGTTCCTTTGCGCGTACGCACTCCATGAGCTTCGCTAGAGTGACCAGACATCTCGGTTTGGCCAGGACGTCTGGATTTTTCACTAAGCATCCTGGTGTCCTGACAGTTCTCCAGAATGCTCAAATGTCCAGGTTTTCAGCTTTGCTGAGGCACCTCCCCCATAACTCACCCCTCGTGTTCAATTTCCTATCCGTCAGTAGCATTCTGGGAGAGGCGAACATCTCTTTTTAAGAGTAGATTCCTTTTAAATTGTAAACCATTGAAAGGACTGAGTTGACATCCATAAATTGACCAATCAGTGGGCCTGTAGCAAAAGTCTTTGGCTGGTGGGTCATGTGAAGGAGCTTCGTCCAGAGGCCTGTGTGTTGATTGGTGCGTTCGAGCTGCGGCAGTTACAAACCCGGTTTGGGTGGTGGGGGGGTGTGCGGTTAAGACCATTGAGCCGCTGGAGAAAGAGAACAGGAGGCCACTGCTTGAGAGAAAATCCTTTGCGCCTTCCAGCAGCATGCCGGAGCTGGCGGACAGCAGCAGCAGCTGGTGTGTCAGTAAGAGATGGGGCAGGGAGGGTCAGCTTGTTCCAGGCACAGAGGCTGCAGCAAAGGCCTGGATAGGGCTGGGCTGCTGGGCCTCTGAATATATCAGCTGTGGCTCAGTTCATAGCACCCTCGCCTCTGAATCAGAGGGTTGTGGGTTCACGTCCCACTCCCGGAAACCAAGAACTGTGATCGTACTCGAAAGAGTTGCAATCTGTGACTGTTGATAAAAATATATGCTGGGCCTCTGAATATATCTGTATAAGGGGACAGCAAAAGTAAAGTGCAGAGTCATTTACATGAATACTACAGTTTGCCGGAGCCTTTGAGGTTTGTATACTCATACTGTATCTGTGTAATTTATCACTATATTAACATGATTTGAATATGGATAGCTGTTATCTCTAAAGTTTAGTGTAGAAGTAAGCATGCAAAGAAAATGCTGCTGTCTGCTTAGAAGGTAACAACTTATTACAATGCTTTGAACCCATGAAGAAAATTGAATGTCACAGAGTGAAGCAAAGATCCAAAGCTATTCAGGCTCTTTTATGTTTGTCTTTAAAGAACTGTTTGTGACTTTCAGTTGAAGAACAGTAGACATTTTTCAAACCCATTTGTGACAGAAACTCTCAAGTGCTTTTCACTACATTATGATATACAGTACGTGGGTGATGAATCTTTTTTATGGGCAAGCGGAAGAATGGTGTTTGGGAGGAGGCTAGGGGATCAAGTTAACTTTTTATGATTCACATCCAGAACATACATTTCGCTGATTCCCCTCCATCCCCTTTGCAACCCCTCACTTTAAGTGCAATTACATTAAAACCAATCTCACAATAGAGCTGCGCCCTAAAAGATCATACCTAAAATCAGCAAAACGTATTGCAAGCAGAAACAATTATGCCAGTTTAGTCACAAGCTTTTTTCACTCTTTTGGTTATTTGTGAATGGCATATCTGTATGTGCCTCTCTGTGTGCTGTGTTAGTGTGTGACTTGTGGGATGGGGGACTAACAGAATACAATTTTTAACACTGTTAATGTGCCAGCCCCTGCTGACACAGTTCAGTGTTTTTTTTAAATTGATGTCAGCGACAAACATTTGCGTGTCTTCTAAATACTGGTGGTACATAGCATGCAATTGCTTATTATCTGGGCACAATTGAAATAAAGTATCACAGGCAACTAGAGCCAAGAAAATCTTGATATGCAAAGAAAAAAGTGTGTGCGGCATTTAGTGACATATCTTCTGAATTCAACAGTGGGATGGGTGAAACTACAAGACCATTGAGAGTTGTCTCAGGTTTTAACATCACCAAAGACAACTAAATATTAACAAAGGGGGTTGTGGTTTTGCAAGTTTAACATCAGCTTGCTGCGAATAGATGGCAGTAATACCATTTTAACGCTAACAGTGTGTTGTGGACTGACAGCAAGCGCACCTGCAGCTGCTGAAAATTGCAAAATACGAAGGACCCTTTCTCCGTGATCCAACCTTCCGGTAAACCGAATATTGAGCCAAAGGAAAAAAAGTTTACGTTGCCCCATTAACTGTCTGCTGGGGTCCACAGTCTCTGACTGGATGTTGTAACAGTAGAGTTGGGAGTGGCGCTTGGTAGCTGTTTTATTATGTGACTGTTTCATGTCTATGCCAATTAAAATGTCATCACATGACCTTCTACAACTACCCCCTCCCCCAGATTCCCGCCATTGGTTACCAACACGTCAGTCATCACAAAAACCTCGTCTTTCCAAGGCTTTTCAGTGTGTCCCGGTTTCAACTTCTGAAAATCTAGTCATCCTAAGCTTCCCTTGCACATGGGCCAACCAGGCCCTAAGTCTGTAATTCCCTCCATAAACCTCTTGGCCTCTCCACCTCCCAAACCTCCTTTAAAACTCCGTTGAAAACTTAACACTATGACCAAGCTTTTGGATCCCTGTCATTATGCTCCCTTCTTTGATTTGGTATACACCTTCAGCTGTTACTCATCTGGTACATTTTGCTACATTACTGGCACTATATAAATGCAACAACAAACTAGTGGCCTGAGCTTTGCGATTGTCGGGGGCACGCGATCGGCGGGCCCAGGAGCAGACGGGAAACCGTCTCCTGACCGCGATCGGCCTCCGACCGTGATTTCACTCTGGCTGGCCAATTAACGGCCAGTCAGCGTGAAACACACATGGAGAAAGGTTCAGCACTGCTGGTGGGGGCGGGGAGATGCTGAGCACCGACATCACCATAGGTGCTGGTGAGCGCTTCCACTGAGCTCCCTGAAGGCAGACAGATGCCTCAGGGAGCTGCGGACCTCCAATTAATGAAAGAAAGTGCAAAAATGCTGTAAAAAATGTCCATACATCACAATCAAGCACCTGAAAGCATTCCCCATTTTAAAAAAAAGTCCCCAGATATTTCTTTTTATTTTAAATCCTAATGGAGATTTCATCCTGCCCTTGGATGAGGTTTCATCAAAAAAATAATGCCCACCTGGCCAATTGGCTCGCCTGCCAACCGGTAGGCCACGAAAAATCGCTTACAATTGGACCGTTTAATGAGCTTAATTACCCGTTTAATTGTTGGCGGGCGCTCTTCCAACTTCTGCGTGCGTCCGCCAAGCGATGTAAAATTCTGGCCTATGTTTACATAGTGCCTCTAATGTAATGAAATATCCCAGATGCTTCACAGGAGCATTATGACTCCAAGCAACGTGTGTAGCTTAGGTTAGTTGATCAAAAGCTTGGTCAAAGATGTAGGTTTTAAGGAGTTATTAGGTCAGATGTCTAAAAGCTTGGTCAGAGGCAGGATTTAAGAAACGTGTTAAAGCAGGAAAGTGAGATAAAGAGGCAGGGAGGTGTAGGGAGATGTATTCCTGAACTTGGGACCATGGCAAGTGAAGGCATGACCACCAATGATGGAGTTATTAAAATTGGGGATGTACAAGAGGCAGAATTAGACCAGCACAGGTATCTCGGAGGGTTGTGGGGTTTGGAGGAGGTTACAGAGAGAGGGAGAAGCAAGGCCATGGGAGGGTTTAAAAATAAGGACGTGAGTTTTGAAATCAAGAAGCTGCTTGACTGGGTGTGAATTTAGGTCAGTGAGCACAGAGGTGATAGGGGAGCGAGACTTGCTGTGAGTTAGGATGGGCAGCAGAGCAGAGATGACTTCAAGTTTATGGAGGGTAGAATGTGGCTGACCAGCTGTGAGTGCATTGGAAGAGTTGCATCTCGAGCTAGAAGACATAATTGGGAGTTTCAACAACAGGTGAGCTGAGACTAGCAAAGCTGGACGATGTTGTGAAAATGGAGATGGGTGGTCTTCGAGATGGGACGAACATGAGGTTGGAAGCTCATCTTGGGATCAAGTGTGACACCAAGGCTACAAACAGACTGGCTTAATCTTTGATGGAGTCAGTAGCTAGGAAATGGAGTTTGGATCAGAGATCGAAAACATTTGGCCTCAGTCACCCTAATATTTAATTGGAAGGAATTTCTGCTCATTCAGTACTGGATGTCAGATAAGGAGTCTTATAATTTAGCAGCAGTGGAGGAGTCAAGAGAGATGGTGATGAAGTAGAGCTGGAAGTTCTCAGTGTATATGAAAACTAAAGTGCTTTCAGATAATGTTGCCTAGGATCAGCGTGCAAATGAAAATTAGGAGGGGGCTAAGGATAGATCCTTGAGGGAAAACACCAGAGATTACAATGTGGGAGCAGGAAGAGGAGTCATTAGATTCACATTAGATCAAAGGAAGGGGCGTATAAGGATGTCAGAAAAAGTGGTAAGCCTGAGGATTGGGAGCAATATAGAATCCAGCAAAGGAGGACCAAGAAACTGATTAAGAAAGGGAAAAGAGAATATGAATGCAAACTAGTGAGGAACATAAAGGCAGACTGTAAAGCTTCTTTAGGTATGTGAAAGGAAAAGATTAGCTAGGACAAATGTGGGCCCATTACAGGTGGGGTCAGAAAAATTTATAATGGAGAAAAGGGAAATGGCGGAGAAACTAATAAGTTACTTTCCATCTGTGTTCATGGAAGAAAATATAGAAAATCTCCCAAAAACTAGGTGACCAAGGGAAAAAAATGTTGGAATTTTAAAAAATATTTGCTCAAGTGATGCCAGCATTTGCTGGTTAGGCCATCATTTATGGCCCAACCCAAATGGCTCTTGAGAAGGCGCTGGTGAGCTGCCATCTTGAACTGCTGCAGTCCATGTGTAGGTACACCCACAGTGCTGTTAGGGCGGGAGTTCCAGGAATTTTTTTTTTTGACCCAGCACCAGTGAAGCAACGGTGCTATATTTCCAAGTCAGGATGATGTGTGGCTTGGAGGGAACTTCCAGGTGGTGGTGTTCCCATGTTTCTGCTGCTCTTGTCCTTCTTGATGGTAGTGGTCGTGGGTTTGGAAGGTGCTGTCTAAGGAGCCTTGGTGAATTCCTGCAGTACATCTTGCAGATGGTACACACTGCTGCCATTGTGTGTCGGTGGTGGAGGGAGTGAATATTTGTGGATGGGGTGCTTTTTCCTGGATGGTGTCAAGCTTCTTGAGTATTGTTGGAGCTGCACTCATGCAAGCAAGTGGAGACTATTCCATCACACCCCTGACTTGTGCCTCGTAGATGGTGGACAGGCTTTGGGGAGGCAGGAGGTGATTTATTCGCCACAGAATTCCTAGCCCCTGACCTACTCTTGTAGCCACAGTATTTATATGGTTAGTTCAGTTCAGTTTCTGGTCAATGGTAACCCCCAGGATGTTGATAGTGGGCGATTCAACGATGGTAATGCCATTGAATGTTAAGGGGCAATGCTTAGATTCTCTCTTGTTGGAGGTGGTCATTGCCTGGCACTTGTGCAGCACAATTTTACTTGCCACTTATCAGCCCAAGCCTGGATATTGTCAAGGTTTTGCTGCATTTGGACATGGACTGCTTCAATATTTGAGGAGTCACGAATGGTGCTGAACATTGCAATCATCAGCAAACATCCCCACTTCTGACCTTATGATGGAAGGAAGGTCATTGATGAAGCAGCTGAAGATGGTTGGAAGATAGGACACTAACCTGAGGAACTCCTGCAGTGATGTCCTGGAACTGAAATAACTGACCTCCAATGACCACAGCCATCATCCTTTGCACTAGGTATGACTCCAACCAGCAGAGAGCTTTCCCCTAATTCCCATTGACTTCAGTTTTGCCAGGGCTCCTTGATGCCACACTCTGTCAAATGCTGCCTGATGTCAAGGGCAGTCACTCTCACCTCACTTCTGGAGTTCAGCAGTTTTGCCCATGTTTCAACCAAGGCTGAATTTGAGGTCAGGAGCCGAGTGGCCCTGGTGGAACCCAAACTGGGCAACAGTAAGCAGGTTATTGCTAACCAAGTGTCGCTTGATAGCACTGTTGATGACCCCTTCCATTATTTTACTGATGATCAAGAGTAGACTGGTGGGGCTATAATTGGCCGGTTTGGATTTGTTCTGCTTTTTGTGTACGGGACATACCTGGGTAATTTTCCACATAGCCGGGTAGATGCCACTGTTGTAGCTGTCTTGGACCAGCTTGGCTAGGGACGAGGCAAGTTCTGGAGCACAAGTCTTTAGTACTATTGCCGGAATATTGTCAGGGCCCATAGCCTTTGCAGTATCCAGTGCCTTCAGCCGTTTCTTGATGTCACATGGAGTGAACCAAATTGGCTGAAGACTGGCATCTGTGATGCTGGGGATTTCCGGAGGAGGCCGAGATGGACCTTCCACTTGGCACTTCTGGCTGAAGATTGTTGCAGATGCAACAATTTGCATTTGCCTTATCTTTTGCACTGCTGTGCTGGGCTCCTCCATCATTGAGGATGAGGATATTTGTGGAGCCTCCTCCTCCAGTGAGTTGTTTAATTGTCCACCACCATTCATGGCTGGATGTGGCAGGACTGCAGAGCTTAGATCTGATCCGTTGGTTGTGGGAGCGTTTAGCTCTATCACTTGTTGCTTATGCTGTTTGGCATGCAAGTACTCCTGTTTTATAGCTTCACCAGGTTGACACCTCATTTTTAGGTATACTTGGTGCTGCTCTTGGCATGCCCTCCTGCACTCTTCATTGAACCTGGGTTGATCCCTTGGCTTGATGGTAATGTTAGAGTGGGGGATATGCCAGGCCATGAGGCTACAAATAGTGTTTGAGTACAATTATGCTGCTGCTGATGGCCCACAGGATGCCCAGTCTTGAGTTGCTAGATCTGTTCGAAATCTAAGCTATTTAGCACGGTGGTAGTGCCACACAACACGATGGAGGGTATCCTCAATGTGAAGGCGGGACTTTGTCTCCACAATGACTGTGGCGGTGGTCACTCCTACCAATACTGTCATGGACAGATGCATCTGCGGCTGGCAGGTTGGTGAGCATGAGGTCAAGTATGTTTTTCCCTCTTGTTGGTTCTCTCACCACCTGCCGCAGACCCAGTCTGGCAGTTATGTCCTTTAGGGCTCTGTCAGTAGTGATGCTACCAAGCTACTCTTGGCAATGGACTTGAAGCCCCCACCTAGAGTACATTCTGCGCCCTTGCCACCCTCAGTGCATCCTCCAAGTGATACTCAACATGGAGGAGTACTGATTCATCAGCTGAGGAAGGGCTGTCTGTGGTAATCAGCAGGAGGTTTCCTTGCCCATGTTTGACCTGATGCCATGAGACTTCATGGGGTCGATGTTGAGGACTCCCAGGGCAACTCCCTTCTGACTGGATAACACTGTGCCACCACCTCTGCTAGGTCTGCCCTGCCTGTGAGATAGCACATACCCAGGGATGGTGTATGGGACATTTCCCGTAAGGTATGATTCCATGAGTATGAATATGTCAGGCTGTTGCTTGACCAGTCTGCGAGAAAGGTTTCCCAAGCCCCTAGATATTGGTAAGGAGGACTCTGCAGGGTCAACTGGGCTGAGTTTGCCATTGTTGTTTCTAGCACCTAGGTCGCTGCAGGGTGATCCGTCCACTTTCATTCCCTTTAGACTTTATAGTGGTTATGATACAACTTAGTGGCTTGCTAGGCCATTTTAGAGGGCATTTAAGAGTTAACCGTGTTGCTGTGGGCCTGGAGTCACATATAAGCCAGTCCAGGTAAGGATGGTAGATGTCCTTCCCTAAAGGGCATTAGTGAACCAGATGGGTTTTTATGACAATCAACAATGGTTTCATGGTCATCATTGGACTTTTAATTCCAGATTTTTATTCAATTCAAATTCCACCTTCTGCCGTGGTAGGATTCAAACATGGGTCCCCAGAGCATTACCTGGGTCGCCGGATTACTCATCCAGTGACAACACCACTACATCACTGCCTTCCCCTAATCTATTATAAAGGATGTGATAACTGGACATTTAGAATAAATGGTAAAATTGGGCCGAGTCAGCATGGATTTATGAAAGGGAAATCTTGTTTAGCAAACTTATTGGAGTTATTTGAGGATATTACTTGTAGCATAGATAAAAGAGAACGTGTAAATGTGGTGTATTTGGATGTTCAGAAGGCTTTTAATAAGGTCCCGCACAGGAGGGTAGTCAAAAAAAAATTAGAGTGCATGGGATTGGGGGAAATATATTAGTATGGATTGAGAATTGGTTAACAGATAGAAAGCAGACAGCTGGAATAAACAAATCATTCTAGGATGGCAGGCTTTTACTAGGGGGGTACCGCAACGATCAGTGCTAGGTCCATAGGTGTTTACAAGCTATATAAATGTTTTGGATGTGGGGACCAATTGTAATATTTCTAAGTTTGCTGATGACACCAAACTGGGTGGGAACTTAAGTTGTTAGGAGGATGCAAGGAGGCTTCAAGAGGACTTGGACAGGCTAAGTGAAAGGGCTAGGGCATGACAGATGGAATATAAAGTGAATAAGTGTGAAATTATTCACTTTGGTAGAAAGAACTGAAAGGCAGAAGATTTCTTAAATGGTGAGAGGTTGGGAAGTGCAAGCGTCCAAAGGGACCTGGGCTTCCTTGTTCATGGGTCACTAATAGCATGCAGGTGCAGCAACCAATGAGGAAGGCAAATGGTATGTTGGTCTTCATTGCAAAGGGATTTGAGTACAGGAGTAAAGATGGCTTGCTGCAGTTATACAGAGCCTTGGTGAGACCTCACCTGGAGTGTTGTGCACAGTTTTAGTCCCCATATCTGAAGAGGGATATATTTGCCATAGAGGGAGTGCAACTGAGGTTCACCAGAGAATTGCCTGGGATAGTGGGATTGTCTTATGAGGAGAGACTGGGTCTGCATTCCCTGGAGTTTGGAAGAATGAGGGGCGACCTCATTGAAACTTACAAAACTCTTACAGGGCGTCAAAGGGTGGATTTAGATAAGATGTTTCCCCTGGCTGGTGAGTGTAGAACCCGGGGACATAAGCTCAGGATCAGGAGTAGGCCATTTAAGAATGAGATGAGGAGGAGCTTCTTTACTCAGAGGGTGATGAATCTTTGGAATTCTCTACCCCAGAGGGCTGTGGAAGCTCAATCATTGAGCATGTTCGAGACGGAAATCGATAGATTTCTGGAGACTAATAACATCAAAGGATATGGAGATAGTGCGGGAAAATGGCATTGAGATGGATGCTCAGCCGTGATCTAATTGAATGACGGAGCAGGCTCGACGGGCTGAATTACCTACTCATGTTCCTATGTTCCTAGCAAGTGACATCAAGCTTGGAGGAGTGGCAAGTGAGGATGATATAAGTTGACTGCAACAGAACATAGGCTAGCAGAATAGGTAGACAAGTGATGAATGAAATTCAATACAGAGAAATGTGAGGTGATGCATTTTGGCAGAAGGGTACTGGGGGTGGGGGGGGAGGGGTTCGAAAAAGTGCAGGGACAGAGGGACCTGGGGGAGCATTGGCATTGATCTTTGAAGTGACGGAACATAGAGAGCAAAGTCTGTTAGCAAAGCATAAGGGCTGCATAAATAGAGGTATTGATTACAAATGCAGGGAAAGTATGTTGAACCTTTAGAAAGCTGTGGCTAGATCACAGCTAGAGTATTGCACCCTGTTCTAACACCACAGTTTAGGAAAGATGTGAGGGTGCTGAGGAGATTTACCAGAACAGTTCCAGTGATAGGGGACTTTAATTGCAAGGTTAACTTCGGTGGCTGGGAAACTTCTACAAACAATAACTCAGGACAAAATTAGTCAGTCACATGAACAAATGCGGGTTGATTAAAGAAAGCCAGTATTGATTTCTTAAGAGAAAGTTGTGTTAAACTAGCTTGCTGAAGTGTTTTAAAGAGGTAACAGAGAGGGTTGATGAGGGTAATGCTGTTGTGGTGTACATGGACTTCCAAAAGGCATTTGATACAGTGCTGCATAACAGCTTTGTCAATAAAGGGCAGGGTTTTTGGGTTGTTGGGCGTGTGCAGTGGGCGGGACCAGGAGCGGCTGGGAAACAAGCCGCCGCCTGCAATCAGCCCCCAACTACAATTTCATGCTGGCTGGCCAATTGACGGCCAGCCAGCGTGAAGCGTGCGCTGAAAGGCTCAGCGCTGTTGGGGTGGAGTAGGGAGGAGGGCGAGCGCTGAAGTCTGCGCGGGTGCGGGAGAGTGTGCAATGAAAGCTCCCTGAAGGCAGAGAGCTGCCTCAGGGAGCTGAAGAATTTTAAACCATGAAATAAAGATTTGGAAATGCTGGAAAAAATGTTCACACATCAGACTCCCTCACATGAACATATAGATCATAAAAATTCTGTCAAAACATTTAAATTTTAAAAAATTAATATCAGAAACCTCATATTTCTGAAAAATTGAAAGTCCGCCTGGCCGATTTGCCTGCCAGCCAACTGTAACGTTGGGTGGGCAGAAAAAAAATCGCACTTAATACAGTCGTGGCCTTAATAGGCCTCTTAATTGTTGGCGGGCATGCTGCCAACTCTCGTGCGCGCCCGCCAACCGAAATATCATGCAAGTGCGTGATGACATCGGGACGTGCGCCCTATGCCATTGCACGCTATTTTACACCTGATTGGGTTGGGCGCATGCCCGCCCATGGGACATAAAATTCTGCCTAATGTTATAGCTTAATGATTGAAAAGAACAATAGCAAAATGGATACGGAATTGGCTTAGTGACAGAAAACAGAGGGTGGTGGTTAATGGATGTTTTGCGGATGAAGATTTGTAGTAGAGTTCCCCAGGGGCTGTGTTGGGATCCTTGCTTTTCAGGGCATAATTTCAAAGTTTGCAGATGATATGAAACTTGGACTTATTTTGAACTGTGAGGAGGATAGTGTAGAACTTCAAAAGGACATAGACAAGTTGGTGGAATGCGCGGACAGGTGGCAGATGAAGCTCAATAAGGAGAAATGTGAAGTGATTCACTTAGGTAGGAAGAATATGGAGACACAATATAAAATAAAGGGCACAATTCTAAAGTGGGTGCAGGAGCAAAGGGACCTGGGTGTATATGTGTGTAAGTCAATGGAGGTTGACTATGCAGTAAATAAAGCATACAGTATCCTGGACTTCATTAACAGGGGCATAGAGCACAAGAGCAAGGAGGTTATGCTGAACTTGTATAGGACACTAGGTTGGTCTCAGCTGGAGTATTGCGTCCAGTTCTGGGTGCTGCACTTTAGGAAGGATGTAAAGGCATTGGAGAGAATGTGGAGAAGATTCATGAGAATAGTTCCAGGGATGAGAAACTTCAGTTATGAAGGTAGATTGGAGAAGTTAGGACTGTTTTCCTTGGAGTAGAGAAGGCTGAGAGGAGATTTGATAGAGATATTCAAAATCATGAGGGGCCGGGACAGAGTAGAAGGGAGAAACTGTTGCCATTGTGCAAGGATCGAGAAGAGAGGGCACAGATTTAAAGTAATTGATAAAAGAAGCAAAAGCGACATGAGGAAAAGCTTTTTCACGCAGCGAGTGGTGAAGGTCTGGAATGCACTGCCTGAGAATCTGATGGAGGCAGATTCAATTGAAGCATTGAAAAGAGAATTAGACTAGTATCTAAAAAGGAAGAATGAGCAGGGTTACGGCAAGAAAGCAGGGGAATAGCACTAAGTGAATTGGTCATTTGGAGATCAGGTGCAGACATGATGGGCTGAATCACAGAATGACATTGTGCAGAAGAGGTCCTTCGGCCCATCGAGTCTGCAGCGACATGTGAGAAACACCTGACCTACCCACCTAATTCCATTTACCAGCATTTGGCCCATAGCCTTGAATGTTATGAATTGCCAAGTCCTCATCCAGGTACTTTTTAAATGAGGTGAGGCAACCCGCCTCCACATCCCTCCCAGGCAGTGCATTCCAGACCGTCACCACCCTCTGGGTAAAAAAGTTTTTCCTCACATCCCCCCCATAACCTCCTGCCCCTCATCTTGAACTTATGTCCCCTCATGACTGACCCTTCAACTAAAGGGACAGCTGCTCCCTATCCACCCTGTCCATGCCCCTCATAATCTTGTACACCTTGATCAGGTCACCCATCAGCCTTGTCTGCTCCAACGAAAACAAACCAAGTCTATCCAACCTCTCTTCATAACTTAAATGTTTCATCCCAGGCAACATCCTGGTGAATCTCCTCTGCACCCCCTCCAGTACAATCACATCCTTCCTATACTGTGCCTACCAGAACTGCACACAGTACTCCAGCTGTGCCCTCACCAAGGTTCTATACAACTCCAACATGATCTCCCTACTTCTGTAATCTATGCCTCGATTGATAAAGGCAAGTGTCCCATATGCCTTTTTCACCACCCCACTAACATGCCCCTCCGCCTTCAGAGATCTTTGGACACACACGCCAAGGCCCATTTGTTCCTCAGAACTTCCTAATGTCATGCCGTTCATTGAATTCTTCCTTGTCAAATTACTCCTTCCAAAGTGTATCACCTCACACTTTTCAAGATTAAATTCCATCTGCCACTTATCTGCCCATTTGACCATTCCGTCTATATCTTCCTGTAGCCCAAGACACTCAACCTCACTGTTAACCACTTTGTGTCATCCGCAAACTTGCTAATCCTAACCCCCCACATAGTCATCTATGTTGTTTATATAAGTGACAAATAATAGGGGACCCAGCGCAGATCCCTGTGGTACGCCATTGAACACGGGCTTCCAGTCACTAAAGCATCCTTCTGTCATCACCCTCTGTCTCCTACAACTAAGCCAATTATGAATCAACCTTATCAAATTACCCTGTATCCCATGTGCATTTGCCTTCTTTATAAGTCTCCCATGTGGGACCTTATCAAAGGCTTTGCTGAAATCCATATAAACTACATCAACTGCACTACCCTCATCTACACACCTGGTCACCTCCTCAAAAAATTCAGTCAAATTTGTTAGGCATGACCTCCCTCTGACAAAGCCATGCTGACTATCCCTGATCAAACTTTGCCTCTCCAAGTGGAGATCGATTCTCTCCTTCAGAATTTTCTCCAATAGTTTCCCTACCACTGACGTGAGACGCACTGGCCTGTAGTTCCCTGGCTTATCTCTACAACCCTTCTTAAATAGCGGAACCACATTAGCTGTTCTCCAGTCCTCTGGCACCTCCCCCATGGCCAGAGAGGAATTAAAAATTTGGGTCAGAGCCCTTGCGATCTCCCTTGCCTCCCTCAACAGTCTGGGACACAAATCATCTGGACCTGGAGATTTGTCCACTTTTAAGCCTGCCAACACCTCCAATACCTTGTCACTCCCGATAGCAATTTGCTCAAGAACCTCGCAGTCTCTCTCCCCAAGTTCGATACCTTCATCTTCATTCTCATCGGTGAAGACGGATGTGAAGTATTCGTTCAATACTCTACCGATATCCTGTGTCTCCACCCATAGATTGGTCCCTAATGGGCCCTACTCTTTCCCTGGTTATCCTCTTCCCATTGATATACTTATAGAATATCTTGGATTTTTCCTTACTTTTACCAGTCAGAGCTTTCTCATATCCCCTCTTTGCTCTCCTAATTGCTTTCTTAAGCTCCACCCTGCACTTTCTGTACTCCACTAATGCCTCCGCTGATTTGCTTCCCTTGTACCTGCTAAAAGCCTCTCTTTTCCTTCTCATCGTATCCTGAATATCTCTGGTCATCCATGAGGGGAAATTTGATAAAGATGTACAAGGTTATGACAGGTTTGAGTAAGGTAGACAAGGAAAAACTCTTCCCATTAACAGATGGTACAAAGACTAGCGGACATAGATTTAAGCTTTTAGGCAAGAGGGGTGTGAGCGGTGTTTTTGTGCAGTGAGTGGTACTGACCTGGAACTCACTGTCCACGAGGGTGGTGGAGGCAAAGACGATCAATGATTTCAAAAGGAAATTGGATGAGTGTTTTAAGGAAATAAACTTGCATGGATATAAAGTTAAAGCAGGGCAATGGACTTTACAGAGAGCTGCATGGGCCCAATGGGCTGAATAGCCTCCTTCTGTTTCCTATAAAAGAATCAAAATGATTCTGCAGCTACCATTTGATAGATAAGACTGGAACCAGGTGAGAAGCACTACATCCAGCTGGGCGACACTAGAGAGGAATTGGAGGAGGTTGATGTGGTCAACCATGTCAAAGACTACAGACAGGTCAAGAAGGATGAGGAGGGAAAGTTTACCTTTGTCACAGTCAGATCGGATGCCATTTGTGACTTTGGTAAGAGCTGTTTTGGTACTGTGACAGGGCAGAACCTGATTGGAGGGATTCAAACATGGAGTACCAGGAAAGATGGGCACAGAATTGGGAGTTGACCACGTTCAAGGACTTTAGAGAGGCAGGTTTGCAAGGATGGTGGGATCAAAGGTTGTTTTTTGAGAAGTGGGGTGATGATGACTGCAGATTGAAAGGAAGAGGGAGATCACCTGAAGTAACAGAACCATTTACAATATCAACTAACATGGGGGACAGGAAGGGAAGTTGAGTGATCAGTTTAGTGGGAATAGGGTGGAGAGAACAGGAAGTGAGTCTCATGGACATGATTAGCTCGGGAAGGGCATGAGGGGAGATTGGGGAGAAACTAGAGAAAGATGCAAGATCAGAGCTAGGGCCTGGGGGAGCATTAAAGGAAGTTTGGTCAGGTAGGCGAGTGGAAAGGAGGGATGTGGCAGAGGCAGCCGATTGGATTGTCTTGATAGTTGTGACAAAAGTCGAAGAGCTCCTCACACTGTTGGTGGTGAGGATGGAGGTGAGAGGGGTTTAAGAACACAGTTTTCAGCAGAGAAAAGAAGCCAAGGATGATCCTGGGTAAGAGCGAGTAATATTTTTATTGGGGACTAGGGCATCAAAGGCTGAGATGAGGGTGTGATTTGAGTAAATCAGCTGCAAAAAATGTTGTGACAAATGGAGGGCCAAAGGGTAAGTTGTTGGAATTTTGAAAGTGCAGTTGTAAGTGAATTGAGGGCTAGTTTTTTTCCAGGGACGGATACAAAAGGGGGTAGGATTGGGGCCTGGGAGCAGGATATGGGTGGTAAGTGATACAAGGAAGTGGGAAAGCTTCAAAATTTAAGTGCAAACTATATATTTTGGTAGGAAGAATGAGGAGAGGTGATATAAACTAAAAAGTACAATTCTAAAAGTGGTGCAGGAATCGGGACGTGCACAAATCGTTGAAGGTGGCAGAGTAAGTTGAGAATGCAGTTAAAAAAGCACGTGGGATAATTGGTTTTTAAATAGGGGCATAGAGTACAAAAGCAAGGAAGCTATGATGAACCTTTATAAAACACTGGTTCAGACTATTGTGCCCAGTTCTGAGCACTTTGCTTTTTCGGAAGGATATGCAAGCTTTAGAAAGGGCCCATAAAGGATTTACGAGAATTGTTCCAGGGATGAAATTTCAGTTACATGGATAGGTTGGAGAAGCTGGGGTTCTTCTCTTTAGAGAAGAGAAGGCCAAATTTGATGGAGGTGCTGAACATTATGAGGGGTCTAGACAGAGTAGCTGGAGATAAATTGTTCACATCGGCAGAAAGGTTGAGAACCAGGGGACACTGATTTTTAGTCAATCACTCCACGTCTAAGGCGACCTGAGGAAAAATAGTTTTTATGCAGTAGTTGCAGTCTGAAATGCTCTGTCTGAAAGGGTGGTGGAGACATATTCAATTGTGGCTTTCAAAAGGGAGTCAGATAAGGAAAGAGAATGCAAGGCTATGCGTTTAGTGCAGGGAAATGGGACCAGCTAAATTACCCTTGCAGAGAACTGGCACGGTTTTAATGAGCTACTCTATAATTTTATGATTCAATTATTCTTTGGGACGCCTTTTGATTATAATTGGCCTTTCAGATATAGCCTTTTAATGGGGTTAAATCTACTTGCTTATTCCTACTGACATTGAGAGGTGATAGCTAAAGCTTATTCTGTTGATGTTTAAATGGACTCTCTGTAACATTTCATTAGATCATATATACTTCATTCATTCCAAACACGACCAAAACCAATTCTAACATTCCAGTCTGTTGCATATCAATGGGTCCATTATTGGAGAAGAATAGTTGGGCAGGCCAGAGTTCATAACATTGTAATTTAAGACTGGTATTGTGCAATATGAAACCTTATTCAAGTCACCTAGCTCTAGTCTACTTTAATGTTCCCTGCTTAGATCATGGAATATGTGACCATTCTATCAATGTTATCATATGAGAAAGTTCTATATCACTTATTAGAATACTTGCACCATAATGGTCATGGGGAATGGGAATCCTCTGTGGGAGGAAAAGGCACACGTTGCTATTAGCATCTCTTAAAAAGTGAAATAGCTGAAAAGAGTTCACAACCTTTTGTTCCTGATAAAACTATTTTAAAATTAGTTTTGCTAAGATAGTCAACTCTTGGTGGGGTGCCAGGTGGTAGATCTTGGCGGGATATTGGCCCAAGTTTTCCACTCAGTGGCAATGCTGGGTTGCTACTGCTCGCAAAGTTTTCTGTGTCCTGACGGAATTGCCCATTTTCAGCTGGGACTTTTTCTCCAGTTTTTCTCCAGTTTAAAATAGATTAAGCTAAGGAAAGGTAAGGGTTCTAGTTTTTATTTAAAGTACATAAATAATTTAACTTTTTTACTGTATTTAACTTAAAGTAAGAGGTTTTTTTCAACTAGAGGCATGGCAAGGCAACTCAGTCTGGTGTTATGTACTGCCTGCAACATGTGGGAAGTCCTAGAAGCTCCTTGCACTCTGACCGACCATGTGTGCAGGAAATGCCACCAGCTGCAGCTACTTGAGCTCTGGGTTTTGAAGCTTGAGCGGAAACTGAAGGCGCTGACGTGCATCCGTGAGGCTGAGAGTTTCGTGGATAGCACGTTTTTAGACATGGTCACCCCACATCTTACGGAAGTGCAGAAAGAGAGGGAATGGGTGACCATCAGTCAGAAGAAAGGTGTCAAGCAGGTAGTCAGGAAATCCCCAGGGTGCATCTCGCTCGAGAACAGATTTTCTGTGTTGGAAAATGGTGAGAATGATGGTTCCTCTGGGGAGTGCACGCTCATGGCACTGTGAGTGGCTCAGCTGCACGAGAGGGAGGCAAAAGAGGGGAAGAGCAATCGTGGTACGAGACTTGATAGTAAGGGAAACAGACAGGCGTTTCTGCAGCTGTAGACATGACTCCAGGGTAGTATGTTGCCTCCCTGGTGCCAGGGTCAAGGATGTCGCTGAACGGCTGCAGGGCATTCTAAAGGGGGAAGGCAAACAGACAGAGATCGTGGTACATATTGGTACCAACGACATAAGTAGAAAGAGGGCTGAGCAAGCAGAATTTAGAGAGCTAGGAAACAGATTAAAAAACAAGACCTCAAAGGTAGTAATCTCTGGATTACTTTTGGTGCCACGTGCTTGTGAATATAGAAATAGGAGGTTAGTCCAGGTGAATGCGTAGCTGGAGAGATGGTGCAGGAGGGAGGGCTTTAGACTTCAGGGACATTGGGACCGTTTCTGGGGTCGGTGGAACCTGTACAAGGTGGATGGGTTGCACCTGAACTGGAATGGGACCAATATCCTTGCGGGGAGGTTTGCTAGTGCTGTTGGGGAGGGTTTAAACTAACTTGGTAGGGGGGTGGGATCTTGAGAAGAGGTTCAGCAGGGGGAGATGCACAACCAAAATTAGAAAAGAGAGCAAGTGAGCCTGGAAGGCCTAGAAATTAAGGTCAGTTAAGACACAAGGGTGTTTGGCGAGGTTGGATGATATTTATTTTAATGCAAGGAGTCTGACGACTAAGGCAGATGAGTTGAGGGCACAAATTGATACATGGAAGTATGATGTCATTGCTGTCACAGAGACATGGTTGAGAGAGGGGCAGGTTTGGCAGCTCAATATTCCAGGATACAGGCTCTTCAGGCAAGACAGGGAAGGTGAAAGAGGAGGGGGTATCGCAATATTGATCAAGGAATCAATTACAGCAGTAAGGAGGGATGACATCTTAGAAGGCTCCTCAAATAAAGCCAGATGGGTAGAACTGAAAAACAGAAAAGCAGCAATCACATTGCTGGGAATGTACTATAGGCCCCCAAACAGTCAGAGAAATAGAAGAGCAGATATGTAGGCAAATTTCAGAGAAGTGTAAAAATAATAGGGTAGTAATAGTGGGGGATTTCAACTTCCCCAACATTAACTGGGTTAGTCATAGTGATAGGTTTAGAGGGAGCGGAGAAGAGCTTTTTAAGCCAGTACGTAGAAGGTCCTACAAGAGAGCGGATGGTCCTGGACTTAATTTTCGGGAATGAAGCCGGGCAAGTGGTAGAGGTGTCAGTGGGGGAGCATTTTGCAGATAGTGATCATAACTCCGTTAGATTCAAGGTTGTTATGGAAAGGGACAAGGATGGGCCAGAAATCAGAATTCTAAATTGGGGGAAGGCCGATTTTAATAAGATCAGATATGATTTGGCCAGAGTGGACTGGGAGCAGCTACTTTTAGGTAAATCTGCGTCAGAGCAGTGGGACTCATTCAAGAAGGAAATAGGGAGAGTACAGGGCCAACATATTCCAGTAAAGACAAAGGGTGGAACCAACAAATCCAGGGAACCCTGGATGTCGAGGGATATACAGGATTGGATAAAGAGAAAAAGGGAGGCTTATGGCAGATACCAAGGGCTCAAAACAGCAGAAGACCTCAAGAAGTATAGAATGTGTAGGGGGAAACTTAAAAAGGAAATTAGGAGAGCAAAAAGGGGGCATGCAAAAACATTGGCAGGTAAAATAAAGGAAAATCCAAAGTTATTTTACAAGTACATTAAGAGTAAGAGGATAACTAGGGAAAGAGTAGGGCCCATTAAGGACCATAGTGATAATTTGTGTGGAGCCAGAAGACGAAGGTAGGGTTCTAAATGAATATTTTGTGTTGGTGTTCACAAGTGAGAGGGACGGCCTGGGTATGGAAATCAGGCAGAAGGACTGCGATATAATTAAGTTAGCATAGAAAGGGAGGAGGTTCTATGTGGTCTGGCAGGCTTAAAAGTAGATAAATCTCCAGGCCCAGAGTGAGGCAAGGGAGAAGATCACAGGGATACTGGCAATAATTTTCAATACCTCTCTGGCCACGGGAGAGGTGCTAGAGGACTGGAGGACAGCCAATGTGGTACCGTTATTCAAGAAGGGAGGAAGGGATAAACCAGGGAACTACAGGCCAGTCAGCCTAACCTCAGTGGTGTGGAAACTATTGGAAGCAATTCTGAGGGACGGAATTAATCTACAATTGGAGAGGCAGGGATTAATCAAGGACAGTCAGCATGGTTTTGTTAAGGGAACGTTATATCTGACCAATTTGATTGAATTTTTCGAAGAGGTGACCAGGTGTGTAGATGAGGGCAATGAATTTGACTTAGTCTACTTGGACTTCAACAAGGTTTATGTTAAGGTCCCGCATGGGAGACTGACAACGAAGTTAAGAGGCCATGGGATCCAAGGCAATTTGGCAAATTGGATCCAGAATTGGCTGCGTGGCAGGAAGCAGAGGATGAAGGTCGAGGGGTGTTTTTGGGATTGGTTGCCTGTGTCCAGTGGGGTTCCACAGGGATCGGTGTTGGGTCCCTTGCTATTTGTGGTATATATAAACGATTTAGACTTGAAAGTAGAAGGTTGTTCAGTAAGTTTGCAGATGACATGAAAATTGGTAGGGTGCTAAATAGTGAGAAGGATAGCCTTAGATTACAGGAGGATATGGACGGGCTGGTCAGATGGGCTGATCAGTAGCAAATGGAATTTAATCCGGATAAGTGTGAGGTGATGCACTTAGGCAGGACAAACAAGGCACAGGAATGCACGATGAATGGTAGGACCCTGGGAAGCACTGAGGATCAGAGGGACCTTAATGTGCATGTCCACTGGTTCCTTAAGGTAGCAGGACAGGTACAAAAGTTGGTTAAGAAGGCATATGAGATACTTGCCTTTATTAACTGAGGCATAGAATATAAGAGCAGGGAGGTTATGCTGGAACTGTATAAAACGCTGGTTAGGCCACAGCTAGAGTATTGTGTGCAGTTCTGGAATCCACATTATAGGAAGGATATGATTGCACTAGAGAGAGTACAGAGGAGATTTACCAGGATGTTGCCTGGGCTGGAGAGTTTTAGTTATGAGGAGAGATTGGATAGAACGGGGTTATTTTCCCTGGAACAGAGTAGATTGAGGGTGGACATGATTGAGGTGTATAAAATGATGAGAGGCATAGATAGGGTAGACAGGAAGGAACTTTTCCCTTTGGTGGAGGGATCAATAACTAGGGGGCATAGATTTAAGGTAAGGGGCAGGAGATTTAGAGGGGATGTGAGGAATAATTTTTTCACCCAGAGGGTGGTGGGAATCTGGAACTCATTGCCTGAAAGGGTGGTAGAGGCAGAAACCCTCAACATTTAAAAAGTATTTGGATGTGCACTTGCGATGCCATGGCATACAAGGCTACGGGCCTAGTGCTGGAAAATGGGATTAGAATAGTTAGGTACTTGTTTGACCAGTACAGACTTGATGGGCCAAAGGGCCTTTTTCTGTGCTGTAGACCTCTCTAACTCTATGACTTCTGATCTTGGCGGAAGCAGAAATGGATCAGTGCAGCCTCTGTTGGTCACTCTGGCTGGGTGTCAGGCAGGATTGTGGGAACTTTTATTTAAGATAATCCCTAATGGAATTGAGGTTAAATTGTTGACTTCATTAGAAAATGAACTGAATGGCAAGTGTGCAAGGATAATGGGCAGGTACTCTAATTGACAAGACATGACTAGTGGTGTCTCTCAAGGACCTATTTTGGAGCCTCAACTTTTCACAGTATTCATTGACGAGTTAGATGATGGGGTAGAAAGTCATATATCCAAATTCGCTGATGACACAAAGGTGGTATTCTGAGTAGTGTAGCTGGAAGCAGAAAAGTACTATAAACATCGATAGAAACAATGGCAAATGGATTTCAGTGCAGGCAAATGCAAGGTCATCTATTTTGGATCAAAAAAGGATAGAACAGGGTATTTTTCTAAATGGTGAAAAGCTGGAAACAGTGGATTCCCAAAACATCTTGGGGGTTCAGGTACACAAATCATTAAAATGCCATGAACAGGTAGAGGAAATACTCAAAAAAGTTGATGGAATGCTGACCTTCGTATCAGGAGGACTAGAATATAAGCTGGGGTAGAAGTCATGCTTCAGTTACATAATACCCTAGTTGGACCTCACTTGGAGTACTGTGAGCAGTTCTGGGCTTAGTAAGGATATATTGGCCTTGGAGGAAGCACAGTATAGATTTACTAAAGTGATGCGTCAACATTAAAGGTTAAGCTCTCGAGAGATTAAATAAACAATGGTTTTGTACCCTGGAATTTATAAGGTTAAGGTTTGATTTAACCTAAATTTTCAAGCCTGCCGCAGATACATCTGTCCATAACAGTATCGGTAGGAGTGACCAACACACAGTCGTCGTGGAGACGAAGACCTGCCTTCACATTCCATCGTGTTGTGTGACACTACCACCATGCTAAATGGGATAGATTTTGAACAGATCTAGCAACTTAAGACTGAGCATCCATGAGGCACTGTGGGCCATCAGCAGCAGCATTGTACTCAATCTGTAACCTCATGGCCCAGCATATCCCCCACTTTACCGTTACCATCAAGCCATGGTATCAACCTTGGTTCAATGAAGGAGGGCATGCCACGAGCAGCACCAGTCATACCTAAAAAAATGAGGTGTCAGTCTGGTGAAGCTCTAACACAGGACTACTTGCGTGCCAAAAAGCATAAGCAGCAAGTGATAGACAGGGCTAAATGATCCCACAACCAACGGATCAAATGTAAGCCCTGCAGTCCTGCCACATCCAGTCGTGAATGGTGGTGGACAATTAAACAACTCACTGGAGGAGGAGGCTCCACAAGTACTCCCATCCTCAATGATGGAGGAGCACAGCAGTACAAAAGATAAGGCCGAAGCATTTGCTACAGTCTTCAGCCAGAGGTGCCGAGTGGATGATCCATCTCGGCCTCCTCTGGAGGTCCCCAGCATCACAGATGCCAGTCTCCAGCCAATTCGATTAACTCCACATGATATCAAGAAATGGCTGAAGGCACTGGATACCGCAAAGGCTATGGGCCCTGACAATATTCCGGCAATAGTACTGAAGACTTGTGCTCCAGAACATGCCACATCCCTAGCCAAGCTGTTCCAGTACAGCCACAACAGTGGCATCTACCCAGCTGTGTGAAAAATTGCCCAGGTATGTCCTGTACACAAAAAGCAGGACAAATCCAACCCAGCCAATTACCGTCCCATCAGTCTACTCTCGATCACCAGTAAAGTAATGAAAGGGGCCATCAAAAGTGCTGTCAAGTGGCACTTGCTTAGCAATAACCTGCTCACTGATGCCCAGTTTTGGTTCCACCAGGGCCACTCAGCTCCTGACCTCATTACAGACTTGGTCCAAACATGGACAAAAGTGCTGAACTCCCGAGGTGAGGTGAGAGTGACCTTAAGGCAGCATTTGACAGAGTGTGGCATCAAGAAGCCTTAGCAAAACTGGAGTCAATGGGAATCAAGGGGAAAACCCTCCGCTGTTTGAGGTCATACCTAGTGCAAAGGAAGACGGTTGTGGTTGTTGGAGGTCAGTCATCTCAGCTCCAGGACATCACTGCAGGAGTTCCTCAGGGTAGTGTCCTAGGCCCAACCACCTTCAACTGCTTCATCAATGACCTTCCTTCCATCATAAGGTCAGAAGTGGGGATGTTTGCTGATGATTGCACAATGTGCAGTACCATTTGCAACTCCTCACATACTGAAGCAGTCCATGTCCAAATGCAGCAAGACCTGGACAATATTCAGGCTTGGGCTGACAAGTGGCAAGTAACATTTGTGGCACACAAGTGTCAGACAATGACCATCTCCAACAGGAGAGAATCCAACCATCGCTCCTTGATGTTCAATGGCATTAACATCACTGAATCTCCCACTATCAACATCCTAGGGTTACCATTGACCAGAAACTGAACTGGACTAGCCATATAAATACTGTGGCTACAAGCGCAGGTCAAAGGTTAGGAATCGGGTGATAAGTAACTCACCACCTGACTCCCCAAAGCCTGTCCACCATCTACAAGGCACAAGTAAGGAGTGTGATGGAATACCTGGATGAGTGAAGCCCCCACAACACTCAAGAAGCTTGACATCATCCAGGACAAAGCAGCTACTTGATTGGCACCACATCTACAAACATTCACTTCCTCCACCACCAACGCACAGCAGGAGCAGTGTGTACCATCTACAAGATGCACTGCAGGAATTCACCCAGGCTCCTTCGACAGCACCTTCCAAACTCCTACAATCTAGAAGAACAAGGGCAGCAGATAGATGGGAACATCACCACCTGGAAGTTCTCCTCCAAGTCACTCACCACCCTGACTTGGAAATATATCGTCGTTCCTTCTCTGTCGCTGTGATAAAATCCTGGAACTTCCTTCCTAACAGCGCCATGGGTGTACCTACACCACATGTACTGCAGCGGTTCAAGAAGGCAGCTCACCAACACCTTCTCAAGGGCAACTAGGGATGGGCAATAAAATGCTGGCCCAGCCAGCAAAGCCTACATCCCGCGAATGAATGAGAAAGAAATGTTAATTACAGACCTAACTTCTGTTTTTGGACTCCTTAAAAGAATTAGTTATCAATGAGCTGGGTCAGGTATTGGGTCTGATCCACTCAGGATTCATTGGCGGCACCCATGGCTATCAATTAAATGCAAAAAAGTAGATCCTATCCACAAAAGCACAGAATGGATTTGATGCACCCATTTATCACCCTGGGCGAATACATAGCAGATGAATTCAACTGAAAGTGTGAGGTGATACATTGGTCGGAAGAATGAGGAAAGGTAAAGCATGCTAAATGGTATAGTTTTAAAGGGGTGCAAGATCCAAAGTACCTGGGTGTGTTTGTGCACCAATCTTTAAAGGTGACTGGACTTGTTTACAAAGCAGTTAATGAAGCATAGGTAATCCTAAACTTTATAAATAACTTAGAGTACAAAAACCTGGAAATTATGCTAAACCTATACAAAACACTACTTCGGCCCTAACTCGAGTATTGTGCCCAGTCTGGGCACCACACTTTAGGAAGTCATGAAGGCTCCAGAGAGGGTACAGAAAAGATTTATTAGAATGGTTCCAAGGAATTATAGTTATGTGGATAGACTGGAATCACAAAATCACAGAATTTTTATAGCACTGAAGGGGGCCATTGTGTTTGCACTGGCTCTCTGAATGCGCAATTCACCTAGTGCCATTCCCTGCTTTCTCTGCGTAACCCTGCACATATTTCCTTTTCAGATAACAGTCTAAATCCCTTTTGAATGGCTCGATTGAACCTGCCTTCACAACACTTTCAGGCAGTGCATTCCAGACCATAACCACACACTACATGAAAAACTTTCGCTTTTGCATCTTTTACCAATTACTTTAAATATGTGCCCTCTCGTTCTTGATTTTTTCATGTGAATAGTTTCTCCCTAACTACTCTGTGCAGACTCCTAATGAGTTCAAATACTTCTATCAAATCTCCTATCAGCCTTCTCCAAGAAAAACAGTTTCAACTTCTTCAATCTATCTTCATAACTGAAGTTCCTTGTCCCTGGAACCATTCTCGTGAATCTTTTCTGCACTCTCCAATGCCTTTATATCCTTCCCAAAGTGTGGAGCCCAGAGCTGGACACACTACACCAGCTGAGGCCGAACTAGCATCCTATACAAGTTCAACATAACCTCCTTGCTCTTGTACTCAATGCTCCTATTAATAAAGCCTAGGTTACGGTATACTTTATTAGCCACACTCTCAGCTGGTTGCAAGACTCTTGGTTGCACTACTGTCTAAGGTCCTCACCTCATACTTTGCCATCAACAACATGAAACAAACTATGGATACAATCTCCATTTTTTGTGAAAAACCTTTATTAACCCACTAGGCAATGGTATATACTTAACTTATATTCAGTTGCTTAGAAAGACCCGTGTGCAGGAGCTCATTCCTGGGTGGTCGGACTGCTGAACGAATTCTTCCACGTGACAGACCAAGTCATACTTCCTGGCTGCAGCAGCAATGTCCTTGAGGGCTGTGGCTTTATGCCCCTTTCTGATCCTGGTCCCTTGGCATATAAGGTATTGTCTTAAATCGGTCATCCAATTGGGTTATCAATCCCACTCTGGCCATGCAAGACTGCAAGTAGTTATTTCCTGCTGTCAGCAGGGGTTGTCTCCAGGTGACAGCCATGACATGCCGGCAATGGATGTCATTTCTGTATCTTGGTGAGGCAGGAAGAAAGCCATTCACACATACCCGAGAGACCATTGTCTAGGTCAGTTGCTGTAGGCAGGGTGTCTGGTGATTAGCCACCGTCCCAGTGCCATGTCTGTGTCTGTGTGTGTTAAGTCCCTGTTCAGTTAAAACTGTATTTATTTTTAATAAGTTCAATAAAAGCATAAGTGATGATGTCTTTGGTTAGAATTCTTCTCCCTTCGTCCGATGTCCTCTGCACTTCACGTTCCTACCACCAGGTTTTGAGCTCAGGACTTTGTTCCACCTCACAACTGGTTACCTTGTAACACAAGTATAAAGATAAGACATATTAAAAAGAAACAAAGAAAGGCCTTACAGCATGACAGAAATACACAAAATATCAAAATGCCGTACATAGTCCTGCTACCTTCAACTTCTGCACATATGCACCCTCTGCTCCTGCCCCCCCCTTTAGAATTGTACCCTTTATTTTGTATTGTGTCTCCTTGTTCTTTCAAAATGAATGACTTCACATTGCTCCACATTGAACTTCATCTGTCACCTGTCCACCCATTCCTCCAACTTGCCTATGTCCTTTTGAAGTTTTACACCATCCTGCTCACAGATCACAATGCTTCCAAATGTAGTATCATCTACAAATTTTGAATTTGTGCCCTGTACACCAAGGTATAGGTCATTGATATATATCAGGAAAAGCACAGGCCCCTATACTGACCCTTGGCGAACTCCACTACAAACCTATCTCCAGCACGAAAAACACCCATTAACCATTGTTCTCTATTTCCTGTTACTCAGCCAATTTAGTATCCATGCTGCTACTATCCCTTTCATTCCATGAGCTATAACTTTGCTCACAATACTGTTGTCCGGCACCGCAGAAATGTCTTTTGGAAGACCATGTACACCACATCCACAGCATTACCTTCATCAATCCTCTCTGTTACCTCTTCAAAAAACTCCAGCATGTTAGTTAAACACGATTTTCCTTTAACAAATCCATGCTGGCTTTCCTTAATTAACCCAGCATTTGTCCACGTGACTATTAATTTTGCCTCGAATTATTGTTTCTAAAAGTTTCCCCACCATTGATGTTAAACAGACTGGCCTGTCTTTGCTGGGCTTATCTTTACACCCTTTTTTGAACAAGACTGTAACATTTGCAATTCTTCAATCGTCTGGCATCACCCCGAAGTCTAAGGAGGAGCTGGGGTTGTTCTCCTTAGAACAGAGAAGGCTAAGAGGAGGTTTGATAAACATGTTTAAAATCATGCAGGGTTTAGATAGAGGAACTGGTTCCAATGGCTGAAGATAATTAGTGGTCATGGATTTAAGGTGGCTGGCAAAAGAACCAGAGGCAACATGAGGGGAAATTTTTACACACAAGTGATTAGGATTTGGCTTGTGCTGCTTAATGAAATGGTAGATACAGATGCAATAGTAGCCTACAGAAGGGAATTGAATAAATATTGAAGGAATAAATTGCAGGGATTTGGGGAAAGAGCAGGGGGAGTGGCGCTAACTGGATTTCTTTTCAAAACAGCCAGCACAGATGCGATGGGCTAAATGGCCTTCTGCACTATTGTATGAAACTTAAATAATTATTTTTGAAAGAAAATCTTTTTTGGGTAGTAGCATACTTGCATCTGAGTCAGAAGGTTGTGTGTTCAAATCCTAGTGGCATTGCCAAGATGGGCCGAATGGCCTCCTGTGCTGTAACTTTTCTATGGTTCTATTTTAGAGACTTGAGCACATAACCTAGACTGACGCTCCAGTTCAGTACTGAGGAACTGCTGCATTGCTGAAGTGCTGTCTTTTGGATGAGACTTTAATCTTTGGCTCTTTCTGTGCTGTCTGCCCTTTCAAGCGGACATGAAAGATCCCACAGCACAATTTGAAAGAGAGTGGGGAATTCTCTGGGTGACCCGACCAACAGGTTATCTACTAATTATCGCATTACTTTTTGTAGGAGGTTGCTGTGCACAAATTAGCTCTCTTATTTCCTAGATAACAGTGACTAAAGTTCAATTGTACTTAATTGGCTGCAAAGCATTTTCCTGCAGTCATGAAAGACAGCATACAAATGTAATTTCTTTCTTTCCTCCTGTGGAGCTAGAGGACTGGGAGTCCACTGGGACTTGCCATGCACTGTTGTTGGTGGGACAGGCAGCCTGAAATTGATGTTCCCTGTGGACGAGGTACTTGTGGTGATGCAACCAGCATCAACTGTTCACCTGACTATGATCACGAGCCCTGAAGATCTATTTCTGTCAAATCTCAGGCCTCTGGGTCAGTGTTGCTTGTGCAAGGCTGAGTCTCGTCCAGACAAATTTGTACCTCCATGTGTATACAAAATGCCACACTTAGGTGCTTATCATCAAAAGAGTGACAAAGCTTCAGCAACATAGTTTGGCCTAGAATTATTTTTTCCAAAGTACTTCCAAATAATTCAGGTGGACTAGAATTTAAAAATGTGATTTGCAATCTCATTTTTTGGATTGAATTCAATGGAAAGGAAAGTTGGGCAGAGAGTATAGCAAGCGGCTGATCTGAATCACCTATTTTATTCCATCGTAAAAAGTTGCAATTAACCCCTCACCACCTCTTATCAACGCCCCCATATTTGGAAATGACCTTTCCTTGACATCTCTGGATAAATAAGGATAGGAAAGGACTTGAAAACATTAAATTAAATTAAGTTTTTTTACCTGACTCCTACTACATTGCTACAGTGAAAATTAAATTTGAATATTCTAACTGATATGCAAAATGTATTTAAACATGGTTTGCTAGGAGGTTAGTTTTATTTGAATATGTTCAGTAAAGGTAACTACTATTTCATTCTTTCCAGGCTGCTGTGGCTGGAGGCACCACTATGATATTAGACTTTGTGGTGCCCCACAAAGGTGACTCTTTGTTACAGGCCTATGACGAATGGAGAAGCTGGGCAGATCTTAAAGTCTGTTGTGATTACTCGTTCCATGTGGCTGTAACCTGGTGGAGTGCAAAGGTACATTGAAAAGTACTAATTAATAAATTTGTTTTACTAGTAGCAAAATTCTACTGGTTGTAATGATTTGTGGTCTATTTTAACAATAAAAGTCAGGACTTTCTGAAGCAAATCTCAACAGCTGAGTACCCCACAGTGTCCGAGAGTGGGACATGCAGGGGTTTAAAATCATGGTAGTGGCTTGCTGCCACATTCTCACCAACCACTATTTTAATTCCTGGGTTTCAGTGAGTATAAATCAGACTCTCGTTTTAACGTGTGTTCACTGCCGGACTCACCAAGAACACCGAGCACCCCGAAGGAGCTGTGAAGTTCGGTGAATTTAATTTCTTTTAAAGTTTACATATGGGCAAGGAAGAGAATGAGGACTCAAATTGTCAGTTCATTTTTTTTAGAAGTTGTGTAAGAGTTTAAACTTTAAAAACAATCAAATTCTAAACTGAATTCTCAGTCTGTGCTTCCATTATTGAGTTGGTAAACTAGGTGGTCAACTTTCCACTTATCCAACTGCCCACCCCCCGTCTCACCTCACTTCCTCCCCACACCCTATGCCTAAGTGTTAGATAGGGCAGAGTGCATTAGGTAACACTCAACTGACATGAACTGAACCAACTCAGGGAATAATCTGATCACGTAGAGCCCTGGGTAAAAAAGGGTGGTTTCTTTGTAGCCTCTTCCTCCACTTTATGGTTCTGCTTCTCAGCTTGTCACCTGATGAAAAGGATTGCTCCCTCATAATATCCAGGCTGTGCAGCACACTACCAGAAACCTCCATACCCACTCAGCTGGGTACTGTAAGGGTCCTCCAGAGCCACTCAGGCAGTGAAAACATTGTTTGAGTATACCAGCTGATGTGTATGATTTTCAGTTGACAAAGTCAACCTGTTTCTCTGCCAATTTTCTCTTTATTCAGCTTTTAAAAAGATTGTGGGTGCCTTCTGTGACAGATCCCTTTCCCATTCCTGGAAGTGCATCCCTTCCATTGGGAGCTTTATTCTAAACCTGACCTGCAATAGCCGTATCTGTGTAACAATTGAATAGTAGCTGCTCCCCTTCTAGGAGGTATGGTCAGAGAAATGATCATCCCCAGACCAAGGGTGATTTCTCACAGCTTGAAGAGTTAGCTTAAACTAGCATTAGAACCAGGTCTCACTTGATGAATTAGAGAATTAACAGAAAGGGAGAGAGTTGGGGGTAAAATAAAAGGGGGAATAAGCCTGATGAAGGCAATAGTAAACTCAGTGGCTATCTCCATGACAAATCTTACATTTGGGATTTTTCAGCTTTTGCTATTCTTTCGCAGAGTGATGAACTCTCTCATTTATTTTGCCTTTTCACAGGTGAAAGATGAAATGGAAGTTCTAGTCAAAGAGAGAGGTGTGAATTCCTTTAAGATGTTTATGGCATATAAAGGTGTCTTTATGCTTCATGATGATGAGCTGTACCCTGTTTTCTGCCATTGTAAGGAATTGGGAGCAATTGCTCAAGTTCATGCTGAAAATGGCCATTTAATAGTAGAGGTGAGTTGTAGCCAAACTGTGGTCTTGCTTGAATAATAAACTATGTCTATGTGTAGGACAAATGCTGCATTTTTCTTTTTAGATTTAAGTGACTTTTGTTACAAGTTAAGGAATTCAAATGAAAATCTGACACTCTCCACATTTGAAAAAATGTTAGTTTTCTGTATTCATAGCGCTAGAACATGAATCATTTTGTGTTTTGTACTCAGTATTCCTAATAATATTTCTATTTTAAATGGATAAATGGTTCGGTCGTTTAGCAGAAGAAGATGAAAGATGATAGGGGAAAAACCAATGGGATAAGTTTGAATTACTGTGGTAAAGAGGCAGCACATACACATTGAGGTTAATGACTTCCTTGTGTGCTGTACTTAATGAGCCAAAGAAATAAATTTTGGGAAGGTTAACCAAATGCTTTAGGGAGGTGAGTTTTAAAGAGAAAAGAAATATCTAGGGGTTTAGGGACGGAATTCCAGAGTACAGGGCCTAGGCTGCTGCAAGCATGGCTGCCAATAGCGATGTGAAGAGAAGGGGAGATGCACAAGAGACCAGAATCAAAGAACCAGAGAGGGTCTGTGGAGAAGGGTGGTTGGCCTAGAGGAAGTTACAGAGATGGGCGACACAAGGCCATGAAGTGACATTTTAAATTTAAGTCATTTGGGGATTGCAAGCCAATGTAGGTCAGCAAGAAAATAATACGGGAAAGGTTGTAGGCTACAGAGTTTTAGATGAGCTGAAGTTAATGGAAGGCAGAGGATGGGAAGGCAGACAAGTGAAAATATAATAGTTGAATTGTAGAAGTGACAAAATATGAATGAGGATTTCAGCAGCATATGGGCAACGCAAGGGACATTGACTGGCCATGTTGTGGAGGTAGTTTTTGGAAGTTTTTATGGTGAAAAGGTAATGGGTTAGGAAACACAACCTCAGGTTGAATAGGAGATTGTAGTTGCAAACAGTGAAGTTCATTCTTAGTCAGTAGCTGGGATGGGAACTGAACAATTAGCAAGGGTATGGACCTTCTGTTGGGGGCCGAAGATGGAAGATTTAGTGATTAGCAGGAAGAAAATGGATTAATCAGTCTAAAAACACAGAAACAATGGAACAATCAGGAGAGGTGGTGGAAAACCTATATTTTTTTTACTTTTTCACAGGATGTGGGCATTGCTGGCTCGGCCAGCATTTATTGCCCATCTCTAATTGCTCATAAGAAGGTGGTGGTCAGCTGCCTTCTTAAAGTGCTGCAGTTCATGTGGTGCAGGTACACCCCAGTGCCATTAGAGAGCGAGTTCCAGGATTTGATCCATCGACAGTGAAGGAACGGCAATATAGTTCCAAGTCAGGATGGTGTGTGGCTTGGAGTGGAACTTGCAGGTAGCGGTGTTCCCATGCACCTGCTGCCCTTGTCCTTCTAGGTAGTAGAGGTCACGGGTTTGGAAGGTACTTTCGCAGGAGCTTTGGCGAGTTGCTGCAGTGCATCTTATAGATGGTATACACTGCTGCCACTGTGCATCAGTGGTGGAGAGAGTGAATGTTTAAGGTGGTGGATGGGGTGCCAATCAAGTGGGCTGCTTTGTCCTGAGCGGTGTTGAGCTTCTTGAGTGTTGTTGGAGCTGCACTAATCCAGGCAAGTGGAGAGTATTCCATCACACTCCTGACATGTGCCTTGTAGATGCTGGACAGGCTTTGGGGAGTCGGGACATGAATTACTCAGCACAGAATTCTCAGCCTCTACCCTGCTCTTGTAGCCGCAGTATTTATACGGCTGGACCTCAGTTTCTGGTCAATGGTAACCCTCCCAGGATGTTGGTATATGGACTTTAACCTCATGATGGTGTCACCAAGAGGCAGGATGAAGTTGAGTAAGAGGAAGGAGTCAAGTCTGAATCCCTGGAGAATTCCAGAGAAAGCAGTGAAAACATTGCATTACTATGTAAATGGAACTCGCGGTGCACCTCTTAGTGCTGTGTAAAAGTGACATTGCTCTACACTACAGTACATCATTGCACCTGCAAATCCATCATTCTCGGCATCCCAAAATACATCTTAACTGCCTGTACTATAAAGGGTTAACAGAATGGATATGCTAATCTATGGGGCACATGATGTGGCACCGACGTCAAGCAGTGATGTCACGGGTACTGTAGGGAGCAGATGGGCAGCCCTGAGAGGCGATGTGCCTTCTCGATAACTATGTACATAATGAAAATAATGTAAATAAACTAGTTTTTAAATAGATACCCTGACATGCTTGCAGCTCCTCCTTGCTAGAATCCAGACCTAGTACCTTCTACAGCACTGCCCAGTAATTTGAGATTTCCCAATCAGCGGGTCTTGTGCTTACATTCTCTCAAATCAAATGAGTCAAAGGTCTGCTTATGAATGCACATACCCCTGGGTATCCTAGAGAATCTTATGCCCCACACTTTGGGAACTTAACACTAATGAACGATGAGCTAGAGTGCTAAGGTGCAGATTCACTGTTGACCTAGGTAAGGACAGCGTGTTGATTAGGTCTAATATAAAAACAGAAAATGTTGGAAATACTCAGCAGGTTGAGCAGCGTCTGTGGAGAGAAAAACAATGTTAACATTGTTAACAGTTCAGTGACCTTTCATCAGAAACCTTCATCAAAACCTTTCATCATTTTTGTCGATTAGTTTATTTGAGAAAGGCTGAGCAGAATTCTGCTTCCCTACAGAGAGGGTGAGTCGAGTAATGTGAGTACCTACCTGATCTTCCTAGCAGTTGGATACAGTACATCATTAACATCGGACTAGTACTGTTGCCTGGTCAGGTGGTCAGGAAATGGTGCATGATTCAGGCAATTAAAGACAAGTATAAATAAGTTCTAAAAATGTGGGAGGGAAAATGGTAAAAATGTTTTTCCATCTAACCAAGTATATATTTACCCTTCAAATAGAACAGTTCCGTGTAAAATAAATTGTCATATTAGAGGTTTTAGAGAATATACTGACATTCACAGACCAAGAAGTGTTGGAAAAGCATGACATGTCCTGGCAATGGTCTTTAATTAGTGGAATTATAGGAAACCAGACTTCTATGAGATCCTAGTACCCTTCAATTTCTAGATCCAGATATAATATAAAATGCGCTGGAGACTAAATTATAGAAGACTTTTACAATAATATCAGAGAAAAACCTTAAAATTACAGTGCAACTATTTTTTTTGCAGGGTGCAAAAAAGATGCTCTCAAAGGGAATCACTGGGCCTGAAGGTCATGAACTTTGTCGACCTGAGGAAGTGGAGGCTGAAGCCACACAAAGGGCAATTACTATAGCCAGCTGTATTAACTGCCCACTCTACATAGTCCACGTAATGAGTAAATCCGCTGCTAATGTGATTGTCAAAGCACGGAGAGAAGGTGAGAAACTGTAGACATTTAATCCTTGTTCTTTCTCGTACAGCTGGTTGATAAATAATGAATGTTTACTTTTATCCCCCAATTTTCTGATATTTCTCCCTATCTGTCTCAATGACAGTATTACATACTGACTGGAATGTCAAGTTAATTCACGGATGCCATAATTGCTCCCAATGGGAGCTGTATGCAATGGCTCAATCAATGCTAGTAGCTTATCTCTGATCACACATCTTTTGTGAATCTTCCCCTCCCTTGGAGCTATAGGGTGAATCCTTGGAATGATGGATTCAACTTATAGCTCCATAGACAACAATCTTACACTCCTGCTTATAGCGACACTGCAATTATTGACAGACCATTCAACCTTAGGGAGAGGGAGTGATCACAGCCACATAAAATCTTGTCTTCACATAATGTTCAAATATACACACTTTACAGAAGGAGTTCAGTAGACTGTGAACGGGAGCAAGAACCCTGGAAGATTTCTTTCTACTCTGCCACCCCACATCGAGGAACCTTCACACCAGTTATATTAAACCTCATATAAAAGCAAAAAACTGCGGATGCTGGAAATCCAAAACAAAAATAAAAATACCTGGAAAAACTCAGCAGGTCTGGCAGCATCTGTGGAGAGGAACGCGGTTAACGTTTCGAGTCCGTATGACTCTTCAACAGAACTAAGGAAAAATAGAAAAGAGGTGAAATATAAGCTGGTTTAAGGGGGGGTGGGACAAGTCGAGCTGGATAGGGAGCCAGTGATGGGTGGAGATAGCCAAAAGATGTCATAGACAAAAGGACAAAGAGGTGTTGAAGGTGGTGATATTATCTAAGGAATGTGCTAATTAAGGGTAGAAAGCAGGACAAGCAAGGTACAGATAGCCCTAGTGGGGGTGGGGTGGGGTGAAGGGAAGGGATCGAAATAGGCTAAAAGGTAGAGATAAAACAATGGGCGGAAATACATTTAAAAATAATGGAAATAGGTGGGAAAAGAAAAATCTATATAAATTATTGGAAAAAAAAGGGGGGGGATTGGAAAGGGAGTGGGGATGGAGGAGACAGTTCATGATCTAAAATTGTTGAACTCAATATTCAGACCGGAAGGCTGTAAAGTGCCTAGTTGGAAGATGAGGTGCTGTTCCTCCAGTTTGCGTTGAGCTTCACTGGAACAATGCAGCAGGCCAAGGACGGACATGTGGGCATGAGAGCAGTGTTGAAATGGCAAGCGACAAGGAGGTCTGGGTCATGCTTGCGGACAGACCGAAGGTGTTCTGTAAAGCGGTCACCCAGTCTGCGTTTGGTCTCTCCAATGTAGAGGAAACCGCATTGGGAGCAGCGAATGCAGTAGAGTAAATTGAAGGAAGTGCAAGTGAAATGCTGCTTCACTTGAAAGGAGTGTTTGGGCCCTTGGACGGTGAGGAGAGGGGAAGTAAAGGGGCAGGTGTTGCACCTTCTGAGGTTGCATGGGAAGGTGCCGTGGGAGGGGGTTGAGGTGTAGGGGGTGATGGAGGAGTGGACCAGGGTGTCCCGGAGGGAACGATCCCTGCGGAATGCTGCCGGGGGGTGAAGGGAAGATGTGTTTGGTAGTGGCATCATGCTGGAGTTGGCGGAAATGGTGGAGGATGATCCTTTGAATGCGGATGCTGGTGGGGTGATAAGTGAGGACAAGGGGGACCCTATCATGGTTCTGGGAGGGAGAGGAAGCTTTGAGGGCGGATGTGTGGGAGATGGGCCAGACACGGTTGAGGGCCCTGTCAACCACCGTGGGTGGAAAACCTCAGTTAAGGAAGAAGGAAGAGGAACTGCTTTTGAAAGAGGCATCGTCAGAACAGATGCGACGGAGGCGAAGGAACTGAGAGAATGGGATGGAGTCCTTACAGGAAGCGGGGTGTGAGGAGCTGTAGTCGAGGTAGCAGTGGGAGTCGGTAGGCTTGTAATGAATATTGGTGGACAGTCTATCACCAGAAATTGAGACTGAGAGGTCAAGGAAGGGAAGGGAAGTGTCAGAGATAGACCATGTGAAAATGATGGAGGGGTGGAAATTGGAAGCAAAATTAATAAATTTTTCCAGGTCCAGACAAGAGCATGAAGCAGCACCGAAGCAATCATCGATGTACCAGAGAAAGAGTTGTGGGAGGGGGCCGGAGTAGGACTGGAACAAGGAATGTTCCACGTAACCCATAAAGAGACAGGCATAACTGGGGCCCATGGGGGTACCCATAGCCACACCTTTTATTTGGAGGAAGTGAGAGGAGTTTAAGGAGAAATTGTTCAGTGTGAGAACAAGTTCAGCCAGACGGAGGAGAGTAGGGGTGGATGGGGATTGTTCGGGCCTCTGTTCGAGGAAGAAGCGGAGAGCCATCAGACCATCCCGGTTGGGGATGGAGGTGTAGAGGGATTGGACGTCCGTGGTGAAGAGGAGGCGGTTGGGGCCAGAGAACTGGAAATTGTTGCTATGATGTGGGGTGTCAGAGGAATCACGGATGTAGGTGGGAAGCGACTGGACCAGGGGAGAGAGAATGGAGTCAAGATAGCAAGAAATGAGTTCCATGGGGCAGGAACAGGCTGACACGATCAGTCTGCCGGCACAGTCCTGTTTGTGGATTTTGGGTAGGAGGTAGAGGTGTGCCGTCCGAGGTTGGGAGACTATGAGGTTGGAAGCTGTGGAAGGAAGATCTCCAGAGGAGATGAGGTCAGTAACAGTCCTGGAAACAATGGCTTGATTTTCAGTGGTGGGGTCATTGTCCAGGGGGAGGTAGGAGGAAGTGTCTGCAAGTTGACGCTCAGCCTCTGTGAGGTAGAGGTCAGTGCGCCAGACAACAACAGCACCTCATATAAAACCTCATCTTGGGCTCAATTGGGATCATTTATGTATCGCTCAGTTTTTGATGGGCAAGAGTCATCATGACCTTTGTAAATAACTATATGTAAATTTATAATCCTGATTTAAATTCCAAATTACCCTTCCAATATTTGAATTTTCATTATTTAGCATAATTGATGGTTTCACTCATCTTACATACACTGAACGATTTTTGTAAGAGATTGAGACTGACATCCTGTCTGTGATGTTAAGGTTAATTTGATATGAACCACGTAAAAAGAGTAGTGTTATGATCCTGTGGGAATCCATAAATCAAAAGAATCACATTTACTGAACGACCCCCCAAATGAAGAAATTACCAACAAGATTTCACGTTTTGTTACTTTTACTTTAACATGCATCAAAATCAATGTAAATTAAACATAAATTAACAGGCAAATCATGGTCTGTACGAACTATAAATTACACGTGGAATAGCAGACTCAACAAAGATAAATCTCACAGGTTTTCCTAGGCAGTCCACTCTGCCTGTATAGTGTCAATTTCAGCCACAAAGATTTTGCAAGCTTGGTCTAGCTTTGGCAGAATTTTGGTCCTTTCTCTTTAAGGACTTAGTTGATTCTCCACAGGTAGCAGTTTCTATGTAAACAGGGTTCCACCCATCAATCTTTTACACAATGGCGCATTTCTTTCCGAAACCTTCTCAACTCTCAGTTCCTGTCGAACATGGTAGCGTAAATCTATCAGGACCGATTGTGGGTATTCAATCACTCAAAATGAATAGCAGCAATCCCAAACATGCTTTCCAACCACTCAGGAATCCTCAACGCCCCTTCACTCAACGTCGCTGCACCCTTGTCCTCCCACCTTAACGGCTCCCACTGCCACCTTTAACCGTCACCATCCCGTTCTAACATCGGAACCCTGAGCATCCGCCCCCCACCCCTGCTCGCCCTCGGGAATCCTCCAATGACTCCGCTGACCCATCTTTCTGAATCCCTTTCCCTGCTACATGCCTAGCCACACCTCTACACCCACCCCATGCCCCTTCAAACCTGCACAAGCCCCCATCTCCCCCCGCCCACACTCTTAACACAGCCCTCCCCACCCTCCTGCTCCATACAAGTTCACTCATTTCACAATCCCTGCAGAATCTTTCTTTCCCCTAGACCCCAAACTTCCCCTGCCCCCCTCCAGGCCTGCACACCCGCCCCCTCTAGATCTCCACACCTGCCCCACCTCTTCATTCCTCTCCTCCACGTCTATTTACACCCCCCCGCCAACTCCTCCACACCAAGCCCAAACCCTCGTCACCCACCAGTGCCTCCTGCAGCCTTCTGCCTGCAGCTTGAAGCTCCAAACCCTGGAAGAAGTTACTGACTGACGATCACTGCTGCATGTGATGTTCCAGTGTCCAGTCGCTGGAGGCCTCCATCTTCTCATCTCCGCGAGCTGCCCCAGGCCTTCAGGTAAATGCCGACATGTACATGCCACTTTGGTCCAAATGTGTTCCAGAACGGCATGATTTCCTGCTGGTAGAGCGGGCGATCAAGCGGGTGGGGGGCGTGGTTCCAGTTGGGCCTGCATCCCATTAGTGGGATGCAAATCGGTTTCACGCCGGCCTCTGGTGGCAATTGTGGCCCATCATGGCGCATGGGAGTGGAAGATCCCACCATCATTTTACGCTGACGGGAAACAGATTTCTTAGCTCCTGCCGCATTGTCCCTTCCTGCCCGCCATTAAACCCGCTGTGGGAGGGGTCTGGAAAATTCCGCCCTTAGTTGCCAAAGAGTATGCGACCTCATTCTTCCTACAAAAATGTACCATGTCACAGTCATTTATTTAGAAGTTTATTTGCTAATTAGATGTCCCATTCTTCAAGTTTATTGCTGTCTTCCTGTGTTCTGTTGTAATCCTCCTCTGTATTAATTTTGCTGCCCAATTTGGTATAAAAACAGAAAATTTTGGGAATACTCAGCAGGTCTGGAAGCATCTTTAGAGAGAGAAACAGAGTTATTGGGCCAGATCTTCTGATTAGCAGGAATGCGGCACACAGTGCTGCTGACTGCAGACATCATTGTGTACTTACCCTACTTTCAGCTGGGACTTCCAATCCTGGTTGGAAGACCGAAGCCTTGGCGCAGCGATCCAGGAGAAGACTTGCCAAGAGGAGCAGCACAGAGGACACGTCCTCATTTTTTACAACATCAGCTGCTATATTCAGGTAAGTTTTTAAAGGTCTCGAGTCTTTCAATGGATTGAGTGGGTGAGCGAGTGAGTTGGTGGATAAGTGTCTCTGAGAAGTGGGTGGGTGAGTGGATGTGAGTGACTGTGTGAGTGGTGGGTGGGTGAGGCTGGGTGAGTGGATGTGAGTGGGTGGGTGAGTGGATGTGAGTGAGTGGGTGGGTGAGTGGATGTGAGTGGGTGGGTGAGTGGAATTGGGTGAGTGGGTGGGTGAGTGGATGGGATGTGAGTGAGCGGGTGGGTGAGTGGATGTGAGTGAGTGGGTGGGTGAGTGGATGTGAGTGAGTGGGTGGGTGAGTGGATGTGAGTGGGTGGGTGGGTGAGTGGAAGTGGGTGGGTGAGTGGATGTGAGTGGATGGGTGAGTGGAAGTGGGTGGGTGAGTGGATGTGAGTGAGTGGGTGAGTGATTGGATGTGAGTGAATGGGTCGGTGAGTGGATGTGAATAAGTGGGTCGGTGAGTGGATGTGAGTGAGTGGGTGGGTGAGTGGATGTGAGTGGTTGGGTGGGTGAGTGAAAGTGGGTGAGTGGGGGGGTGAGTGGATGTGAGTGAGTGGATGTGACGGAAGTGGGTGGGTGAGTGGATGGGATGGAAGCGGATGGGTGAGTGGATGGGATGGGAGTGGATAGTCAGCGAGCAGATAGTCAGGGTCAAGGGGCATGTGTGGGGGTTGGTTGCATTGTTAATCAGTGAATTACGCCTGCGACGAAACAGTAATAATTTTAGTGTAACTTTTCAGTTAAACAACATTTATCTACCCCTAGTCTCCAATATTGAGATCAGTGTAAGAGACATTCGCAGAGGTTTCAGGGCAGCACACATCAGTCCATTGGATGATTAAACTTCCTGGGCAATTATAACACCTGTGGGGGCATCAAAACTTCCAATGGGTCCCTCGGCACAGCAGCAACTTTCAGTGCTTCACTGTGTAATTTTTAATTGCGCTTTTAAATTTAATTTGATTTAATCAAAATTAATTGATTCATAATTAATCAATCATCAAATTCATCAATTCCGGAATTGGAAAAATTCATCAATTTTGCTTCCAATTTCCATCCTTCTCTCCTCTTCACATGGTCCATCTCCAACACTTCCCTTCCTTGACTTCTCTATCTCCATTTCTGAAGATAGACTGTCTAACAATATTCAATACAAGCCCACCGACTCCCACTGCTACCTCGACTAAACCTCTTCACACCCTGCTTCCTTAAGGACTGCATTCCATTCTCCCAGTTTCTCTGTCTCTGTGCATCTGTTCTGATGATGCTACCTTCCACAACGACGCTTCTGACAGGTCTTCCTTTTTCCTTAGCTGAGGATTCCCCCCCTCCCCCACAATGGTTGACAGGGCACTCAACAGTGTCTAGCCCATTTCCCACACTTCTGCCCTCACCCCTTCCCCTCCTTCCCAGAACCACAGTAGGGTGCCCCTTGTCCCCTCACTTTCCACCCCACCGGCCTCTGCTTTCAAAGGATCATCCTCTACCTTTTCCTCCAACTCCAGCATGATGCCACCACCAAACACATCCTCCTCTCAGCACCTCTGTCAGCATTCCAAAGGGACCACTTCCTCTGTGACATCCTAGTCCACTCCTTTATCACCCCCAACACTTCATCCCCTTCCTGCAGCACCTTCACATGCAATTGCAGGAGACATAATACCTGCCCCTTTACCTCCTCCCTCTTCACTGTCCAAGGCCCCAAACACTCCTTCCAGGTGAAGCAACAATTTACTTGTAATGCTTCCCATTTAGTCTACTGCATTTGCTGCTCACAATGCAATCTCCTCTACACTGGGGAGACCAAATGTCCCTGAACCTCTGGTCACTTGCCATTTCAATTTACCATCTTGCTCTCATGCCCACATTTCTATGCTTGGCCTGCTGCAGTGTTCCAGTGAAACCCAACACAAGCTGGAAGAACAGCACCTCATCATCTGATTAGGCACTTTATAGCCTTCTAGGTTCAACATTGAGTTCAACAACTTCAGACCACGAACTTTTGAATTTTTTCCCCCAAGTGCCAGTCTGTATCTTGTTCTCATGTTTTTGCTTTCAGATAGTGCTAACCTTAATTCTGCTATTAACATCTACTGTGGATCAATGCTTTAGTCTTTAATACTATTATTACCACTCCCTTTGCCTTGTTTTCCATGGCATTTGTCATTTCATCTCCCCCACCCTCTAACCCACCCCTGACCTCCTCTTTTGCTCCACTTGCCCCTTCCTCCCCTTTTCAACAGCATAAAACCCATCATCTTCCTAACTCTGTCACAGTGGACTCAAAACATTAACTCTGTTTCTCCTTCCGCAGATGCTGCCAGACCTAATGAGTTTTTCCAGCAGTTTTTTCAGATTTCCAGTACTCGCAGTACTTTGCTTTTATTCAAAATTAATTATTCAGTTCCAAAATAATTCATTCAAACATTTTAATTCAGACAAGACTTTACCCTTTTGGCAAGACAGGACTCTTGAATAACAAATATAAAGAAGTTTATTGAAAGGAAAAAGTATTCTTAACAATACAAGACAGACTTTTACAGCTTCAATCAGTTGATCAAGCCGGAGAATGTAATTCCCTCAAGTTCCTTCGTTGACAGCAACTCTTCTGGAATTCTGCCTAAGGAGCTTTCAGTATGTGACTAGTTAGCCAAGATGTCCCTCGGAACTCCTACTTTTAACCCCTAAATTACCATTATCTCATCTTGAATTGAACCTGTTGTAATTTAGCAAATGAAATTGTTGAATTATTTTCAAAGGATTTTGCCACCTGCGCACATTGTCTCATTGAAGGAAACAATGGATCTGTTTACAGTGTCTCTTCTATCTGATTTTGTACAAATCCCCATTCATTACCCAGGTCTCAACTCAACTTTATCAAGGGAGGTTCCAGGCAATGCACAGTATCTGATCACATGTTGTTCCCACAGACAGAACCTCACAACAGCTAATTAGTAATTTTAAAACAAACTTACAGATTTTTGAATATAACCAGCTTCAATAATGTAACTTTTGATTAATTACTAATTCTTCAATTATAGCTTAATTGAGGTACACTACTTAGTCAATCAACTGTTTCTGGCTGGTTACGAATTATGCAGTAATTCTTGATTAATACATGTAAGCGATCATGAATTACAGACTACAAAATGGCTTCTTTAGCCCACTATTAGTACAAAATGGTTTCTTGACTTTCTTAGCTTACTACAGTACATGTAAGAATAATCTAGAAATGGTCAAAAATCTAATGCCCAGGTCTACTTACAGATGCTGCAAAGATCTGGCCCAATGTTTTAGGTCAATAACCTTTCATCAGGATTGGAAAAAGTTAGAGATGCGACATGTTTAAAGCAAACACAGTGGCAGAGAAAGAGGAGAGGGAAGGAAGTAATGAAAGGGAAGGCCGATGATAGGGTGAAAAGCAAGAGATATTAAGTGACAAAAGATATGATGGTGCAAGGCAAAAGGTGGGTAGTGAAGCGATATGTAAAGATAAAAATGTGTCTAGAAGTGTGAATGGAAAATGTAGAATCATTACCCAGAGCTGCTATCCAAGAGCAAAAAAAAGGAGCAGAAGTTATAATCTGAAATTGTTGAACTTCATGTTAAGTCCTGAAGGCTACAATGTGACCATGAACCATAAGACGTAGGAGCAGAAATAGGCCATTCAGCACATCGAGTCTGTTCCGCCAATCAATGAGATCATGGCTGATCTGATAACCCTCAACTCCACTTTCCTGCCTTTTCCCCATAACCCTTGATTCCCTTACTGATTAAAAACCTGTCTGTCTCAGCCATGAACATACTTAACGACCCAGTCTCTGCAGCCCTCTGCGGTAAAGAATTCCAGATTGACTACCCTCTGAGAGAAGAAATTCCTCCTCATCTTTGTTTTAAATGGGCCCTTACTCTGTGATTCTGCCCTCTGGTCCTAGACTCTCCCACAAGGAGAACAACCTCTCAGTATCTACCCTGTCAAACCCCCTAAGAATCTTATATGTTTCAATAAGATCGCCTCTCACTCTTCTAAACTCCAGTGAGTACAGGCCCAACTTACTCAACCTCTCCTCATAAGAAAATCCCTCCATACCCAGGATCAACCTAGTGAACCTTCTCTGGACTACCTCCAATGCCAGTATATCTTTCCTTAGATTAGGGGACCAAAATTGTTCACAGTATTCTAGGTGTGGTCTAACCAGTGCCTTGTATAGCTTTAACAAGACTTCCCCATTTTTATACTCCTTTCCCTTTGAAATAAAGGCCAACATTCCATTTGCCTTCCCTATTACCTGTTGAACTTTTATGTTAGCTTTTCGGGATTCACGCACAAGGACTCCCAAATCCCTCTGTGCTGCGGCCTTCTGCAGTCTTTCTCAATTTAAATAACATTCAGCTCCTCTATTCTTCCTGCCAAAGTGCATGACTTCACATTTTCCCACATTATATCCCATCTGCCAAGTTTTTGCCCACTCACTTAACCTGTCTATATCCCTCTGTAGGCTCCTTGTGTCATCCTCACCACTTGCCTTCCCACCTACTTTTGTGTCATCCACAAACTTGGCAATAGTACATTCACTCCCCTCATCTAATCATTAATATATACTGTAAATAATTGTGGCCCCAGCACTGGTCCCTATGGCACTCCATTAGTTACAGTTTGCCATCCTGAAAATGCCACCCTTATCACAACTCTCTGGGCAGAATCTTGCCCTCGGATGGCGTGCGGGCCCATCCGGCTTGGCGGCGGGCGGCAAGCCGACCCCCGCCACTGAAACGGGGCCCGCCACCATTTTAAGTGGGCGGGCCAATTAAAACGGGGCCCAGCGGCATCCCCAACAGGAAGCGCTATGCGCTTCCTGTGCGGGGGGGGGAGGGGAGGGATTCCCCATCTGTCAAAGTGCGCTCATCCGCGGATGCGCGTGAAAGAGGGCACTTCTCCCTGATATTAAGTGCTGTCTCAGGGAGACCAGCGACAGTCCGAAAAACTTTAAAAATACAAAAATTTAAAAATTATTAACGTGTCCCCCTCATGTGACAATGTCACACGAGATGGGACATGTTAATAAAAAACACATTAACTTTATAACTTTTTTACAAAACGGACATGAAATTTCATCCCGCCAGCGGATGAAGTTTCATGAATAATCAGAAGCCCACTGGGTCTCCTGGCCTGCCCGCCAGCCTTAAGGTTGGCCGGGCAGGTCTTTAATTAGCCTGTCAGTGGCCTCAATTGGCCATTGGCAGGTTGGCGGGCGGACAGCTGATTTCGCTGTCCGTCTGCCTTCCTAAAAATTTAAAGGGACCAGGATGACATCAGGGATTCCTCCCGACGTCGTCCCGCGTTATTTTCCCCTCGGCGAGCGGGCCCTGCCCCCAAATCGCCAAGGGGAAAATCCTGGCCTCTGTCTTCTATTTTTTAACCAATCCTGTATCCATGCTAATATACTACCCCCAACATCATGGGCTCTTATCTTATTGAGTAGCCTTATGTGCAGTACCAAATGCCTTTTGGAAATCCAAATACATTACATCTACTGGTTCTCCTTTATCATCCTGCTTGTTACTTCCTCAAAGAATTCTAATAAAGGGCATTATTTCCCCCTTATGAAGCTGACTCTGCTTGATTAGATTATGTATTTCTAAATACTCTGCTATTACATCCTTTACAAAACACTCCAACATTTTCCCAATGACAGATGTTAAGCTAACTGGCCTATAGTTACCTGTTTTTTGTCCACCTCCCTTTTTGAATATGGATGTTACATTGGCCATTGGCCAATCCTCTGGGACTTTTCCAGAATCTATGGATCCTTTGAAGATTACTACCAGTGCATCCACTATCTCTGTAGCTACTTAGTTACCTGTTTTTTGTCCCCCTCCCTTTTTGAATAAGGGTGTTACATTGGCCATTCGCCAATCCACTGGGACTTTTCCAGAATCTAAGGACTCTTGGAAGATCAATACCAGTGCATCCACTATCTCTGTAGCTACTTCCTTTAATATCCTAGGATGCAACCCATCCAGGGGATTTATCGGCCTTTAGCCCCATTAGTTTTCCTAGTACTTTTTCTCCAGTGATAGTTATTGTATTTATTTCCTCCCCCTGCCTTTTGCCCCTTGATTATTTCGTATTTTTGGAATGCTGTTAGTATCTTCTACCGTGAAGACTGAAGCAACGTATTTATTAAAATCCTCTGCCATTTCCTGGTTCCCCATTATTATTTCCCCAGCTTTAGTCTCTAAGGGGCCTTTGTTCACTTTGGCCTCTCTCTTCCATTTTATATATTTAGAGAAGCTCTTACTGTCCATTTTTATATTACTTGCTAGTTTACCCTCAAGGTTTATTTTCTCCCTCTTTATTATTTTTTTGGTCATCTACTGTTGGTTTTTAAAACTTTCCCAATCCTCTGGCTTACCACTAATCTTTGCCACATTGTATATTTTTTCTTTCAATTTGATACTGTCCTTAACTTCCTTGGTTAACCATGGTTGGCTTATCCCCTTCCTTGAATCCTTCTTCCTCACTGGGATATATCTGTGTTGAATGTCATGAACTATTTTCTTAAACTTCTGCCATTGTTCATTGACCATCTTGTCTGCTAAACTGTTTTCCCAGTCCACTCCAGCCAACTCTGCCCTCATTCCATTATAATTGCCCTAATTTAAGTTTAGCACAGTTGTTTCCGACCCAAGTTTCTCACTCTCAAACTGAATGCTAATTCTACCATATAATAGTCATTGTTTCCTAGGCGATCCTTGACTCTGAGATCATTTATTAAACCTGCCTCATTACATATTACCAGATCCAAAATAGCCTGATCCCTGGTTGGATTCACAACATATTGTTCTAAGAAACTATCCCGAATACACTCTATGAATTCTTGCTCATGTCTACCTCTGCTAATTTGATTTTCCCAATCTACATAAAGATTGAAGTCACTCATGATTAATGTACTGCCTTTTTTACGTTATCTCCTGCTTTATTCTCTGTCTTACAGTATAGCTACTGTCAGGGGGCCTATAGACTACTCCCACCAGTGTCTTACCTCCACACATATGGATTCTACATCTTCCGATCCAAGATTATTTCTTGCTATCGTACTTATTCCATCTCATACTAACAGAGCTACCCCACCACCCTTTCCTTTCTATAGATAAAAGCAAAATATTGCGGATGCTGGAAATCCAAAACAAAAATAAAAATACCTGGAAAAACTCAGCAAGCCTGACAGCATCTGTGGAGAGGAACACAGTTAACGTTTCGAGTCCGTATTACTCTTCAACAGAACAGTTCTGTCAGGCTTGCTGAGTTTTTCCAGGTATTTTTATTTTTGTTTTACCCTTTCTTTCCTGCCTGTCCTTTCGAGAAGTCACATACCCCTGAATATTTAGTTCCCAGCTTTGATCTCCTTGTAACCACATCTCCGTAATGGCTAGAAGATCATACCCATTAACCTATATTTGTGTTGTTAATTCATTCGTTTTGTTCCGAATACTATGTGCATTTACGTTTACCATTTTTTTCCGCTTTTGACCCTATTTGCTGCTTTTTTTTCATGTTTGCACACTCTGTCCCTTCCTGTCACACTCTGGGTATCATTACTTAAATAGCTGCCCTGCAAGGCTGCTATGTCCTTTTGCTTTGTAAGCCTACGTATCACCTTTCCAGAGCCCTTCCCCCCACCCCCCCTCTATTTAGTTTAAAGCCCTCCCTACAGCCCTAGTTATTCAGTTCATCAGGACTGGTCCCAGCACAGTTCAAGTGAAGCCCGTCCCACCGGAACAGCTCCCTTCTACCCCAGTACTGGTGCAATGCTCCATGAACTGAAACCCATTCCTCCCACACCAATCTTTGAGTCAAGCATTTAACTTCTTGACTTTATTTATCCTATGCCAGTTTGCCCGTGGCTCAGATAGTAATACTGAGATTATTACCTTGGAGGTTCTGCTTTTTAACTTAGCTCCTAACTGTTCAAATTCTTTCAGCAGGACCTCCATTCCAGTTCTATCATTGTTGTTGGTACCAACATGGATGACGACAACTGTATCCCTCCCCTCCCACTCCATGTTACTCTCCAGCCCTGAGGAGATGTCCTTAACCCTGGCACCGGGCAGGCAACACATCCTTTGGGACTCATGCTCATGGCTGCAGAGAAAGTATCTATCCCTCTAACTATACTGTCCCCTACCACTACTCTGTTCCCATTTCCTCCCCCCACTTGAATGGCTCCTGTACCACGGTGCCATGGTCAGTTCGCCCATCCTCCCTGCAGTCCCCGTCTCATCCACACAGCTTGCAAGAACCTTGTAACTGTTGGACAGTTGCAGGGGCCGAGGCTCCTTGAATGCTACCCCCTGGGTCCCCAAACCTGCCTCACCTGCAGTCACACCCTCCTGTCCCTGATCATAGACCAAAGTTGAATTACCTATTCTGAGGGACGTGACCAACTCCTGGAGCAAAGTGTCCAGGTAGCTTTCCCCTTCCCTGATGTGACGCAATGTCTGCAGCTTGGACTCCAGCTGCTTAACTCAGATTCAAAGTTCCTTGTGCTGCAGACACTTGGTACAGATATGTTCGCTCTGGATCACCTGGGTATCCAGCAGCCCTCACATGCTGCAGCAGCAACACACCAGTCGTGCCATTGCTCTTGTATTTTATTCAATTTATTAATTAATTACTCTAGTATCAAGTTACACTTGATTATAATTTTTTTTATACACACCAGTATCGATCTTATACTTAACAAGCATCTTAAGAGAATGAGAAAAAAGGACTAGAAATCTAAACACAAACTGAAGACCTTACTTTTACTTTAAAGACTAGAAATACTCACCAATCCTACTCACCAGTCAATTGCCCTCTGTGCTCTTTTCCCTCTCGCGCTCTTTAATGGTCTCACACTCTCCTCTCACTTTCTCATTGTTAAAGGCCCTGCTCCCCTCTCACACGCTCCTTGTAAACGACCATGCTGCTTCCCTCATAACTGCTCCCTGTAAATGACCATGCTGCTTCTCTCGCACTCTCTCACTGTAAAGGACCCCGCTGCTTTTTACAAGTACTCCCTCTGTAAATGGCCCCGCTGTTTTTCACAAGCGCTCTCTCTGTAAATGGCCCCGATGCTTTTCACAAGCGCTCACTCAGTAAGTGGCCTAATCAGAAGATGAATTGGTGTTCTTTGAGCTTTCATTGAGCTTCATTGGAACTATGTAGAAGGCCAAGGACAGAGAGGTTAGAATGGGAGTGGAGCAGCGTATTAAAATGAGAAGCTTGGGACTATGCTTACGAATTAAATGAAGCTGTTCTACCAAGCTGTCAGCTAATCTGTGTTTAGTCTCCCCAGTATGGAGGAGATCACATCATGAGCAGAAAATATATTATACTAAATTGAAATAAGTGCTAGTGAATTGCTGTTTCACCTGGAAGGAGTGTTTGGGGCCATGGACAGTGAGAAGGGACAAAGTGAAAGAGAAGGTGTAGCAGCACTTGGCACTATTTTTATATTCGTTCATGTGATGTGGGCTTCGCTAGCAAGGGATGTTGCTCATCCCTAATTGCCCTTGACTGAGTGGCTTGCATAGGGAAGTGAGGAGAGTGTTTTGAAGATGTCAAGAGGAGTGGACCGAGGTATCACTGAGGGAATGGTCCCTTTGGAATACTGAAGAGGGAGGGGAAGATGTGTTTGGTGGTAGAATTACATTGGAGGTGGCAGAAATTTGGTTTCAATTTGGTGCCATTTATGAATTTTGAAATTGTACTTCTGATTCCTGAGTCCAGATCGTTTATGTAAATGGCAAACAACAATGGTCCCAGCAGCAATTATTGTGGAGCACTACGTTTTTATTTAATTCATGGGATGTAGGCACTGCTGGCAAGGCTACATTTATTGCTCAACTCTATAAAACTAAGTGATGTGCTAGGCCATTTCAGGGGACAGTTAAGGGTCAACCATATTACTTTGGGTCTGAAGTCACATAAAGACCAGACCTGGTAAGGATGGCAGATTTTCTCCCTTAGAAGGCACTAGTGAACCTGATAGGTTTTAATGAAAATCTGGTAGTTTCACATGCAGCATTATTGATGCTAAGTTTTTAATGCAGGTTGAATTAATTCACTGAAACTTTTAATTCAATGTGGGATTTGAGTTTGTGGAAGTACTGTTCTTGGAGTTTTTGTAACTTGTTGAATTTTGAAGGCACTGTTGCTGCATCCTGACAGCATGGTCAGAGGAGTTTTCTGCTCTATCAATAGACCCTTCTGGGGTCTATTGCAGGAGCCCTGTATAAGTACATCTCTACTTTACCAAGCACTTGAAGGAGGGCAAGGGAGTGGGGCTAGCTGAATTGCTCTTGCAGAGAGTCGGCATGGACTCAGCTGCTTGAATGCTCCCTTCTCTGTGTTGTAACTATTCTATGAGAGGCAGGCTGCCTTTAAGACATGCAGGCTAGCTGAGACACGTGCTGGCCACGCATGCTGCTGGGCCTCTTGATGAGCATGCAGCCAAGCAGGAGCATAGTTGGCTCTCAGCTGCATGCTGAGATGAGACAGCCAGAAGACCGGGGATAACTCCCCTACTCTTCTTCAAAATAGGGCCATGGAATCTTTTACATCCACCCGAGCAGACAGATGGGACCACGTTTTAACGTCTTGTCTAAAAGGTGACATCTCTGACAGTGCAGTGTTCCCTCAGTATTGCAGTATCAGCCACGATATTTGTGTTCAAGCCCTGGAGTCAAGTGTGCTACCAACTAAGCCATAACTGACACACAGTTATTGAATATATTCAAGATAGAGATTGCTAGCTTTTGGGATACTAAGGATATTGAGCATTATGGAAATAGTGTGGAATGGTGAAATTGAGGTAGATGATCAGCCATGATCATATTGAATGGTATGGTGAAACAGGCTCAAACGTTGAATGGCATATTTCTGCCCTTATTTCTTATGTTCTTATAGAGACCCTTCAGTAAAATAGCATGTAAATGTATATGCATAATGCTAAATGCTAACTTTGAATGAAATTTGATGAGAAATTAACTTTCAGCATGTCAGATCTTAAACACTATTTGTAGAATGTATCTACCGAACAATAAATAGTATGTGCTATTTGCGACCTCATGGGGGCACCTGATTCCCAACTATTGTGTTCGATTCCATGTGATCGCTTAACGTAAACATGACAGACAAGGACTTTACATCTTAATTGAAAACGCATCCAATGGATACTGTTTAAAAATTAAAAGATATTCTGTCACGAATGACACCATTCTAACCAGTCATGTGGAGCTAGTTGGGTGTCAGTAGTTTTGCTATGGGTGATGTTATGCATCAATTGCAGTTGCATAATCCATTGCCATTGGCCAGTATACTGCATAGGGGGTGCCGAGTGCATTAGTCTCTCTTGCCAGTGCACAGTCTCTGCATCACCAAAACCGCCTGTAGTGCTTCCTTGTGGCGACACAAGGCAATTAGGCCCTATGCCCCTAGGCTGAACTACAGGGGATCTTGGAAGAACCTTGGCCCCCATGTGATATGCAGGACCACCAGCGCGTGGGGACACCCTGTTGTCCATCAACCAGGTCCCAGTTTTGAATGAAATAATATCCATACAATATCCTGAAGGGGTTTGACAGGGTAGACACTGAGAGGTTGTACCCCATGGCTGGGAGATCTAGAACACTAGGGCATGGTCTCAGCATAAGGAGTCAATCATTTAGGACTGAGATGAGGAAAAATTTCTTTACTCAGAGGGTGTGAATCTTTTATATTGTCTGCCCCAGAAGGTGTGGATGCTCCATCATTAAGTATATTTAAGGCTGAGATAGATTTTTGGTCCCTCAGGGAATTAAGGGATTAGGGGAGCAAATGGGAAAGTGGACTTGAGACAGTAGATCAGCCATGATCATATTGAATGGTAGTATGGGTTACACCTGCTCCTATTTCTTATGTTCTTAGGTATAATAGTAATAAAAAGGCAATTAAATAGAGGTTGTTCATCAATGTTGAAAGAGGACTAGAAGAGGTCACTTCTCACCCTTATAATTGGCAAATGGTGCAGAAATCAGCTAAACTAGAAAAGGTCAAGAAAATAACTATTCGGAGTATTTAATATACGTATTTTATATGAATAGTTCCAGCAAAATAATTTGCATCACTAATTACTATTTGTATCATTATTGTAATCGTAATATTGTATTGTCTCCCATCATAGGTCATAGTTGTATGTAGAAACACTGGGATCTGAAGAATTTCACATTCTATTCTCAATGCCTACATGACATGCTTTAGTTATAAGAAATTAACTAACTATCAAGAATAGAATCATCCAGTTTCTCCCTATTAAAACCCCTCTCAATTTTCATCATATCTTCAGCATCTTCAGCACATCAATAAGTCTCTTTGTAACCTTTTTTTCTCTAAGAAGAACAATCTCAACTTCTCTAGAATCATAGTGATACAGCACAGAAGGAGATCATTTGGCCCATCATGCCGGTGCCAGCTATTTGAAAGAACTGATCAATTATTCACGCTCCTGTCCTCATTCCCCAGAGCTCAGAAAACATTATGCTTTAAAGCATTTATCCAGTTCCCGTTTGAAAATTATTATTGAATCTGTTTCCACTGCCCTTCTAGGCAGCGCATTCCAGATCATAACTTGCTGCTTAAAAAAAATGCACCTTTTCTCGCCTGTCGTTCTTTTCCCAAATACCTTGAATCCATTTCCTCTGGTTGCCACTCCTGCTACTGGAAATACTTTCTCCTCTTTTATTCTATCAGTCATTCAAAATTTTGAATACCTTTATTAAATCTCTGCTACTTTGCTCATGCATTATTTACTGTAGTGTAGTAGCGGGTAGGAAAAAGGACATTTACCTGCTGGCCACAATGGCGGCTTTTTGCATTGTACCTGCCCCTTCCTGGTGTGTCCCGCCTCATAAATTATGCATTCCCGGGAAACACGCCTCTGATTTGCCCACCCCGCCATCACCTCAGGCCTTCAGTAAACCGGGTGCCATATTTAAAGGTCGCCTGTGCACAGAGTTAGCACTCTTCAAGGTATAGGAAGCAGCAGCTGGGAACTGATGGTTGCCAAATGGAGGAAACATGCTGCTCCCAAATTTAGTGGTGCCTCTCTCGAAAACCTACTGGATGCAGTGGAGCCTGTTGCAAAGTCCTCCACGGCAGCTCTGAGCGAAGACCAGCAAGCAAGGTGACAAATCCAGCATGAGGTGGTGGCAGCAGTGGTCAGCACCAACACCCTGCAAAAGAGGATAAGCCACTGTCAACTCACACACTCACAATCCCATTACACATTCATAGGGATCTCACACAGCCAATTCAAGGGACATCACCATTCACCCTCTCACTCACACCTTCAACTATCCTATGGATCGTGACCTCATCCTATCTATGGCACCACTAACCAAGCACACATGGCAGGCATCCTTCTCACCTGGCCTGGCAGGCGTCCTGCTTATACCCTCTCCATCTGTCTTCACGCAGGACATTTTTTTAATTCATTCACGGGATGTGAGCTTTGCTGGCTGGGTCAACACTTATTGCCCATCAGTAATTGCTCTTGAGAAGGCGGTGGTGAGCTGCCTTCTTGAACCGCTGCAATCCATGTGGTGCAGGTACACCCACAGAGCTGTTAGGGAGGGAGTTCTAGGATTTTGTCACAGCAACAGTGAAGGAAAGGCGATATATTTCCAAGTCATGATGGTGAGTGACTTGAAGGGGAACTTCCAGGTGGTGGTGTTCCCATCTTTCTGCTGCCCTTGTCCTTCTAGAAACCCTTCATGGGTTTGGAAGGTGCTGCCTAAGGAGTCTTGGTGAATTCCTACAGTGCATCTTGTAGATGGTACACACTGCTGCTACTGTGTGTAGGTGGTGGACGGAATGAATGTTTGTGGAAGGGGTGCCAATCAAGCGGGCTGCTTTGTCCTGGATGGTGTCAAACTCCTTGAGTGTTGTTGGAGCTGTACTCATCCAGGCAAGTGGGGAATATTCCATCACACTTCTGACTTGTGCCTTGTAGATGGTGGAAAGACTTTGGGGAATCAGGTAAGTTACTCATCATAGGATTCTAACCTCTGACCTAATCTTATAGCCACAGTATTTATATGGCTAGTCCAATTCAATTTCTGGTCAATGGTAACCCCCAGGATGTTGATAGTGGGGGATTCAGTGATTATAATGCCATTGAACGTCAAGGGGCAATGGTTAGCTTCTCACTTGTTGTAGATGGTCATTGCCTGGCACTTGTGTTGCACAAATGTTACTTGCCACTTGTCAGCCCAATCTTGGATATTGTCCAGGTCTTGCTGCATTTGGACACAGACTGCTTCAGCATCTGAGGAGTCACGAATGGTGCTGCACATTGTGCAATCATCAGGAAATATCCCCGCTTCTGGCCTTATGATAGGAGGAAGGTCATTGATGAAGCAGCTGAAGATGGTTGGGCCGAGAACACTACTCTGAGAACCTCCTGCAGTGATGTCATGAAGCTGAGATGACTGACCTCCATCAACCACAGCCACCGTCCTTTGTGGTAGGTATGACTCCACCCAGTGGAGAGCTTTCTCCCAGATTCCCATTGACTCCAGTTTTGCTAGGGCTCCGTAATGCCCTAGTCTTTCAAATGCTTCCTTGATGTCAAGGGCAGTCACTCTCACTTCATCTCGGGAGTACAGCTCTTTTTTGTCCATGTTTGAACCAAGGTTGTAATGAGGCCAGGAGCTGAATGGCCCTGGCAGAACACACACTGAGCGTCAATGAGCAGGCTATTGCTAAGCAAGTGCTGCTTGATACCCGTGCCGTTGATTACCCCTTCCATTACTTTTCTGTTGATCGAGAGTTTACTGATGGTGTGGTAATTGGCCGGGTTGGATTTGTCCTGTTTTTTGTGTACAGGACATACCTAGACAATTTTACACATATCTGGCTAGATGCCAGTGTTGTAGCTTTCTTGAATATCTTGGCTAGGGGCGCGGCAAGTTCTGGAGCACAAGTCCTTCAGTACTATTGCCGGAATATTGTCAGGGCCCATAGCCTTTGCAGTATCCAGTGCCTTCAGCCATTTCTTGATATCACGTGGAGTGAATCGAATTGGCTGGAGACTGACATCTGTGGCGCTGACCTCTGGAGGATACCGAGATGGATCATCCACTCGGCACTTCTGGCTGACGATTGTAGCAAATGCTTCAGCCTTATCTTTTGCACTGCTGTGCTGGGCTCCTCCATCATTGAGAATGGGGATATTTGTGGAGCCTCCTCCTCCAGTGAGTTGTTTAATTGTCCACCACCATTCACAACTGAATGTGGCAGGGCTGTAGAGCTTAGATCTGATCCGTGGGTTGTGGGATTGCTTAGCTCTATTACTTGCTGCTTATGCTGTTTGGCACGCAAGTTGTCCTGTGTTATAGCTTCATTTTTAGGTATGTCTGGTGCTGCTCTTGCACTCTGGCATGCTCTCCTGCACTCTTCATTGAACCAGGGTTGATCCCCTGGCTTGATCTAATGGCAGAGTGGGGGATATGAGGTTACAGATTGTTTTTGAGTACAGTTCTGCTGCTGCTGATGGTTCACAGTGCCTCATGGATGTACAGTCTTGAGTTGCTATATCTGTTTGAAATCTATCCCATTTAGTATGGTGGTTGTGCCATGCAACACGATGGAGGGTATCCTCAATGTGAAGGTGCGACTTCGTCTCCACAACGACTGTGCAGTGGTCACTCCTACCAATACAGTCATGGACAGATGCATCTGCGGCAGGCAGGTTGGTGAGGATGAGGTCAAGTGTGTTTTTCCTTCTTGTTGGTTCCCTCACCACCTGCCTAGACCCAGCCTAGCAGCTATGTCCTTTTGGACTCGGCCAGCTCGGTCAGTAGTGGTGCTACCGAGCCACTCTTGGTGATGGACATTGAAGTCCCCCATCCAGAGTACACTCTGTGTCCTTGCTACTCTTGGTGCTTCCTCCAAGTGCTGCTCAGCATGGAGGAGCACTGATTCATCAGCTGAAAGAGGACGGTATGTGGTAATCAGCTGGAGGTTTCCTTGCCCATGTTTGACCTGATGCCATGAGACTTCATGGGGTCCGGAGTCGATGTTGAGGACGGCCAGGGCAACTACCTCCCGACTGTACACCACCGTGCTGCCACCTCTGCTGGCTCTGTCCTGCCAGGGGGACAGGACATACCTAGTGATGGTGGTGCCTGGGACATTATCAGTAAGGTATGATTCTGTGAGAATGATTATGTCAGCTGTTGCTTGACTAGTTTGTGAGATGGCTCTCCCAATTTTGGCACTAGCCCCCAGATGTTAGTAAGGAGGACTTTGCAGGGTCAACAGGGCTGAGTTTGCCATTGCCGATTCCGGTGCCTAGGTCGAAGCCGGGTGGTCCGTCTAGTTTCATTTCTTTTTTATGTCTTTGTAGTGGTTTGATACAACTGAGTGGCTTGCTAGGCCATTTCAGAGGGCATTTGAAAGTCAACCACATTGCTATGGGTCTGGAGTCACATGTAGGCCAGACCAGGTAAGGATGACAGATTTTCTTCCCTAAAGGGCATTTGTGAACCAGATGGGTTTTTACAAAAGTCAACAATGGTTTCCTGGTCATCATTAGACTTTTAATTCCAGATTTTTATTGACTTCAAATTCCACCATCTGCCATGGCGGGATTCAAACCTGGGCCCTCAGAACATTTCCAGTCCAGCGACAATACCACTACGCCATCACCTCCCCCACCACTACAAAAGGGAGAGGTCGCAAACTGGCGGAGGAATGCCTGACATCAAGGTCCTTACAGACTTTGAAAATAGAGTCATCCAGCTGACCGGTGACAATCTGGACCGTTCCTGTGCTGAAGATGAGGTTGGCGGTGCTCAACCAAGTGAGGACCCAGGAGTGCAACATCTATAACACAACCATGCTGTAGGTCAGTTCCCCTGCCATGCACTAATAATCTCTCCCTGCTTTCGCAGGCACATCTGGGAAGCAGCCAAGGAAGTCCACGACCCAGGCCTTCGACTCAAGCCCTAAGAAGAATCTGATGAAACCCTTATTGAAGACTCCTCACAGCGCTCACCCACACTACCAGTGCAGAGACACCCAATAAGGGGGGGCATACTCACAAGTGGCCTCAGGGTTACAACCTGGTGAGCACATTGCACTGTCTTATCTGCAGCAGGCGGCGGCAGGGACTTCCCAGCTTTCCAGCACTCCGAGGATTGCTGAAGGCCAGAAATCTGCTGAGTCCGAGTCAGATGAGGAGCCTCTGGACCTGCTGGAGCTACAAATGCAAGCTCAGGAACATCAGGAAGGGATGTCCGCTGTACTCCTCAGATTACAAGGAACGTTGGAGGAGTCTGTCCACCTTCAGCCTGAGGTGATAGCGCTGGCATGTCAACGCACTGAGGTAAACACTGATAGGGTGGCAGCCACCACTGAGACCTTGGTCCAGGACATTGGTCCTGCACTGCTGTGTAGGCTGAATTTCATCACTGATGCCGAGTTGGCCTCCAACAGTGTCAATACGAGAGGGGTGTGGGGCAGCTCGATCTCACTCTAGCTTCCCCTTGCCCTCAAGGAGTTAGTCAGGGGCCCTCGGGCATCCATAGGGAGGAGGATCAGCAGGTGCATGCTCCGGGGCCATCCATCCAGCTGACACCAGATGTGTCCAGCCCATCCGAATCCCCTCTTCCTGTGACCCCAGCAACTCAAGCTCCACAGGCTAAGGAGGGTGCCACTGCCACACAATAGCACCCGAAAGCAGGCCGGGGCCCTCCAGAGGACGCCCGTCAAGGTCATCACAGACATGGAATAGTAGTCAGCCAATTGTTCTGTAGTACACTAAAATGCTCATTAATTTGCAGTCTGTGCCTGAGGGGTGAAAAGTTCAGGAGCATTTGTTGGCACGTTCAGACCTCTGCGTTGCTTGAGTGGGCCGATAAATTAACTAACTCCAAGCATGTCAATGTTGCAGTGCCTGAACTGTCTCAGCTGCAGAAAAATGCTCACTGAACACAAGGTTTCCCTGATGTGTGGCTGCTTCCTGCCCCAACTCCGCATGTGCTTGTGCATTCCCATCAGACCGTGCTGCCTCTCCCCCGCCCCCAACCGTTGGCCAGCCGGGAGAATGCGACTTGCCTGTGCTTTTGCCTTAATGCGCGGTACCTCTTTCTTGAAGTCAAACAGGCGACCCTCGCCAGCGCTGCGCAACATTACTGTGCACTTACCTCTGAGTTCCCCTTAAAGTTCAGCTTGCAAGATGCACGCCTTTTAAATGCTGTTGTGAAACATGTTGGCATGCAATCATGCCGATGTGCCCAGATGATCCAGTGTGGGGGGATCATTCTGATGGGCAGGCAAATAATGAGATGCAAATGCATTGAAATTAGGTTCCCGACTTTGGAAAGGTGGCCCCCCATTGATGGGCAGAGCGGACGATTGCAAACTAATTTCATAATGGTGTAAAACCGATTTTTGGCCTTCTCACCATATTGCCCATTCACACCCGCCATGATGCCTGCCACCAATGGGGGTGGAAAATTCCGGCCTGCATTTCCAAGCTTTTTGTCTTCTACAAACTATGAAATCATGCCCCTTAAACCCGTCAGGGCCACTACTGTTTATCAAAAGACCACTGGCCCTAATATTGACCCCTTGTCCGAGCAACAAAAACGCATCAGCACTCTTTGCTTCCTGTGTCACAGTCAATTTTCCACTCTCCCTTTACTTTTGCTAGCAAGTGGAATGTGGCACTATATCAAATGTCTTTTGAAAGTCCATGTTCATATCAACTATAGTATCTTCATCCCCATCTTTGTTACTTCATAGCATAATTCCGTTTGTGTTTTAAAGTCAATGCTTCAATTTAATTAAAATCTTCTCTAAACAAAATTTTTATTTCTAGGGAAGGTTGTCTTTGGGGAACCCATTGCAGCCAGTCTTGGGACAGATGGGACTCACTATTGGGACAAAGATTGGCGCAAAGCCGCAGCATATGTCATGGGACCTCCGCTAAGACCTGATCCCACAACACCAGGATATCTCATGGACCTGCTGGCGAAGTAAATATTGTGAAATCACACTGCATTGTTGAGTGACTCTGAATATTAAATTTACTTTAAGATTGAATATAAGGACTGTAATACTTCAGTATCAGCAATCCAAATCACTGTTGATATTCTAACTTATTAAGTAACAAAGTCAACTCTATATGATTTCTGTGATCTTCTAAACTATAAAGAAAGTAATACTGGCTAATGTTCCTAAAAAGTCGTTAGAAATATAACTAATTGAAAATTTGGGCCGGGAGTTGATTTTATTTCTCCTATTAAGTGAACACATTCATTCTTATTTGTTGTACTTTGAGCAAGACTTCCTGCGTGATAAGGACATTTTCCATTTAAAGAGGATATGTTGCTAGCCATTGTGATTGTGAGGATTTTCAGATTTTCTCTTGATCCAGATTTTCACTTGATTGCCTTAGCGAGTTAGAGAGGGTATTTTTAAAGATTTCCTCAGTTGGCTACAGATTTTACTCTCTGGATATTTGCCTTTTCCAGGGGATTGAGTAGTTAGAAAATGAACATTTGTGTGTGGCTGGACACCTTGCCTAGAGCAAGTAGATTTAATGGGCCTGATGGTCTTCTCCAACCCTCTAAGTATCCTATGAAATTTGGGTCTTTTGCAAAAACTTTTGAGGCAGAACCTACCATTTGATTCTACCTTTGCACTGTAAAAACAAAAAAGTCCCATGGCTGCTACTCTTTTTTTCTTTTCTCATTTATCACTGTCAGATAATATTTATTCCACACTGAGAGAAACCTTTTTGGTCAAGGCAAATGTCTCTTGTCTTTTTTTGGCATGATTTATTGGGGAAAATTTTAACCCTCATCCCAATAGGCATGGGTTAAAATTTTAACAATAGGAAACCCAACTCCAACCCGCCTCAAATGCAGCAACTTCCTGTTTTAACTGAGGTGGATTATGGGGAGGGAGTGGTGGGTTGCGAGGAGGGGATTGGGATGTGGGTGATTAACTTGTATTCCAGAGGTAGGTCTATAATTTAAATACTTTAATGAGGCTGTCTACCACCTATTTTACCCTAGTTTTATATTTAAGTGCTACAGGCTAGTTTTCCCAGGGATTGGAAATCCGACAGCTGAAGGGAGACAATCCCAAGGTAACTGCTTTATATAGCACTGTGTGTGGGGTGGGAGAAGAAGGAACGCTTCCTCCCCCAATCGCCCAACCCCTTCAAGCTTTCTTGTTTGCCTCCTCACAATTGGACACATCCTGCGATTGAGCACCCCCCCCCCCACCAGGTCTTATGTCTGCAATCACGTCTCTGACCCCTCCACAGCCTCTGATCTCTCTACCCCTACTCTCTGGTTCCCAACCTCTCAACCTGGCTTGCTGCTGGCCAGTAAATGGGAAAAAAATATTTAGATTTGGTCCTGCAGGATCTATGCTTGTCCACACTTCCAGGTTTGTGCCTCACTCCTTCTCTGTAAATATTGGGGCCATTATATTTCTGAAGATATTTTTCAGCAAATTTCAAATAATACATTAACTGCAGGGCATTCAGCTCAATTACTGATAGAACATAACATAAGAAATAGGAGCAGTAATAGGCCATGTGGCCCCTTCAGACTGCTCAGCAATCACATGGCTGATCTTTGACCTCAACTCCTTACCTGCTTAGTACACCTGCAGTACGCACCTCCTTCAATTCCTTTAGAGTACAAAATTTTATCAATTTCAGCTGTGAATATACTCAATGACTGAGCATCCACAACCCTCTGGAGTAGAGAATTCCAAAGATTCACAACCCCCTGATGAAATATCTCCACTTCTCAGTCCTAAACGGCTGATCCTTTACCCTGACACTATGTCCTGGTTTCTAGGCTTTAGAACCTGGGGAAGCAGCATCTTAGCTGAAACAAAAGATTGGATAACTTATGGCTGTCCTTCTTGGAAAGAGATAAGGTTCAGAGGTAACTTAATAGTGATTTTCAAGATAATGAGAAGTGTTGATAGATTAGATAATGGAAGGCTCTGGTTTCAATAACCAGAGGTCATAGATTTAGAATCAAGATCTCAAGAGATGGGCAGATATTCTTTCACTCAGAGAGCTGTCAGGATCTGGAACGCTCCACCTGAAAAGGTGATGAAAGCTGTTTCCATAAATAATCTTAAAAGGGAGTTAGACAGCTACTTGAGGATGTTGAGCTTACAGGGTTATGCACATAGAGTTGGGGACGTGGGACAAAGCACGACTGCTCTTTCAATGTGCTGGTACAGACACGATGGGCTTCAGTGTTGTAAATTTTTATGGTTATATTCTTAGTTTTAGTTGGTGGCCATTGAAGAATTCTGAGCAAGGGAGCCTTGCTCGTTGGGAACTAATTTTTCCGAGGGGTCCTTCAACAGGTATTAGGCCCTCTTTACCATATTTAAGGGGTCTAATACCTGTTTTGGACATTCACTTAAAAAATGGGCACCACCAATTTAGCACCAGACCCAACATCTGTGCAGAGTGGGTACAGGCCATATCACTGTTAAATCCGTATGCTTTGTGCCCATTGTATGCCCAAAATGTGTGTAGTGCATACTAATTTCTAGCCCAATGGCTTCAGCAAAAGGAATTGCAGTTTTCCTCTAGTCAGTCACCTTACCTGACGGCACATGGGTCCCAGATTACAATATCAGCATCAGAACCTTTGGCTATTTTTCCCTTCCTGGGATAAAGGTTAAAGATCTTTGCTGCATTGGCACTGGTCACAGCCACAAACCTATTTTCATCCATTTTACCACTGTGCTGAAAACAAAATATACAGATAGTTTGCCAGTTCTGTTAAGACCTCCTAATAAAAACACAAAAATTAACGATTTGACTGCTTCAACGCATCTGTAACGGAAGTGGACGATTGTAGACTGGTTTCATGATGGCATGAAACTGATTTTTGGCCTTCTCACCATATTGTCCGCTCACGCCCACCATGACGCCCGACGCCAGTGGGCATGGAATATTCTGCCCTCTGACTCTAAACTGCATACCTGTTTCATCTCATTTTACATATTGCTGAACTAGGAAGTTTCCCATGCATTGCCTTGAACGTCTCTTACAGCCCTGCAACAAGTTCTCAGGTGGCTTGCTGATGGTTTGCTACTTTCAGCCAGGCTGCCGTGAGCCCCAATAAGGTGCCTCCACCAAAATCGCTGGGAGGCAGGACTGTACCAGCAATACTGCATGCTGTTTGATGACACAAATTTTCCAGCATGTCAGAGTTTGAACCTGCCTGCGTTGAGGGATTAAAATCCAGTCAATTGTGTCCTCATAGCTTGCTTTCTAACCTAGCTTTGTATCATCAGCAAACTTGGATACATTACGCTCAGTCTCTTCATCTAAGTCATTCATGTAGATTGTAAATAGCTGAGGCCCCAGCACCGACCCTTCTGGCACCCTACTTGTGCCAGCCTGAGAATGACATGCTTATTCCTGCTCTGTTTTCTGTTCTTCAACCAATCCTCTATCCATACTAATATATTACCCTAACCCCCATGAGCCCTTATCTTGTGCAACAAGCTTTCGCATGACACCTTAGTGAATGCCTTTTGAAAATCCAAATATACCACCTGCATATTCAATTGTTCCCTTTATGCACCCTTAATTAATTAATTACATCCTCAAAAAAAACTTAACAGTTTTGTCAAACATAAAAGCATGTTGACTCTACTTAATCATATCAGGATTTTCTAAGTGCCCAGTTACTTCCTTAACAACAGATTGCAGCATTTTCCCAATGTTGTGGCCCCTAACCTTTGCTGCATTTAGTTCACTCAGCTGTTTTTTGACATCATGTGGAGCGAATTTAATTTGCAGAGCCAGGTATTGGGATAGTTGGAATATCTGTAGGAGGCCAGGGTGGATCATGCATGTGGCACTTCCGGTTAAAGATGATTGCAAACGCTTCTGCCTTGTCTTTTGCACTCACATGCCCGCACCAACATCATTGAGGATGGGAATGTTCATGGAGCCTCCTCCTTGTTAGTTGTCTAATAGTCCACTTATCTTACAAGGCTGCACTTATAATACTATATTGAGAAGCGGATATGGCAGGATGGAAGACTTAATATGTCATAAAACACGTTTTTCTTATTTATGCCCTTAATGATGCTGAGCAATGGGCTGTGTTGGGGAAATGGGGACAGAATTTAAAAATTCAAAGTCCAATTTCAGCTGCACAGAAGAAGGCAGAATGATTGGTTGCATTGTTCAAACTGGCAGAAGACCTACTTTTGGCCCTTGTCATTGTCAGTTTTGTTTGCTGCTTTCAAGTTTGAGTTCAGCCTAGTATTTCACAAGGGTTTTTCTCACTTCACATTGTGATGAGTTGTGTGAATACACAAGCAGGACTGAATCAGCAAATGGAATTGGAGGCGAAACTCAAGACATAGAAACGTAGAAAATAGGAGCAGGAGTAGGTCATTTGGCCCTTTTGAGTCCACTCCGTGATTCAGTGTGATCATGGCTGATCCTCTATCTCAACGCCATACTCAGGCTCTCTTCCTCATACCCCTTGATGCCTTTAGAGTCCAGAAATCTATTTTCTTCTTAAATATATTCAGTGACTTGGCCTCCACAGCCTTCGGTGGTAGAGAATTCCACAGGTTCACCTCCCTCTGAGTGAAATAGTTTCTCCTCATCTCAGTCCTAAATGGCCTACCCCGTATCTTGAGTCTGTGACCCCTTGCTCCAGAACCCCCCAGCCAGAGGAAACATCATCCCTGCATCCAGTCTGTCCATGCCTGTCAGAACTTTATACATTTCAATGAGATCCCCTCTCATTCTTCTAAACTCCAGTGAATACAGGCCTAGTCGACCCAATCCCTCCTCATACGACAATCCTGCCATCCCAGGAATCAGCCTGGTGAATCTTCACTGCACTCCCTCTATGGCAAGTATATCCTTTCTTAGGTAAGGAGACCAGCACTGCACACACTACTCCAGGTGTGGCCTCACCAAAACTCTGTACAGCTGCAGTAAGACATCTTGCTCCTGTACTCAAGTCCTCCTGCAATGAAGGCCAACAAACCATTTACCTTCTTAATGTTTGCCACCATTGCACATCAAAACCCAGAGGAAGTTTCAACATACTTACCCAGGACTTAAAACTTCCAATGGGCAGAGGGACACTTTTCCAGACTTCTCCATGGATACCTCTGACACTGACTCCACCATTGTAGATTTGGGCTAGATGCCCTGAACTTGTCTGGAAATTTACTCCTAAGATACTCATGCCATTAAAGGCATAGGACCTGGGTTGTAAGTGATTAACAGCAGAATCTGTACTGGATCTGTTTTTAAAAGTAAGCTCACAAGTCCTATTTTAAAAACTGGAATGTTCCCAAGAGCCCTTTAATTCCCACAAACAAATAATTTGACTAACACCAGCAGCTGTGCAAACTCAGACCAACACTTATAAACCATTTAAAAGCTTGGAATGCGTCCTAGAAGTCTTTTAATATCCAAATAAACAATTCTACCTCACAGCTGCTATTCTCAGCAGCTGCCTAATAAAAGTAATCGGAGATGTTTAAAAAAATTAGAAATTGTTACTTATCTTACCAGACTGCACTTCACAATACTATAAAATGTACTTTACCATTTATTTAATTTTAAGTTTTGTTTTAGCTCATTTCAAGACTTTTCCACATTTACTTGCATTACGTTAAATGTTATGCAAACTTAAAAGCAATTAAAAGCCTTTGAAAGATTAAAAATAGTTTTAAAAAAAGCTTAAGAACTTTAAGAAAAATACTCGCCATGACACTGCAGGCTGCTGGACCTTAAGGAGTGCTCGTTTGCTGTTGACATCAAAGGGAGTCTGGCCTTGGTACTTCTGCCCCTTGCCACTAACCCTCATGGTTCCCTTCGTAGTTGGCTTTGTCCTTCACCTGGGACAAGAAGTCCTGGCTGTAGTATTATGAAAAGGTAAGGCTGCAGTTTCATTCGCAGTCAGCAGTGAAGCACCAAGGCCTCGCTGCTGACCAGAAGCCAATATGTTTCCCTCAGTGTATGGTAAACACTTCGTCTGGAACTCTAGGATTTATTTTCAGTTAGAATTGAGCAGTGTGGCTTGTGCTTTTAACTCGGAACAGATAAAAGCGATTGGGGTGGCTGCCTGGGCAAGGTCTGCCCGGTTACTTACTCAGTGGGACATTACTTTGGCACCAATGACTGATTTCTCTTCCAATTTCTCCCTCCCCACCCCTCAGTCTTCCTAATCATGTCCATTTGTGTAAAAGATTGATCTGTTTTGTGGATTTCAATTCTTTCTTAATCAGATATCATCAGTAAAGCAGTACAATGCCACAATCTATTGTGCAGGCCTGTTTGATTGTGTTGTCAATTTATTTATTTCTCTTCTTTCATAGCGGTGACCTTACTTTGACAGGAACGGACAACTGCACATTCAATGGTTGTCAGAAAGCCTTTGGAAAAGATGATTTCACAAAGATTCCAAATGGGGTGAATGGTGTGGAGGACAGGATGTCCATCATTTGGGAAAAGGGAGTGGTAAGCGTCACTTAAATATTGAGAGCCAATAATTCTGAAGTACGGTTATAGATCTTAAGGTTGTTTTCCAGTTTTGGGGAGGAAGGAATGAGCCTGAGGAGTAAATGCAGCAGCATTGAGGCCAGGATTCAAATCAACCAGCTTCTGGGTGTACCATATCATTAATATATCAAAATATGTCAAATTAAATTCATATTCACGCAAATTACATATTGGATAATGCTGAAAAGAATGGCCTGCACACTTTGTCAAGTCATTCGGTTGAACCATTCAGTGTGACCAAGTAAGTGCCCACAACGCGTTTAGATGTGAATTCCATGTCCCATTTTTCAGTTAGGAAAATGCTTTGCTCTTTTGCCCATGATGCTATCTGATAACTATTAAACCTATCGATCTGACTATATTCAATGCCATTCATATTAAAGGAAGAAAATCCTGTGATTTTCCAAGATCCCAGTGAATGCAGGAGTGAAATCACCCTATACATTACTCAAGTGTATATCAGCAGAACCCTGTAAGAAAGTATGTGTTCCCCAGAGGCTTAATGATAAGACCATGGAATGACTTTGTGGAAGGAAGGACTTGGAGAATAGAACCAAGTTAAGCCCTGGTCTGTGGGTAGAACGTAGTTTCCTGGCTTTGCAAAGCTGTTGAGCAGCCATCAGTCCACTGATAAATAGGATGTTCGCTTGAAATATTTGATAGTTATTTGTTTAAAATAATTGTTACAGTTTAAAAATGAATGTTCAGCCATGTCATCACTGTTGTGTTGATTTCAGTAGCATCAGCGATGGAAGCGGCAGTAGAATTTGGTCTTTGTGACTCAGTGCAAATTCACAATGGTAACACTGAGTGCATCATACCTCAAAACACTGAAAAAACACACTTTAAAAGTGGTCTCTGAATAATATGAAGATGTTTTTCGTTGTTTTTAACAATTAATATAAAACTAAGAGTCTCATCCATGCTCTCATAAATTAGCAGCCTGAGAGATGAGCACAAAGGGGAAGAATGCCATCTTCAGTAACCTAGAGCAACCTACAGTTATGTGTAATCAGCAGTTTAACTTTGGTTTTCTGGTTGGGCATCACGCTCCAGATAGTGTTGGTTGCCTGCAATAACATTCCATTACAGATGCGTTGAAGCAGTCAGATCATTATTTTTTGTGTTTTTATTAGGAGGCCTTAACAGAGCTGGCAAACTATCTGTATCATTTGTTTTCAGCACAGTGGTAAAATGGATGAGAATAGGTTTGTGGCCGTGACCAGTACCAATGCAGCAAAGATCTTTAACCTTTATCCCAGGAAGGGAAAAATAGCCAAGGGTTCTGATGCTGATATTGTAATCTGGGACCCATGTGCCGTCAGGTAAGGTGACTGACTAGAGGACGACTGCAATTCCTTTTGCTGAAGCCACTGGGCTAGAAATTAGTATGCACTACACACATTTTGGGCATACAATGGGCACAAAGCATACGGATTTAACAGTGAGATAGCCTACACTCACTCTGCACAGATGTTGGGTCCAGTGCCAAATTGGTGGTGCCCATTTTTTAAGTGGATGCCCAAAACCCCTTGAATATGGTAAATAGGGCCTAATACCTGTTGAAGGACCCCTCGGAAAAATTAGTTCCCAACGAGCAAGGCTCCCTTGCTCAGAATTCTTCAATGGCCACCAACTAAGGCTAAGAATAGAACCATAAAAATGTACAACACTGAAGAAGGCTGTTCAGCCCATCGTGCCTGTACTAGCACGTTGAAAGAGCAGTCGTGCTTCATCCCACGCCCCCAACTCTATGTGCATAACCCTGTAAGCTCAACATCCTCAAGTAGCTGTCTAACTCCCTTTTAAGATTATTTATGGAATCAGCTTCCATCACATTTTCAGGTAGAGCATTCCAGATCCTGACAGCTCTGAGTGAAAGAATATTTGCCCATCTCTTGAGATCTTGATTCTAAATCTATGACCTCTGGTTATTGAAACACTGTTCCCAGAGGGAACAGCCTTTCATTATGTACGCTATCAAAACCTCTCATTATCTTGAAAATCACTATTAAGTTACCTCTTAACCTTCTCTCCTTCAAGAAGAACAGTCATAAATTATCCAATCTTTTGTCGCTGAAGTCCTTCACCCCTGGTAAATCTATAGTTATGCAAAATCAGCAGTTAACTCAGCTTTCCTCTGTACCCTCTCCAAGGCCTTTGTATCTTCCCTGAAGTGTGGTGCTCAGAATATCCAACAGAGGGCCAACCAATGATTTATATAGTGTGAGCATCATCACATTTCTCTATTTACATCCAAGTAACCCACATGCTTTTTTTACATCATTAATTTGCCCTGACAGCTTTAAGGAAGTGTGTATCTGTATTCTTCATAACTTTCTCCATTCCCTAATACAGTTGTAAAAATTTTTTGTGTGGATTTTGATATAATTGCAAGTTTCTTTTCAGATACCCTTTTTGTAGCTCTTACTATCTATTTTGTCACCCCTTGTAAAAGGAGTTAGGGATGCACAAGAGTGCAGAATTGAAAGACTGCAAAGGTTGTAAGAAGGAGGTAGGGAGTGATGAGGCCAAAATATATCAGGAAAGTCAGGAGTGGTGAACAGATATTAGAACAGGATAGGATATGGGGAGCAGAGATTTGGCTGAGCTTTAGTTATAAGGGGAGGAAAAAGGGAGGCAGGCCAGAAATCGAGCCTGGAGATGATAAAGGCATGGATGAGTGCTGTGGTAGATGACAGGATAAGATGAGACAGAGGTGAGTGATATTATGGTATTAAAAATAAGCAGTCTTTGTGATGGAGAGGACTTAGAGTTAGTTAGAAATCAAGATAGTAAAAAGTCTGGATCACCCTGAAACAGTGGGCTGGAATTTACGCCCCCAACTCCCCGCCACTGGGCGTGTTTCGGCAGGGTTGGGAGGGTGGAGGGCAAGTAAAATATGTTGGGTGGCCAGCTCACCTCCTTCCCGCCCACCCCCAACCCGTTCCCCATAATACCAGGGGTGGGTAAGCTGCCCACTAGGCTGCCCACCCTTAAGGCCTACTGCCCTTAACTTCCCAATTAAGTAACAATTTAGGGGCCTCAATCCATCTCCACTGCCATAAAACACTGAGAAGTGGCAAGCAGGCCAGAATGCAAAGGCCGTTTTTAAAACTTTTTTTTTAAAAGGCGGGAAGGAAGGGCTGCACATCAATCAGGGAGGTGCCCTGAGCACCCTGGCAAAGTGATTCTTGAGAATCGCTATTAGGTTACCCCTTGACCTCTCTTTCAAGAAGAACAGTCATAAATATTTTGTTCCTCCCTGTCTAGGCTCCAAAAGCTCCACCCTGCCCCTTGGCCCTCCTCCACAGGGTGCCCAATCCTTTCCATGCTAAAACCCCAGGACTTGCCTCACTCTGGATGCCATTAATGATCTCCATTAGCCTCCTTGAAATCCCAGCAACCGGATGATCAGATTGGCTGGCAGCTCTCAAGGGCAGCATTTCCTGTCCACTGAGGAGCAGAAGTCAGACCCTCTGCATGTTTATGCTGCTCCCAGCATGTCTTCGCTACAGGGCAGGCATTTTAAAAGTTGGTCTGTTCGGGACCAACTTTTCTTCTGGGGTATTGCAAGCAGTAGGCCCTCCCATAAAAATCCAGCCCAGTAACAGGAAGGGAATGGAACTGACAACAAGGGAATTGTTTATGATGGGGTCTAAAGGCAATGGATCCCGTTTTTCTGGTATTAAAATGAGGAAATTGTGGCCGTCAGATAAACATTCAGATACCAGTCAATGGAGGAATCAAGACAAGTGGTAAAGAGGTAGCTAGGTGTTGTCAGCCAATGACCTGACATCTTTGGATGTTACCAAGTGGCAGAACAGGGACCCAAGAATGGATTCTTAGGCAACTGAAGGCAATAGTGTAGGGATGGGAAGAAAAGCCAATGCTGCAGATATTTTGTTCATAAATGGCTAGGTTGCTTGGCAGTACAGAACTTCAATCTTGCTGAACTCTGTCACTCATTTCAGCAATAATTGGCTAGGTAAGAGTTCAAACTATTGCTAACTCAACAGGCTGTTTTTGATTTCTATTTGTATTAGTGGTGCAGTTTTCATCTCCCTTTCAGTTTACTATAGTTTTTATTTGACCTTTCCATTACAAACAGGACTATTTCAGCCAAAACACATCACCAAGCTGCTGACTTCAACATTTTTGAAGGCATGGTCTGCCATGGAGTCCCTCTGGTTACCATTTCACGAGGCAAAGTGGTGTTTGAAGATGGAATTCTGCACGTTGTGCCAGGGGATGGGAAGTATATTCCACGGAAACCCTTTGCAGAGTATGTCTTCAAACGAATCAGACAACGTGATGAGGTCAGTGATTGCTTTAGAATAAAATTCTTACAGAGCTGAAATCTCCACTCACCTTGTGGCTGAGTCACTTCCTAGGTGTGGTTTTTCCAGCTTGCTGTTAAAACCTGCATGTTCACATACGAACTTATGAATTAGGAGCAGGAGTAGGTCGTTTGGCCCTCAAGCCCGCTCCACCATTCAATCAGATCACAGCAGGATCCTGCCCCACTGCTCTCTGGGGAAGAGAGTTCCAATGACTCACAACCCTCTGAGAGAAAAAAAATTCTTCTCATCTCCATCTTAAATGGGAGACCCCTTATTTTTAAACCATATCCCCTAGTTCTGGTCTCTCCCACAAATGGAAACACCCTTTCAGCATCCACTCTGTCAAGTCCCCTCAGGATCATATGTGTTTCAATAAGGTCACCTCTCAATCTTCTAGACTCCAATGGATACAGGCTCAGCCTGTCCAACCTTTAACCTTTCTTCATATGATAATCTCCCCCCTCCCCCATCCTAGGTATCAGTCAAGTGAACCTTCTCTGAACTGCTCTTAAATAAGGAGACCAAAACTGTACATAGTACTCCAGATGTGGTCTCACCTACACCCTGTACAATTGCGGCAAAACATCCCTACTATAATATTCCATTCCCATTGCAATAAACAACAACATTACACTTGCTCATCATCTGCTGTACCTGCATACTAACTTTTTGTGATTCATGTACCAGGACGCCCAGATCCCTCTGTACCTCTGAGTTCTGCAATTTTTCTCCATTTAAATAACATACTGCTTTTCTATTCTTCCTGTCAAAGTGGACAAGTTCACATTTTCCCATATTATACACCATCTGACAATTTTTACCAAGTCACCTTCTATTTTTCATTCCTTTTTGTGCTGCATCTTTTGCTTTGAATTAGTGTGACTTTTTCACTCATGATTGGCTCAAATTATCTGGGTATTGCTTCTGATTGAAATTGTCTGGTTGTTTGATTAAGTTATCTTTAAGTGCTTAAAAAAATAATCTTTGGTATGATATGGCACAGATTTGATTCCTTGTCTTTTCTAAGTCAGCTGATCTCAGCTAGGGCACAATATAACCACTACAGTTGGCCTCAGTCTTTCTGGGATAGGGAGGGAGAAATACCAATGTTTCCCCTCCTGATTATTGTCCAGTCTTGAATATGTGGAGATTGAGTTGAGCTCAGCTGTGATGCTTCCACTGCTCCATTTCCCTTCATTGCCCAAGTAGCTTTTGCAAATCATTGTCTTGTTTCATGATTAAAGAATGACCATTGGATGAGGACATGAAGAACTGTGGTGCCAGTGGAACCTTTTTCCAATAAAAAGCAACACCTTGAGGAGAGGAAGGGAGCGAAAGATGACGAGACAATGATACATATGAACATATGAATTAGCAACAGGAGTAGGCCACTCGGTCCCTCAAGCCTGCTCCGCCATTCAATAAGACCATGGATGATCTGATTTTAATCTCATATTCCTGGCTACCTCCCATAACCTTTCACCCCCTTGCTTATCAAAAATCTATCTACCTCTGCCTTAAAGATATTCAAGAACTCTGCCTCAACCTATTGAAGAAGAGAATTCCAAAGTCTCACAACCCTCTGAGAGAATTTCTTTTTTTTCACCTCTGCCCTAAATGGGCAACCCTTTATTTTGAAACAGTGACCCTGAGTTCTAGAATCCTTTCCATATTCAACCTGCTGTTATGATCCCAGCTGATGTTACTACTGGACAAGCCAGATCCCAGGGTGAAACCTGACTTGATAGATACAAACTTTTATTTTTTGTTTAGAGATGTGGAGGGTGACTACTGAACAGACTCACTGGAGTCAGCTGATGAACTTTTAACAAAAGAATAAAACATTTATTAAACAAGAAAAAATGAACTATACTACAATGCTCCTTCACCCACAACTATACCTTTACAGGTATATACACATTCGTAAGGATAACACAAGTTACAAAAGTGATCTTATACTCTAATGTTCACAGTAAGTACCCAGTCCATGTAAACCAATTGGCAACCTGTTGTCAGGCACACCACATTTTGAAACCAAGTGACAAAGGCCACCCCACACCGTGAGCCAACTGGTCTCACAGAACTCCATCTTTCACACCGAGGTTTTCCTATCTCCACTCTGGAAGAACCCACTCTGGAATCTTTGCTTTCTCTTGTATCCTTCCACAAGAGTCCACTTCCAGGGTTTCGAACTTTCCTTCTGATCTTCTTCTGCCTGGCTCGCCATTTGCATTCAAGCTTTGTCTTCCACGCACTCTCTCTCAAATGCTCAGCCGTGCCAACAGAACACCACTGCTTCACATGCCCATAGTCTCCGTGGATCTTCTGGCTTCTCGCAAGACTATTTTGCTTTAGGTCTGCATCCTGCAGCTTTCTCCCTTTAAGCTTGAAGCCTTCATCAGCTCCTCACTCTTAACTTCACTTAACAGGATCTTCGCCAGATTCCTGTTCTTTTCCTTTGACGAGAAGGTCTTCTTGGGACTTTCCTCTTTTCTCTTTAGGACTTGCTCCCTGCAGTTCCCTCTTACAGTAGACTGCTGACAACTTGGCATCTCCCTTGAGATCCAGAACTCACTTGACATTCTCTGTTACTTTAACTTCAGAGCAACTCATCTAAGATTCTTAGACTTATTTTTCTCAGCAATCTGTTAGCATGCCCAGCAAGAGAGAGACTTAAACTGATTCCTTCAATTTAGAGCATAATGACCACCTGAACTGAAACTACTTTTCAGTTCTCCTCTCTCTCCCTGGATCCCTCTCCCTGGATCCCCATTGCTAGGCAACAGCGCAGTTTTTTCTACCTTGTGTTTGTTTCTTCCCTTCAAGAACCATAACACTGCATTAGAATGCAAGCACCTTTTAAGGTGGAACCAAAATTCAAGTTCCTCCCTTTCTTAACACACTAATACAGAAATACAAATTAAATTTAAACCTAAAGCTAAAACTCATTCCTAACACCCACAAATACAAATATAACTTAATTAAACTATCTCTAGTTCCTAACACTGTCAAGCCCCCACAAGATCTTATATGTTTCAATCAAATCACCTCTTACTTTTCTAAACTTCAGCGGATACAAGCCTAGCCTGTCCAACCTTTCCTCATAAGATAACCTGCCCATTTCAGACAATAATCTTGTTCTCTGAACTGCATCTAATGCATTTACATCTTTCCTCAAATAAGGAGACCAATACTGTGCACAGTACTCCAGATGTGGTCTCACCAATGCCCTGTATAACTGAAGCATAACCTCCCTACTCTTGTATACAATTACTTTTGCAATAAACGATAACATTCCATCAGCTTTGTTAATTACTTGCTGCACAAACATACTAACCTTTTGCGATTCATGCACTAGGACATCCAGATTCCTCTGCACCTCAGAGCACTGCAATCTCTCACTATTTAGATAATATGCCTCTTTTTTATTCGCCCTGCCAAAATGGACAACCTCATATTTTCCTACATTATACTCCATTTGCCAGATCTTTGCCCACTCACCTAACCTATCTATATCACTTTGTAGCCTCCTTACGTCCTCTTTACAACTTACTTTCCTACCTATCTTTGTATCATCAGCAAATTTAGCACCATACCATCAGTCCCTTCATCCAAATCATTTATATAAATTGTAAAGAGTTGAGGTCCCAGCACTGATCCCTGTGGCACACCATTCGTCACATCCTGCCAACCAGAAAATGAGCCATTTATGCCTACTCTCTGTTTCCTGTTAGCTAGCTAATCATCTATCCATGCCAATATATTACCTCCTACACCATGAGCATTTATTTTCTGCAATAACCTTTGATGAGGAGCCTTATCAAATGCCTTCTGAAAATCAAAGTACAGCACATCCACCAGTTCCACTTTATCCACAGGACCTGTTACTTCTTTAAAGAAGTCCAGTAAATTGTTAAACATGATTTCTCTTTCACAAAGCCATGTTGACTCTGCCTGATTACCTTGAATTTATCTAAGTGCCCTGTTATAATGCCTTTATTAATAGTTTCTAACATCTTCACTATAATATGTTTTAAGCTAACTAGCCTATAGTTTCCTGCTTTCTGTGTCCCTCCATTTTGAATTTGCTATTTTCCAATCTAATGGAACCTTCGCCGAATTTAATGAACTTTGTAAAATTAAAACCAACTCATCAACTATCTCTTTTAAGACCATAGGATGAGATCCATCAGGACCCAGGAACTTGTCAACCCACAGTTCCAACAATTTTCTCAGTACCACTCCCCTGGTGATTGTAATTTTCTTGAGTTCCTCCCTCCCTCCCAATTCCTGATTTACAGCTATTTCTGGGATGTTACTTATATCCTGTATAGTGAAGACTGATGCAAAATACCTGTTCAATTCCCCTGCCATCTCCTTATTTCCCATTATTAATTCCCTAAACATACTTTCTATAGGACCAGGGCCCATCCACTTGTTCCAGTCTATATGTAGATTAAAATCCCCCATGATAATTGCCATACCTTTCTGAAAGGCTCCCACTATTTCTTCTTTGATACCCTGTCCTACATTGTGATTTCTGTTAGGGGGCCTTTACACCACTCCCACAAGCGACTTCTTGCCTTTATCATTCCTCACCTTTGCCCAAACCGCTTCTACATCCTGGTTTCCTGCCCTTAGGCCATCACTCTTTATTGTGTTAATGCTGTCTTTAATTAACAGAGCCACACCTCCACCTTTTCCTAACTTCCTATCCCTCCTAAAGGTCATATATGCTTCTCTGTCCAGGTCCCCATCTATCCTGTCCTGTAGCCATGGCCAGGATTTTGCCCTCATCGAAGGTGGGTGGGAGCGGTTGGGATGCTGCAATAAGCTTCGATGAGGCAGCATTGAGCGCTGCAGCATGCGTTTCATGCTGGGCGAGCCTTAATTGGCTCACCAGCGTGAAATTGCGATCAGGGCTGGATCGCAATTTCACGCTGGTGGGCCAATTAAGGCCCGCCCAGCGTGAAACGTGTGCTGCAGCCCTCAATGCTGCCTGGATAGTTGCGGGAGGAGGGCGGAGGAGGGCGAGAGGGGAACTTTGCGCAGGTGTGCACAGGAAATGCTCCCTGAGGCACAGAACTGCCTCAGGAAGATGAAGATTTTAAGAAATGAAAACAAAGATTTTAAAAATGTTACAAAACATGTCCCCTCATGTGACTCTGTCACATGAGCAGGGACATGTTACTAATGAAAAGTTAAAACTTTTATTTTACTTCTAATTGCTGTTGGAAACCTCATCCCGCCCGTGGATGTGGTTTCCTAAAAAAATGCAAAGGCAGCTTGGCCTTTTCGCCTGCTCGTCAACCATAAGGTTGGACAGGCAGCGAAAAATTACATTTAATTAGGACCTTAATGGCCTTAATAGGCCTGTTAATTGTCAGTGGGCCTACTGCTGACCCCTGTGCGCACCTGCCGACCGAAATATCGCGATGACGTTGGGCAAGCATCCTGCGTCATTTTACGCTCATTTGAGTTGGGCACATGCCTGCCCGATGAGGTAAAATTCTGGCCCATGTCTCTGTAATGGCTATTAGATCATACTTATTTACCTTTATTTGCACTATTAGTTCATCTTTTTTTTTTCGAATGCTGCGTGCATTTAGAAACATAGCCTTAAGTTTTGTCCTTTTATTATTTTTGTAACCTCTAGCCTTATCTATTGGTTTTCTCCTAGATTTGTACTTTCTGTCCCTTCCTGTCATGGTCTATCATTTCCCAAATTGTTACCTTCCTCTCCTACCTTGCCCTAGTCCTTATTTTACCACATCTTCCCAAAATTTAGTTTAAAATGCTTTCTACTTCCCTCATTATGTGATTCGCAAGAACATTCGTCCCAGCATGGCTCAGGTGTAGACTATCCCAGGTACAGCCCCCACTTTTCCCAGTACTGGTGCCAGTGCCCCAGGAACCAGAACCCACTTCTTCCACACCAGTCTTTGAGCCATGCATTCATCTCTGTAATCTTATTTGCTCTATGCTAATTTGCTCGTGGCTCAGGTAATAACCCAGGGATTATTACCTTTGAGGTCTGCTTCTTAATTTGGTACCTAGCTCCTCATGCTGATTGTGCAGAACTTCTTTCCTTGTACTACCTACGTCATTGGTACCTTCATGGACCACGACAACTGGCTCCTCTCTCACTACAAGTTCCTCTCTAGCCCTGAGTAGATGTCCCAAACCCTGGCGCCAGGCAGGCAACACAGCCTTCTGGATTCTCGCTCTTTGCTGCAGAGAACAGTGTCAATCCTCCTCACTATACTGTCCCCTACTACCACTACATTCCTGTTTGTTCCCCTGCTTGAATGGCATCCTGTACTATGGTGCCACGGCCTGCCTTCTCATCCACCTTGTAGACCTTGCTTTCGTCCACACAGGTTGTGAGCGCGTCAAACCTGTTTGACAATTGCAAAGTCTGAGGCTCCTCCAGCACTGTCTACTCAGTTCCTTTACCTGCCTCACTCATGGTCACATCCTCCTGTCCCTCACTGCTGACCGAAACAGACACCCTTATTCTAGGACGTGTGGCCGTCTTCTGGAACAAATTGTCCAGGTATTTCTCTCCCTCCCTTATGTTGCGCAGTGTCCGCAGTTTGGCTTTCAGATCAATAATCCTGATCCAGAATTCTTCTGGCTGCTTACACTTTCTGCAGACCTGTTTGTTCCTGATTGCCTTGGCTACCCACATTCCACAGCTGCAACATTACACCTATGCTGCTATTGTTACTCATGTTACTTAGTTTAATTTAATTACTTCTTAATTAATTTAGAGTAATTCCTATGTATGCTACAGTTCACTGCGTTTATTAAATGTACTAGCATGTAAATGTAATAGTACTAGCTATTGACAACTAAAATTTACATATTTAACTACACAGATATGTGTTTTAGCTGTTTGATTATTTTGCTTTAATTTTAAAGTTTTAGTTCTTTTTTATTTATAGATCTACCTTAACTCATGTGTCCTAATCCAGCTATTAACCAACACTAACACTAAAAACTTACCGGCCAATCAGCTTCAAAAGTACAGTACCTATACTATTTTAAACCCTAGCAACAGAATAAAATTTAACCACTTACTAGATACTCACCAGATACTCACCAAACAGCTAGCTTTTTCTCCAACCAAATTGCTTCTTTGCTGTGAGGTCACTATTCGTTTTCTCGTGCTGTTTTCGATCTCCCGACAGCCTCTCTACTCGCGCTGTTTTCAGATTCCCGACAGCCTCTCCACTCATGCTGTTTTCAGCATTGAAGTGACAAAATGCTAGAGATTGGTAAGATATTGGCTTGCCAAACTTAGCTTTGCCTCACTGGGAGAGGGGTGGAGTAACTAATGGGTTCTTCCTCTATAGGGAATATATGGTACAGTTCCCAAGGAGGGAGGTATAAAAAAGACACTGAGCATTCCTCACCCATAGACTGTCTACTAATATTCATTACAAGCCCACCGACTCCCACAACTACCTCGACTACAGTTCCTCACACCCTACTTCCTGTAAGGACTCCATTCCATTCACCCAGTTTCTCCACCTCTGTTGCATCAGTTCCGATCCTGCTACCTCCCAAAACACCACTTCGGATATATTTTCCTTTTTCCTTAACCAAGGGTTCCCCTCCCTACTGTGGTTGACAGGGCTTTCAACCATTTCCGACCCATCTCCCCCACCTCTGCTCTCATCCTTCCCCTCCCTCCCAGAACCATGATAGGGTCCCCCTTGCCCTCACTTTTCACCCCACAGCCTCCGCATTCAAAGGATCATCCTCCACCGTTTCTGTCAACTCCAGCATGTTGCCACCATGAAACACATCTTCCCCTCACCCAACCTGTCAGCATTCTGTAGGGACAATTCCATCCATGACACTCTTGTCCGTTCCTCCATCACCCCCAACCCCTCATCCCCCTCTCATGGCATCTCCCCATGCAATCGCACAAGGTACAACACCAGCCCCTTTACCTCCTCCTTCCTCACCGTCCAAGGCCCCAAACACTCCTTTCAGGTGAAGCAGCGCTTCACTTGCACCTCCTTCGACTTAATCTTCTGTATTCGCTGCTCCCAATGTGGTCTCCTCTACTCTGGGGAGACTAAACACAGACTGGGCAACTGCTTTGCGAAACACCTTCGCTCAGTCAGCAAACATGACTCAGACATTCCCGTCGGTTGCCATTTCAACACACGATCCTGCTGTCATGCCCACATGTCCGTCCTTAGTCTGCTGCAATGTTCCAGTGAAGCATGACGCTTGTGCAAATGTCAATTTCACAATCTTTATTTACACAAGCTAAAGAGGTTTCAGATGCTGGCAGATTTAGCTATTCAAATTTTAAAGGTGCTGGATCATTGATATTTTTACTGTATTAAAAAGGATTTTTTTAAGAAAGTGGAAAGTTATCAATGAATGACTTTAAAAAAATTTTTTTTTATGCATCCTACTGCCACTACAGGGTTCATGGGTTCTATACAGTGCATAGCAGGTGAATGGATATGGAAGTGCCATAGCTTCTCATGGGGGGCATGAAGGGTCATCAGGTATGGGTGGTGGGACATCCCTTAGCATGAATGGCCATAGGTGTTGTTTGGGGTGGCATACCTCGGCGTGGGAGGGCATGAGGATCTTTTGAACTTACCTTTTAAAAGGCTCCCTCGTGTAGACTATGGTTCACAACACCTCTGAGATTCCATGAACCACGACTCTTTGAAAAGCTGGCTTGACTCCATGAAAACTGCGGACGACTAGGACATGCCTGTCCCCGCAATGGAGCTGGCCGGGTCGGGAATGTAGATTGTGGGGCTCGTGACCTGGACCAGCCCCTAAAAGGTACTCCTGAAAATCAGAGACCCCTGTTATTGGGTCAGGAATCCCGGAATTGGGTCCCCGCCCCCATATTTAAAGAGCTCCTGAGTCATCCAGATTTAGTGAAAATCCAGCCCTAAATTAGGGCTGATTAGGACATGTTGTCCCTTCGTTTTGGACGTTGAATGGAACTCCCACCTCCCTGCCAGTTGTAAACATCTGGTGTAGTTATGGATCCACAGCCCAAAAATGTCCCTAGCTTGGCACAAATTGGCAATCTTAGTGCCCCTGCCCCACCACCTTGCCTGGCTCAAATCAAGTAGTGATGTAATTAAATGAGGCCAGCTTTTACCGTCCCTGATCCTGCTGCCTTCCTGTGTCCCACTCTTAAACTGCACTTTTGAGTAGATGAACGGAACACTTGCAGAAAACAAACCGGAAGCAGTGATGAACCAGGGCTGGGGAGGTGGGTGAAAGCCAGAAAAAGTCCAGCAGGTAGGTTTTTAAAAAAAATTAATATTACGTTTCCTAATGGGCCAGGGGGAGCAGGCTTTGAACCTCTCTTGCTTCCTACCTCCTCCCCCAGATTTACACCAGAACTCTTCCTCTTATTCCTCTCCGGGTTACCTCCAGCGATCCCTTCAACTGAAGGCCAGATTATATTTCTGTGGGTCCCAGCTGTGGCCTCCTGCTGTCAAACTCATTGCCTCATCTGCTAACCGGGTGATGAATTTGCCTATTTTCAGTAAATGTGCTACCACCAACATTAAACCATATTAATCGGTATTGTTAAAATACAGGTTTGTGAGCCTAAACCAGTACAGAGAAAGCCATACCAAGGAAAAATAATGCCACCGTGTCCAACTGCCATACCTCCTAATGATGGAAGAGACTTACATCAGTAAACATTTACTATTTCTGGTATGTATTATCCATTTATAGTTTGAAATGATTGCCTTGGCAATCCTCCAAAATGTTCTCACTGCCTAGATCACAAAGAATTCATGTCAAAGTAATTGTGTTGTGGGTTGTCTTTTATCACATTGGAACATGCACCAGAGTTGGGAAGAGACAAACTGCAAGAAAGTTGTTTGGATGTTTCATTCACAATGTACACAAGCTTTTAATCAGTAACCTCTAGACACCCACAAATGCTATGGCCTGAATCTTATGTTCGGGGCAAAGTGGAGGCATACGGAGGTTTTGACACTCCTACTAATTTAAAGGGATGCTCTCCTAACTGAGCTCTACACCAGTTAGGAGCAGCCCTAAATAAATCAGTGCCCTGTACTCACACAAGTATTTGCAATCAGCCCAAGTTTACATGTTGACAGGTGCTTGTGAGATCATCAGTCTGGGCTCCCCCGAGCCTCTTCAGGCAAACTGCAACTTCTAGAATTGAGGGCAAGTGAGTTTCCTGGAAATTGCAGTGCCGTTGCAGCAGTAGCAACAAACTTCCCCAAGTTCACCATTATTGAGACCAAAAGATCTGGGCTGATATGTATTCATTTGTGTGCTTATAAAAGGTATTTCCTATGCTCCTGTTTTTTGTTAGGTCAGGGTATCAAGAGATATGGAGCAAAGGCAGGTAAATGGAAGTGAAGTACAGATCAGCAATGATCTATTTGAATGGAGGAATGCAGGCTCAAGGGGCTGAATAGCTTGTTCCTGTTCCTATGGGGAGGATCACCAGTCAGCGAGTGGGGGATGCGTAAAATGACGTCGGGTGGAACTCCCAACGTCACCACACATCATTTCCATTTTTAGGTCAGCGGAGGCGCAGCCAAATTAGCCGCGCACCCGCCGACCTGTCAACGGCCTATTGAGGCCATTGAAAAAGTAATTAACATCACTAATGGACCTGCCCGTCCAACCTTAAGGTTGGCAGGCAGAGCAGGAGCCCTGGCGGGCTTAAGAAAAAGCATGAAACCTCATCCATGGGCAGGATGAGGTTTCATGAGGGTTTTTAAGTATTTAATAAATGTTTCAATAAAAGTTATGGACATGTACCAACTCATGTGACAGTGTAATATGAGGGGACTTGTCAGGGAAACCTGTTGTTTAAATTTTGTTTAACAATTTTTAATTTGGAGCCGATCTCCCTGTGGCAGCACTTAGCCTCAGGGAGATCAGTGCGCTCTTTCACGCGCATGTGCAAAAGAGCACACTCTCGGTTGAGGGAATCCCCCCCCGCCCGCACAGGGAGCGCATAGCGCTTCCTGGTGGATGGCCCGCCCACGTAAAATGGCGGCGTGTCCCCAATCGGGGACACAGATCGGAGGCGCGCCTGCTCGCGCCCGCTCCTGCACCCCCCCCACCCCCCAACGGGAGGAAAATTTTTCCCTATGTTATCGTCCTCCTTTTTCTCCTTCAAATGACACTTCACGCATTGGTCTTGTTCCACACAATCCTGTATCATATTTATCGTATTAGACCAGGCAATTATGAAGGCAAAATAGCCAAACTCGGGACAACATAGCCGAGCCCAATGATGTTCTTACATAACATGCCCTTCCTGCAGGAATCGTGGGTAATGCACTGATGTCAATTGTATTATCCAAAATGCTACTCCAAAGAAAACCAGTCAATTGTACATACCAGAGGATGAAACTGGGACCTTTCTGATCTGTATGTCTTGAGGCTAAAATACACATTACCTTAAACATTAGTTTCTGTTTCAATATGGCCAGAATTTTCGGCTCGGCGAGCAGGGGCAGGTGTCCCGACGTCACCACGCGTCATTTAGATTTTCAGTCCGGCAGGCCCACAGCCAACTCGTCTGTGCGCCTGTCAAACTGTCAAAGGCCTATTAAGGCCAATTAAATATCAATTAAAGTAATAAACTGAGCTGCCCGTCCAACCTTAAGGTTGGCGGGCAGGCGAAGAGCCTAGGTGGCCTTCGCATTTTTCATGGAACCTCATCCACAGGCAGGATGAGGTTTCATGAAGGGTTTATAAATTAAATAAATTTTTTCGTTAATGTTCATTGACATGTCCCAGCTCATGTGACACTGTCACATGAGGGGACATGTCTTCAAATTTTTTCTTTTCTTTACTTAAATTTTTAAAACTTAAACTAATCTCCATGAGGCAGCTCTGTACCTCAAGGAGATTTTTGCGCTCTTTCACGTGCATGCGCGAAAAAGTACAGGCCCTGACTCACGGAACCAGCCCACTCCCCACCCCCACAGGGAGCGCTCAGCACTTCCGGGCGCACGTCACGCTGGGTGGGCCTTAATTGGCACGCCCACATAAAATGGCGGCGCAGGCCCGACTGGGTCTGTGCCTGCCCCTGCTTGCCCCCGCACAACATCACCCCCCCCCCCCCCCCCCCCCCGCCCCCCAACGGGGGGAGAATTCTCCCCTATGTGAATGGACACCTGCAAACATAGGCACTAACAAGTCTGCATTGTGCAGATGTCTAAAACAATCGATAGAACAGCTTATATCACATTCTGCTACCATACCCATGAAATACCTGTTGTATTTAGTGAAGACGAGATCACAATGGACAAGTAATGCATCAGGCTGTAGATCTTATTTTCATTTAAAATTAAACTTATATTTAACTTTGAATTGTATTTACCTGATGTGCAATATAAGCAGAGTGCATCTGCGGGCTTTGAGCATGGCTTACAAATCAATGAAAATTTTAAATTGTATTCAAAACGTATTCACATTTTATATAACATATCGTACATGCTACGTTGAATGCCCATGAAAATCATCAGAGCTTTTCTCCCTCCTGTTCTACCTAGGTGATTGTGTTATAGGGAGTCCTCAGAACTAGCAGAGAAGACATGACACTACACCACTGGGTGGCAAGTCAAACATTCTATTCTGAGTAGTTTATTTAATCTGGAGGGGCCACACTCGCCAATCAAGAATTTTATCTACTTACATGAAAAATACACATATGAGAAACATATAAAGGCTTAGGACAGATTACAGCACACTTTTGCCAGAATAATACTAAGCCTATAAGTGTTAAATTATGAGAATAATTTGCATAGACTAGGCTACAGTATAAAAGGTTAAGAGTGACTTAATTTGAGGTGTTTGTGTTGATTAAAGAAGTTGATTAAATAGATAGTGAGAAGCTGTTGCCTCTGGTGGAAGTGTCAAACATAAGGGGCATAACCTTAAAGTTAGAGCTAGGCTGTTCAAGGGTGATGTCAGAAAGCCTTTCTTCATACAAAAGATAGCAGAAACGTGGAAATCTCCGCCATTTTACACCCCCCCCCCACCCCCAAAAGTTGTTTTCACTAGGCCAATTGAAAATTTCAAAACTGAAATTGATGAGTTTTGTTAGGCAAGGATTTAAAGGTTGCAGAACCAAAGCGGTTATCAACCATAATCCCAATGAATGGCAGAACTGACTTGAGGATTTCAATGACCTACTCCTGTTCCTATTTCCTAAGCCATTGCAAGGCATTGAATCTAGGGGTGCACCATATAGTTTCTATTGTATTGTATGAATGTTAAGACGTTGGCCCAGAATTTGCTGGAGTGGGCCAATTCATAGTTTGTCCTATTATTTACACTTTTAACCCAGCTCTTCAGCTCAAATTCTTTCCCCTTGCCTGTAATTTGCTATGATTGTGAGCTGATAATGTGTGACTAGGGCAAAGAGCATTTAGGATCTTCGTGAACGACGGAATGAACAATCCAGCTCCTTAACAAATGAGATTGAAGGATTGAGAAAGAAACAGACTGGGAGGATGTGTCAAATCAGGTGCATAAAGAGAAATAAAGAATTTTTTCTTTCACGGGATGTGGGCACCGCTGGCAAGACCAGCATTTGTCTTGAGCTGTTTTTACATTATTTGAATGCAGCTCTTCCTGACTGCCAGCCTTTGCAAATCCCAGCAAGATTATCTTCAGGTTTCAGCTGGCTGTGTGAGAGTTGGACAAGGTGAATCATCAGCACTGTTGGGTCTCTCACAGAATGAAGATTCAGTACGGTCTGTGTAGATCTAGCTAAAACAAAGGAATTAATTGCAGGCTTTGCATCATATTTTCTTTATTCATTTTATAGCAAGTTAATTCAGAAATGTTCACACCCAGTGAAGGGAGCGTCATGAGAAAGTCCTGCCATATTAACAATCTCTACAATCTAGCACTTATACGGATGCTATTTTAGTGCATAAAGAGGGCAGTTAGCAATTTACTTCAATAAATAGATGTGCAAATTTCTACAGTATGTTAGTTCATCTGCGTGAGGTAGTTACTGTTGTCTTGTGGTTACTTTCTTGTCTAAATTTAGTGTGTAGAAGTCTAAGTGGCTAAGTGTTTAATGTGATAAAACAGGCAGGCTTATCTGATCATGGATTGCCAAAATCATAACTAGTCAACAAAGCATTGAAATGAAGCAAGAGGAGTAGTAAGTAAATAGGTTTTCATTTCTTTTGACATATTAAAACAGGTATTCATGGAAATAATAGGAGTGAAAGTGGCTTTCATAGATTCGTAGAAATTATAGCTCAGGAGGCCCATTGGCCCATGTTGCCTGTGCTGGCACTTTGCAGAGCTATTTAATTACAAAAACCCAAGAAATAGGAGCAGATTGGGTCTGCTTTGCCATTCTATATGATCATGGCTGATCTTGTGCTCCAACTCCACTTGCCTGTCCACCACTCATATTCTCTTGATTCCCTAAGAGACCAAAAATCTGCCTATCCCAACCATAAATATGTTCAATGATGGAGCATCCACAACCTTCTGGAACAGATAATTCAATTAATTAATCCCACTCCCCTGATCTTTTCATATGACCCTGTGTTTTTTTTCTCCGAGTATTTATACATTTTTAACATGTTAGCATTAAATCTGCTTCCAGCAGTCTTTCAGACAGTGCATTCCAGATCACAACTCTGTGAAAAAATAATTCCTATGTCATCTCTGGTTCTTTTGTCAATCATCTTAAATCTGCACCAACCCTATGCCTTTGGAAATAGTTTCTCCTTATTTACTCTATCAAAACCATTCATGATATTGAACACCTCTGAAAATCTCTCTTAACCCTCTCTGTTTCAAGGAGAACAAACCCATCTTCTCCAGTCATAGAATCATAGAACAGTTACAGAAGGTGGCCATTCGGCCCATTGTGTCTATGCTGGCTCACTGAAGGAGCAATGCACCTAATGCCAGCCCCTTGCCTTTCCTCCATAGCCTGCAAATTTTTCCTTTTCAGATAATCTAATTCTCTTTTGAAGATTTCAGTTGATCCTGTCTCCACTGCATTGTAGGGCAGTACATTCCAGATTCTAACCACTTGCTGCGTGAAAATGTTTTTCCTCATATCACTATTGCTCCATTTGTCAATTACTTTAAATCTGTGCCCTTTAGTTCTCAATCCTTCCACCAAAATGAACAGTTTCCCCTTACCTACTCTGTCTAGACCCCTTATGATTTTGAATACCTCTATCAAATCTCCTCTCAAACTTTCTCTTCTCCAAGGAAAACAGTCCCAACTTCTCCAATCTTTCAATGTACCTGAATTTCCTCATCCCTGGAAACATTCAGGTAAATTTTTTCTGCACCCTCTCTAATATCTTCATTTCCTTCCTAAATTGTAGTGCCCATAACTGTTAAGTTAAGGCCAAAGCAGAATTTTATACAGGTTTAGAATAACTTTCTTGCTTCTGTAATAAAAACAAAATACTCTATATGCTAGAAATCTGCAATGAAATCGGAAAGTGTTAGAAATACTCAGCAGACCTGGCAGCATGCTGCCAAACCTGCTATGTCCAGCGCTTTTTATTCCTTGCTTCTGTAAGCTGTGTCCCTATTGGTAAAGCCCAGAATGCATATGCTTCACTAACCACTCTTTCAACTTGTCCTGCCACCTTCAATGACTTATACACATTTACACCCAGGTCCCTCTGTTCCTGCACACTCTTTGGAATTTTATCCTTTATTTTGTCTCTCTGTGTCTTCCTACCAAAAATAATCAAATAGTTTTGTTTGGTAGTACAGAGCTTGAACTTTCATCTTGCACTAATCAGGACAATTCACAAGAAATACCAATGTCAGAGGGAAACAACATATTTATACTGTATGAGAAGAAAGTGCTAATTGATTAGTAAGTGGACTGTGATTGGTATAGGCATTGCCATGGAGAATGCACCAATTAATGGTGACTGGCAGTTAACTGCCAAGAATTGTTGACATTTAAACCAGGCAGCTTGACTCTGATTGGTCAAGACATTGTCCTGGGGAATGAACCAGCAAATGGCTGTCACTTATTTTGTTTAGCTGTAACAGGCGCAATGTGTGTACATGTTCCCTCTGTCTGTAAAGAACAGGGCCCTGTGTATTAGTATATGTAGCTTCTACTCCAGTCTGACTGACAATCTTAAATTAGTTGTCAGTGAAATTCTTAGCACACTGAGGACTATTTAGCAAATGTTGTGCAGTCGTGGAATCATATCTAATGTTGGACACTCTGTTTGAGTTTTGCAAGCATGGGCTGGTTGGGTACAATCAATACCTTGCCCGTTGTGAACACACACAGTGGCTGGGACATGCTGTTTGATACAATCCGCCAGTCTTTGGGACGTATGTCCTACATACCATACTCTTGCCCATCTCCCCCACCCCACCAGCACCCCCTCACCCCTTGAGACTGCTACTATCCCAGTCTACATGCAGATATGCAAATAATTACAACTACTCTATAATTCTTGCACTTCTCTGCAATTTCCTTACAGATTTCTTCCTTTACATCTTTCCCACTAGTTGGTGGCCTATAGATTACATCAAGCAATGTAATTGTATCTTTTTTGTTCCTTAGCCCTAGCCAAATAGATTATGTTTACTGACCCCTCTGGGGCATCCTCTCTGTCCAACAATGCACATCTCCACATAGCTTAAGTCCCTCATCCCTGGTACTTTTCCTGTAAATCACATTTGCATCCTCCCCTGGATCTTGACATCCTAAAGTGCGGTGTCTAGAATTGAACACAATACTCCAGCTAGGACTAGCCAGTGTTTTATAACTTCCTTGCTTTTGTACTCTATTATTCTTTTAATAAAGCCAAGGATCCTATGTACTGTTTTTACAGCCTTCAGAACTTGGCCTGCCATCTTTAAAGATCTATATACATGCACCCTCTTTGTGGGAGCATTCCTGCCGTTGAGTCAGAAAGCACAACTTTTGAGCTCTGCTCAAAACTCAGAGTGGAGACTCTAGCTGTGAATTCTGGGTTATATCCATTGGAATATTTGCATCTGGTGGGTGTTAGTCACCCTTTCCTCATTGTACAGGTTGTGGGAGCCCATAAAACTCTCCAATCATAAAGGAGTAATCATACTGTCAGCTGCTGTAAAGATTATTATGTCCTGGGGCTTGCCTGGTAGGACCATTCACAACATAACCTATCAGCTTGTTAATCAGCCTGCGAGTCCTACCGCATATTGACAATATTCTGTATGGGAAGAGTATGAAAAGATGAAAAACAAATATGGAAATGACAACAACTTTCATTTAAACTTCATGTGGTTATAACAGTTTCTTAACTTTTTCTCCCATACAACCGCTGCTGAATTCCATAATCTGATTTTACAGATATATATGAAGAGATTGCAAACACGTTTGCCACAGCTTTGTATTCATAATTGTTGAAATATTGCAAGCCTGCAACTCCCATCCTGGATACTGATGGAGGAGAATCTGCATCAAGAGTGCACATCTGTATAATCTTCCTACAATTCACTCCATCCAAGTAATTGTTATGAAAGTTATTATATTTTCCTCATACGGTCACTCATAGACCCACCAGTAGAGGTTTTTGACTCTTAATTTGTCAATGCATGTAAATGGGTTGGAAAAACATGTCCTCCATTTTAGACTGACTAAATTTGTTCTAGTTGACAAATTTATTCCTTAATTTATAAAACCCCATGAACAGGCTCACAGGAATGTAAGTTCTGATATATACCCATTTATTCTTGGTAACCTTGAACCTTTTGTGTACCTTTTTCAATAGAATTATTAAAACCGTTACAATGATTATAGCTTTCTGTATGTAAAGAAAGATATATGCTCTGCAGCCTCAGGGGTGTTAATGTAAATGAACTCTGTCTATGTCTAATCACTTGCCTATGTCTAATCACTTATCTCAAGTGCCTTATGAAATTAATTTTATGATGTATGATCAGAAATATGGATTATATTTTGTATGCTTAAATGCTAATAAATATTTGAAGCTGTGTAAAGCTCATTTGATTGTCCCTGCTTTTAATTTTGTAAATGTAACTGGGAAATCTCATCATCTGGCAGACTTAACTACTCAGTCAAATATGTCCCACTAGCTATGTAAACACAAAGTGGTGAGCTACACAAAATTAATTTATTACCTTTCTAGCCTGAAGCCATTGCCACCCTACCAAATTTCTGTTGCAATTTTGGTGATGTTCCAACTCTTTTTATTTGAGTTCATAGCAGATTGCAGTTTCCGAAGGAGAATCTATGTTCCCTGGGAACCAAAACCAACAATTTTAGCAGCAAGCTGTGAACAGGAGTAGGATGCTTTACAGTTAACAAACTACTTTCTGACAATAATGTGGCCTTTGAATACCATAATGGATTTCATTATGTGTCAATTCATTTTAGATTTGGATAATATCAGCCACACCAAACATTTTTTTGTAACAGGCTAATCTGCTAAACAAATTTATATACAAGTAAGCATTGTTTACAGAACAGATAATACAAATGAGGTATTAAACAGCTTCCAAAGGTCCTGAGACAGTTTACAAGAGTTTAAGCAACCAATTCAATGTGCCTTGTAACCCTGATAGAATCATAAGGCTAAGAAGTAATTTCCTTACATTTTCGGTGCCAAGGGTCATAGTTTGTGATCTGTGATTTAGGAGCTGCACAAATGGAGCACTAGGGAAGACAGGGCTCCAAGGTTCACAGTTATGGCACTGGAGGCTTTAGTGATGGGGATTGACAGAAGGAGGGAGGTCCACTGGATATCCTCTGGTGGGATTGAAAATGGTTGGCAAGGAAGGCCAACTCCTGGAATGTGGTCCTGAGGACATTGCATCACTACTGCAAGATGTTCAATGACCTCACGCAAATGATAAAAGTCAGTGAATGTACTTCTTTATTTGTTCAAGTGATGTGAGCATTGCTGGCTAGGGCAGCATTTATTGCCCATCCCTAATTGCCCTTGAGAAGTGGTGGTAAGCTGCCTTCTTGAACTGTCCAAGTGTATAAGTACATTCACATTGCTGTTAGGAAGGGAGATCCAGGATTTTGACCCAGGACAGTGAAGGAACTGCGTTATATTTCCAAGTCAGGAGGGTGAGTGACTTGGAGGGGAACTTCCAGGTGGTGGTGTTCCCACCTATCTGCTGCCCTTGGCCACCTAGATGGTAGTGGTCGTGGGTTTGGAAGGTGCTGTCTAAGGAGGCTTGGTGAGTTCCTGCAGTGCATCTTGTAGATGGTACACACTGCTGCCACTGCGCATCAGTGGTGGAGGGAGTGAATGTTTGTGGAATGGGTGCTAATCAAATGGACTGCTTTGTCCTGGATGGTGTCAAGCTTCTTGAGTGTTGTTGGAGCTGCATTCATGTAGGCAAGTGGAGAGTATTGCATCACACTCCTGACTTGTACCTTGTAGATGGTGGACAGGCTTTGGAGAGTCAGGAGGTGAGTTATTCACCACAGGATTTCTAGCCTCTGATCTGCTCTTGTAGCCATAGCATTCATATGGCTAGTCCAGTTCAGATTCTGGTCAATGGTAACCCCTAGGATGTTGATAGTGGGGGATTCAGCGATGGTAATGCCATTGAACGTCAAGGGGCGATGGTTAGATTCTCTCTTGTTGGAGATGGTCATTACCTGGCACTTGAGTGGCGTGAATGTTACTTGCCACTTGTCAGCCCAAGCCTGGATATTGTCCAGGTCTTGCTGCACTTGGACATGGACTGCATCGGTATCTGAGGAGTCACAAATGGTGCTGAACATTGTGCAATCATCAGGAAACATCCCCAATTCTGACCTTGTGATGGAAGGAAGGTCATTGATGAAGCAGCTGAAGATGGTTGGGCCTAGGACACTACCCTAAGGAACTCCTGCAGTAATGTCCTGGAACTGAGATGATTAACCTCCAACAACCAGCTGAGAGTTTTCCCCCTAGTACCTCTTGACCCCAGTTTTGGTAGGGCTCCTTGATGCCACACTCGGTCAAATGCTGTCTTGATGTCAAAGGCAGTCACTCTCACCTCACCTCTGGAGTTCAGCTCTTCATGTTTGAACCAAGCCTGTAATGAGGTCAGGAGCTGAGTGGCCCTGGCAGACCCCAAACTGAGCGTCAATGAGCAGGTCATTGCTTAGCAAGTGCAGCTTGATAGCAATGTCGATGACCTCTTCCATCACTTTACTGGTGATCAAGAGCAGACTGATGGGGCGATAATTGGCTGGGTTGGACTTGTCCCGCTTTTTGTGTACAGGGCATACGTGGGCAATTTTCCACATTGCCGTGTAGATGCCAGTGTTGTAGCTTGCACTGTGGAGCCGCCTCCTCCTCCAGTGAGTTGTTTAATTGTCCACTGCCATTCACAACTGGATGTGACAGGACTGCAGGGCTTAGATCTGATCCGTTGGTTGTGAAATCGCTCAGCTCTGTCTATTACTTACTGCTTATGCTGTTTGGCACACAAGTAGTCCTGTGTTGTAGCTTCAGCAGGTTGACACGTCATTTTTAGGTATGCCTGGTGCTGCTCCTGGCTTGCCCTCCTGCACTCTTCATTGAACTTTCCATATCTCCCAATCATGACAGCGTCCCTCCACATTACCTCCAGTTGTGGAGCTATGGCAGGCACATCACCCAAAACAAAGCAACACAATCCTTGACATTCTCCCCTCTTGCGGGACAAAATCATGCACAATCACGGGGAAGAGCAAAACCAGCAGGCAGTGGGGTGGTGATGGCAGGCGTTCCTGCATCTGTTGAACCTTAGGAGAAAAAAAGTAAAGAGTCTCGGATTTTTATAGCACTTTTCACAACCATCAGACATTTCAAAGAGCTTTACAGCCAGTGAAATATTTTTTGAAGTGTAACCATGTTGTTACGTAGGAAACATGGCAGCTAATTTGCACTCAGTAAACTCTGACAAACAGCAATGCAACAATAACCAGATAATCTGTTTGTTGTGGTGTTGATTGAAAGATAAATATTTGCCAGGACACTGGGGATAACTCACCTGCTTTTCTACAAAATGTTGCCTTAACATCCAACCAGGCAGGTAGATTTAACCTCTTACTGAGTGCAGTGCTCCCAAGAGTAGCCTAGTGTTTCATGCTTAAGCCCTGAAGTAGGATTTGAACCTAGAACCTTATGATTCAGAGGTAAGCATGCTACCAACTGAGCTACCACTGACATACAAGATGGGTAGAGATGGTTCTCTGTGTCATAGGGCTGGCTCGACACAGTCTGTTGCATCAAGTGTTATTGAACATTGAGAATGTTGGTATGTTCAACTCCCATCTTACCCTGCTGCCTGGTATGAAATTCAAGCTGCTGCTGATGTAACCACTGGCCTTTTGCTTTCTACTTCACTCCCAACCCTCTCTTTCTGATTTTCTTCTTTCTGACACCCAAGAACTGCAGCTGCCCAGCCACAGCAGCCTCGGGCAAATGAGTGAGAGCAATGCTACATGACTGATGAAAATACACCTTCACTTTACCTGACACTCATAGCCACTCGCTCAGAATCTAGCACTGCATGATCTTTAGAGGGTAGTGTAGAGTTGGGATCTGCATAGAGTGAGTCTCTGGGGATGAGTGGGCTGCAGCCAGGGGAAATGATAGCTTTTGTGCAAGCTTATTTGGATGGCAAGATCGCACACAAATTCTGATACTAGGGACTTAGATGAGGACTTTGATAGGGCAGCCTATGGGGGAATACTGATGAGCATGGCAACTGAGGTGCCTGGAGCATTGGCAGACCTTCCAAACAGCCCATTGTCACTGTCCAGGAAGAGTTTGGCTCGAGTATGGCACAGGGCATGGAGCAGAGCTTGGATCCCAACCTTTCCACCATGGAAATTTTGGCCAACTCTGACAGCACTTACAGACCCAGCCAATGCAGCATCTGGTGACCACGGTCGCACCTTACACTGCAGCACAGCCAGAAACCACCCAACATCTCAGTGCTGCAGTGTAGGCCCAGTCAAAGGTAGGGAGAACAATACTTGCTACCAGACAGGCTCAGACTGCTGCCATCATGATTATAGATTGCAGTGCTCAGAGGGGCAAGCACTCTTACGGCAGTCAAATATCTGCTCCAACAGATTATTGGAATTGCTAAGATGCCATCTCAGGGGAATGACAGTGACTTTCTGGTGCACAAACCTCCTCTCAGGGCATCAGTATTTGTGCTCTGACCATTACTGCTCTCCCAGCGCCCCTGCTGGTGCCGCTCAGCCAGCCAGCCCAGACTGCTGCCACTCATGAGGTGGCTCAGTCCCAGGCTGGGGCAAGGGCCCAAACCTGTTCGAGAGCATCTTGCAATTTCATCTAAAGACTCCCTTAGTGAAAGTCACTAACATGCCCGCAGCCATGCTGCAGACACTGGGGTTGCACTGCACGGGAGCATCAGACAAGTCAAAGGCATCTGCAAGACTGACACTAAGGGAATGCACAAGGTTGAATAGTTCATTTTGGTTTAACTAATTCCATGTGTTGTTGGATGGCATGGCAAAGCTTTTGTTGGTGGCTTTTATTGCAGAGTTTTTGACAAGAGGACATTAATGGAATGTCACAGTTGGTTTGGTTTTTAGGGAATATTGGAGCCATGGTGGTGAAGCGTTGATCACCTACTCAGACTCTGACAGAGTCTGAGTAGGTGCTCACGGGACAACCCATCCTGAGCAATGCCTCCACCTCTTCCTCCTCCTCCCTGCCTCCACCTTGCCTCCACCTCTTCCTTCTCCTCCTCCTCCCAAGGTGGCCGCTAGATCCTGGTGGCAGTGGTTGTGCCTACATAATTGAGATGTGGAGAATGCAGTAAACTGCCATAAACTTGGAGACAAACTCCAGATAGAATTGTAGGGATCCTCCAGTGTAGTCTATGCATTGAAACTGTTGCTCAATGCTGATGGTCTGCTCCACAATGTTTCTGGTGGCACCATATCTCTCAATGCACACCCATTGTCCTTGTGGTCAAGTGACGGAATGGTGTCAGCAGCCAAGTGTAGAGTGGGTATCCAGTGTCTCTGAGCAGCCACCTTCTGGTTTTTCATGATGGGCCTGAAGATAGTTGGAATGCCAGACTGCCTCAGGATGAAGGCATTGTGATGCTGCCAGCATAGTGGTATTCGGCAACATAGTGGCTTTTGTATGGCTGCAGACCAACTGCTCATTAATAGAGTGGAACCCTTTGCAGTTCCTGTACCTCACCCTGTTGACATGTGGGTCCTACAACGCCACATACATGCAGTCAATAGCTCCTTGCTCCATTTGGTGCATTGCTATCCTAGCAAAGCCATATGCCTGCACATAATGCTTCTCTTTGTTTAGAGATAAAATGATGAACATGCCTCTCCTTACAGTCACCTCCCTGATGCCGAGATGGACGGCATAACTTGGGTGTGTTCACAATGTCGCCTGGAAGAATTCGGTTATGTGGAAGTTTAGGGTGACTGTGGTGCGCTGTCCTCAGCATGCTCAGGTTGTGGGTCCTCTTGAAGGAGGTGGTGTAATCCTGTGACCACCTCCTTGGTGAATTTCGGGTGTCTCGGTTATTGCAAGATGGAGATAGGAGAAGTGCTCCCTGAAAATCCGTGTTAGTTAGGACCTTCAGTCGAGAGCCCTTTTCCTCCCTCTGTGCAGAACTTCCCCTCTCTGCAGTCTCTCCTGCAGTTGCCTATCATGTTGCAGATCCAGAGACACTGCAATTACAGCCCTCATATCTATTGTCGCTTTTGGGTGGACAGTTCACCAAATCATCCACTATCCACGTATGGATATAGTAACACTCAATGCCAAATCCAGTAACTCATCACAACACTTCCAAAACAATCCACAGTACTTTCACAACTTTCCTATAGTAAATCTAAAGTGCCTCACTTGCAACTTCGCTGCCCGTCCCTTTAAATAGTGCTTGTGATTGGGGGTTGGGTTTGGGGGGGTTTGGAGGAGGAAGTCCTCGTGCAGCTGAACACTGTGATTAGTACAGGTGTTTAGTAGACCTGCATCGTCTAAGTTTCAAACACGTGTGTCAAATCAGCTGGAACAGCCATTTGACATTATGATCTGCCAACATCGAAACATGCTCATACTAGTGCCTTTCCCAGTGTAGGGCATCATGCAAGCCACATCGAAAGTGGCCAAAAATACAGTACATGCCATTTCCCGAGGTCAGGACTTTGTAACGCTAATGTTAGAACTACAGAGCCCATTTTTGTAGACACGGTGTCATAGGATACACAGAATTAGGCTATTTAGCCCATCATACCTTTGTGAGCTCTTTGAAGAAGCTGTCCAGTTTAATAGCAAAATACTGCGGATGCTGGAAATCTGAAACAGAAACAAAAAATGCTGGAAAAACTCAGCAGGTCTAACAGCATCTGTGGAGAGAAAAACAGTTAACGTTTCGAGTCCGTATGACTCTTCTTCAGAGCTAAAGAGAAGTAAAAATGTGATGAAATTTATACTGTTTAAGGGGGGGGTGGAGCAGGTGAAGTTGGATAGAAGGCCAGTGATAAGTGGGGGCAAAGGAGAGACTGAGAAAGATGTCGTGAACAAAAGGACAAAGGAGGTGATAATGGTAGTGGTAAGGGCCAAAGGAGGTGCTGATAGTGGCATTTAGATAAGAAAGCAGAATGTGATAATAGCAGGACAAGGCTAAGCACTCTGAGAAGAACAACATGAACAAGTGACAGATAGTCTTTGTGGGGGTGGGGTGGGGGAGGGGAATGGTGATGGGGATAAAAGATCGAAAATAGGATAATGTCTGAGGTGCAGTGCCAAAGGAGGCTCTGTCACTCAAGGGAGACAGTCACCTCCATCTGTCAGATGATAAGCCTTGAGATCTCCACAAACTGTGGGCGGACACCCCATGCCAGTGCCTCTAAAGGTCACGGCTGCCCTCAACTTCTATGCCTTCGGCTCTTTCCAGGGGTCGGTGGGTGATCTCTGCGGAGTCTCCCAATCAGCTGTCCACACTTGTGCCAAACAGGTGACAGACACTGTATTGCATTGACTTTCATCCACTACCGCTGGGATGATGCCAGCCAGACATTGCGAGCCAGAGGCTTCGCGGCCATTGCTGGCTTCCCCCGCGTCCAGGGTACAATAGACTGTACACATATGGCTATCAAGGCGCCAGCAGGTGAGCCCGGTGCCTTCGTCAACAGGAAAGGCTTCCACTCCATGAACGTGCAGATAGTGTGTGATCACAGGATGCAGATTCTACAAGTCTGTGCAAAGTACCCTGGCAGCTCCCATGACATCTACATCCTCAGACACTCCCAGGTGCTGAGGCTCTTCAGTGCTCCTGCCCGGCTGGATGAAGGCTGCAGGGTGACAAGGGTTACTTCCTCAAAAGGTGGCTCATGATGCCTCTTCGCCATCCAAGAACAGAAGCTGAGCAGTGGTACAATAGGAGCCACGCCTCCACAAGGGCTGTGGTAGAGAGAGCCATCGGTCTTCTCAAGATGCGCTTCCGATGCCTGGACTGTTCAGGGGGCGCACTCCAGTACCCCCCAGACCATGTGTTGCTGATAGTGGTTGCATGCTGCACATTCCACAATCTTGGTCTGGAAAGGGGGGGCACAGTGGACAAGGAAGACGTAGGAGCAGTTGCTCCAGATGCACACAATGACTCACAGCAGTGAGTCCGAGGATGAGCACACACAGGAGAACACTGAGGGAGTAGACGCGGAACCGGGCATACTCCAGGGAGGCAGGGGCACCCAGGAGGCTTTAATCTAAAGAACCTTCAGCTAGCCCACCACAGATGGACCTTCAACACACGCCAGGGCTGCAGGCTCCACACTGGATACCTGAGTGCTAAATCAGCCTGGATACTAACATTAGTTAAGGCCCTTGTCAATAAAGCTCAATGTCAAACAACTCACTCATAATACCATGGTTCCCGTACACATGCAGAAGTAAGGAACCACCCTTGAGGCATGGCAACATGTCAAAATTTATTGAGCAAACAAAAGTAAGTTCATAAAGTAAAACAAAAATGGTGTTGGACACCACACCAAGTCTTCGACTAAGTACTATGGGCCAACATAAAAGCACCAGTGAGAAACCCGTGGTGTGCCTAAGGTGCCTTAAATTTACGCTTACAGATGCTACGTCTAGGTGCTGTCCCCACGCTGGCATTGGCATCTGAGACAGCCTGCTCACTGTGCTGTCCTGTTGGCCTCGATGACCTTGGCAGGAGTCCTCTGGCCCGCGGAGCATTTGATGGCCCCGCCTGGGAGGGAGTGGCCAATTCCACAGCTGTCTTTTCCCCAGTTGTCGCAGCCTCATCAGATGCCAAGGCCACTGGCAGAGGGGCGGAGGAGCTGTTGCCCTCATCCGGAGCACCCTGAGAGGAGCCCGCAGAGATGACAGGCAGCTGCTGCACCAACGTGAGGCTGCTTTGGACCTCCCTGCTCACTGTAGGTGGATGGGCACCAAACTGGGATACTTGGTGCCCAAACCATCTCCCATACTGCCACTGACCAGCTGAGGCCAATGCCACCGTGAGGGCTTGTAGGTCTGAGTGCAACCCCAGGAGTCCCTGATTGTTCACCTGGAGGTGCCTGTCCATGAGAGTCGCCACTCTCTCCATGGAGGAAGCATAGCGCTCAGCCATGAGGCGCATTGCATCAGTGATGCTCCGCGTGGACTCCTCCAGCACGGGTACTATGCCACGCATAGCCTCATGTATCTCCGCCAGATCATCCCGCATACCCTGCTGCACTTCCAGCGTTTGCTGCCTCACAGACGACTTCATCAGCCACCAACCGAGCATGTACCTGGTCCCCAGCAGTCTTCCTACTGGCAACGCCCTGGGTACTCTGTCTCTGCCCGCACCTCAAGCGAGTTTGAAGTGCCCTCACTGCCGTGCCCCGGGACACTAGCCGAATATTTAATTCCCACCGAGGTGTTAGTATCTGCACTGGTGCCTGCCTGGCTGAGATGGTGTGACGCTGGTGAGTGCATTTGCTCTGGGTCTTCATGGGTGAGAGGTGGGCCCTCTGTCTCCTCCTCCTGTCCCTGCTCTGGTGATGCTGAAATGAAGAAAAAGGACACTTGATTAGTTACAGTGCAGACAATGTCAACTTTCATGCCGCTCCCCTGGATCATTATGCACTCATCCTTCCATAATCAATGGTAAACCCATGTTGCTAAGTTCAATCACGGAGCATTCAGCAGTGCCATGGCTTCTGTGACACACATGGTGACCTGACTGTTCGCCAAACATACCTCCCCGTAGCACCCCATCCTCACTGCCACCGGTGGACCTAGGGGCATGGTGCCTCTCCAGATCCATGGCCTGCTGCTCGAAAGCCGTTAGGATGGCCAATTGGGCATATATATATACAATAGCCATATAAAATTTAAACAAATTAGCACTGCTGTTAAAATAATGGAAAGAAAAATTTGTTACAAAGATACAATGAAGTCACCAATGGGAATTTCTACCCACTATTTTGTAGTTTATGTGAAGGGAGGATTTTTTGGGTGGCGGGGGTCCCCTTAAATCCCGGCTGCCCTGCAGCCATTTGACAAGTCGTTAATTGTCTCATGTCAAAACTTCCATCCCCACCTGGGGAGGAAGGCCTGCCTTAGAGAGCTGCTGGGTATCTGGATTGGCCAGCTATTGTATAGTCCCAGCAGCACCAACTTCAAGCAGTGACGGCTGCTGGGCCTAAAGGTAATCCCTGAAGAAGAGAAGGTTAGAGGCCCTGGACTTCAGATGTGTCTGGGATATCGGCAGGGCCTAGCTGGCATGCAGAGCTTGAAGGGGTTGCTTGATACGAGCCCACACAGTAAAAGCTGCCAGGCTACCCAGATGACGTTGGCTCCCCCTGCAGTGGGTATTATAGTGGTGGAGGCGGGTTGGTGTATTTAAGTAGCCATTAATTGGCCATTTAAAGGCCTCAATAGGTCCAAGGGCCACACCTCCACCAGCGCCCATAAAATAGGAGACAGGTGGGGGTCGGGGTAGGCAGCAGACAGGCTGTGCATTACGTTTTACGAGCCTCCTGCCTTCAAACACGTGAGCAGGTGACTGTAAATTTTCGCCCCTAGAATATTTTTAATTTAATTTTGAAACCCTCTGGGCTATATTTAGCATTCTCTGAAATGTGTAGAATTTGATGTTTGCTTGAATGGTTTTAGAAAAAGCTTTCATGGTCTCAGAAAGATTATAAATGTCAAACTGGGTCATCGGTAAAAATGCAGCTTTAGATTAAATAAAGAGGGTGATAATCAGTGATCAGATGAATAAACAGTTTTATTTAAAGAGTAGTGTGCCTTCAAGAAACATCTGTTAATCTTTTAAAACATCTATATATTCTGAGTGAGCTACAAGATCACAGAATCATAGATATATTTAGATATATTTAGAAGCCAAGCTAAAGGCTTACTGGCTCAGAAATCAGTGTCAATGTGGTGATTATAAGAGAACCTCTGTTTTATTTTACTCATACTGTTAATTTGAAAGATACCAATGTACACTTGTTGAACTTTTTTGTTTTCTATTCATTGCTGGCTGGAAGGCCCCAGCACCTTTTTCTTCACAGACATCCTGCATCAATCTGCACTGAGGACCAATTTCGATGGGACAAATGGTGCTCTCATGCTGCTCCACCCCGTGGACCTATCTATCTGGTCCTGTCTGTAAGAGCACTCTGCCTTTGGGAGCAGGTGTCAGGATCCCATGAATGCATCCCTGGTGAATTTTGACTTCAGATAGTTTCTAACCTGCCATGCACATGGCCTTTGTGAAGGCATGGGTGAAATCACTTTTCTACTTACAGATGCCTGAGGTCGTAGGAGAAAGAAGTACTATTTGGGCTCTAATATGGCCATTTACCACCTGGGCTCTGCATTTTAGCATAGGTTTGCACATTCAAAGGATCAAACAGGGCAGATGGTAAATAGTACTATTTAATTCATCTCTCAGAAAACATGAAACATTGGAGAGAAATAATGTCTGCTCACCATGGATGGATGGGCACAGAGCTGGGAAACTTGGTGTCCAGACTATCTCCCACATTGGCAACGACCAGCTGAGATCAATGATGATGTGAGGACTTGCTGGTCCGAGTGCATCCCCAGGAAGTCTTGATTGGTCTCCTGGAGGAGCCTCTCCACGAGAGTCGCCACCCTCTCCATGGAGGACGCAAGGTGCTCGGTCATGAGCCTCATTGCTTCGGTGATAGTTCACGTAGACTCTCCACCGCGGACACCAAGCCAGGCATAGCCTCATGTATCTGCACCAGATGCTCCCGCACACCCGGCCGCATTTCCTGCATTTGCTGCGTCGCAGACGACTCCAAAGGCACATCATCAGGCACAGACTGAGTATGTGCCTGGTTCCCTGCAGTCCTCCTACTAGTGCCATGGGCACTCTCTGTCTCTGCCAGTTCCTCCAATAACTGTGAAATGTCCTCACCAGTGTGCCCCGGGACACTAGCCGATGTTCTAATTCTCACCGAGGTGCTAGTATCTGCGCTGGTGCCTGCCTGGCAGAGATGGTGTGACTCTGGTGAGACTTCAGGGCCCTCAAGTGTGAGAGGGGGCCTCTGCTGCTCCTCCATCTGGCCCTGCTCCGCTGATGCTGAAAGGAAGAACAAAGACATTGGATCAGTTAACGTGGAGACAATGTCAATGCGCACCCCTGGATTATTATGTGCTCATCCTTCCATAAGCAATGGTGAAGCCATGTTGCAAACTTCAATCGCTGAACATTCAGCACTGCCATGGCTGTTGGGAGAACAATGGTGACCTCACTGCTGGGCAAACATACCTGCCTGTGGCACCCCAGCTTCACCGACACCGGTGGACCTGGGCACGTGGTGCCACTCCAAATCTAGAGCCTCCTGCTTGAAGCGGCTGAGAATCGCCAACTGTGCCGGGCCGCCACCAGTCCTCACCCGCTCGGCGGCATTATGTGCATTCTTCTTCTGAAAAGGAAAGAAGAGCATTGATTAGTGCTACTTGTACCTGGACTCTCTTTGCGGACGGCCCACCCCAACCAGAGTGGGACATTGCAGGGCTCCAGTGCCTCCTCACCCCGGCTGCCGAACACTCACACAAAGATGCTAGGTCTGTCACCCCCCCCCTTCCCCCTCACCCCCTTGGCCAAATGCTACCTACATCACCCTAGGCACCACACGGTCTAACCTTCCATAGCAAGGAGGCGCAAGCACGTGGAGTGCAGAGGAGAGCAGTTCAATCAGTGCCAACGCCACCTTGAAGCTCCCCTCCCAGCATGTCTTCACCCTGACTTTGACATGTCCTGGAGTTCCAGCACCTCGCCGAGGTGCAGCTCCTCCAGGTTGCCCCCAAAACAGTAATGTGGGTCTCAGTGTACCACATACTGTGGGTGCAGAACCCATCTCTTCACCACCCTCTCAGGGTGACCTCGGCATGGGCAATATCTGCTGGCGAAGGACACATGCCATCAATGATTCAATGCAGTCACTACACTCAACTGGGAGGGGGGGCACCAGAGGAGAAAACTTACCTGTTGGGTTAAGTGACCAATGCCAACATGGTACTCGCCCTTCCTGAGCACAACAGGTCATTGAAGCGTTTGCGACACTGGATCCAGGTGCGCCCCAGCACGTCACGGGAGCTCACCACCTCCGCCACCTCCTCCCAGGCACGTTTGGTCATGTGGGGGGGGGCCTCCTCCTCCCATCCTGGGGTACGAGGACCTCCCGCCGTGCTGCCACCTCCTCAAGGAAGGCAGCCAAGGCAATTATCTGATAAACGAGGGGCACAGTGCCAAAATAAGTGATAGAAGAGCATTTAGAAACAGAAATTTTTTAAAGTAGTCAGCATGTATATTGATGTCCAAGAGGGAACATTTGCTAGAGTGGTTGGGGAGGGTTTAAAATGGCAGGGGGATGGGAACCTATGCAAGGAGTCAGAGGAAGGGGAATCAAAGACAAGACCATAAGACAGAAAGCGGAATAAGAAACGTGATAGAGAAATCAAGGGCAAGAATCAAACAGGGCCTCAGTGAAAAATAGTGGGAACGGGACAAGTAATGTTAGAAAGACAAGCCTTAAGGCTTTGTGCCTTAATGTGAGCAGCATTTGCAATAAAGTGGATGAATTAACCACACAACTAGATGTAAACAGGTATGATATAGTCGGGATTACAGAGACATGACTGCAGGGTGACCATGGATGGGAACTGAACATCCAGGGGTATTCAGTATTTAGGAAGGACAGACAAAAAGGAAAAGGCGGTGGAGTTGCATTGCCTGTTAAAGAGGAAATTAACGCAATAGTGAGGAAAGATATTAGCTCTGACGATGTGGAATCTGTATGGGTAGAGCTGAGAAACACTAAGGGGCAAAAAATGTTAGTGGGGGTTGAAGATAGACCCCCAAACTGTAGAGGTGATGTTGGGAATGGCAGTAAACAGGAGATTAGAGACACATGCAATAAAGGAACATCTGTAATTATGGGTGACTTTAACATGCATATAGATTGGGCAAATCAAATTAGTAACAATACCGTAGATGAGGAATTCCTGGAGTGTATACGGGATGTTTTTCTGGACCAATTCATTGAGGAACCAACGAGAGAACAGGCCATACTTCACTGGGTATTGTGTAATGAGAAATGAATAATTGGCAATCTAGTAGTCCCTTGGGGATGAGCGACCATAATATGATAGAATTCTTCATCAAGATGGAGAGTGACGTAGTTGATTCTGAGACTTGGGTCCTGAATCTTAATAAAGGAAACTACGATGGTATGAGGTGTGAGTTGGCTATGATGGATTGGGAAACATTACTTAAAGGGATGACGGTGGATTGGCAATGGCAAACATTCAAAGAGCGCATGGGTGAACTGCAACAATTGTTTATTCCTGTCTGGCGCAAAAGTAAAACAGGAAAGGTGGCCAAACCATGGCTTACAAGGGAAATTAGAGATAGTATTAGATGCAAGAAAGAGGCATACAAATTGGCCAGAAAAAACAACAGGCCTGAAGATTGGGAGCAGTTTAGAATTCAGCAAAGGAAGATCAAGGGATTGATTAAGAAAGGAAAAATAGAGTACGAGAGTAGGCTTGCAGGGAACATAAAAACTAACTGTAAAAATTTCTATAGATACATGAAGAGAAAAAAGATTGGTGAAGACAAATATAGGTCCCTTACAGTCAGAAACAGGGAAATTTATAATGGGGAACAAAGGAATAGCTGACCAATTAAACTTTGGTTCTGTCTTCACAAAGAAGGACACAAATAACATACCAGAAATGTTGGGGAACACAGGGTTTAGTGAGAGGGAGGAACTGAAAGAAATCAGCATTAGTAGGGAAATGATGTTGGGGAAATTGATGGGATTGAAGGCCGATAAATCCCCAGGGCCTGATAATCTACATCCCAGAGTACTTAAGGAAGTGGCCCTAGAAATAATGGATGCATTGGTGGTCATCTTCTGAGATTCTATAGACTCTGGAACAGTTCCTACAGATTGGAGGGTAGCTAATGTAACCCTACTATTTAAAAAGGGAGGTCGAGAGAAAACAGGAAATTATAGACCAGTCAGCCTGACATCGGTAGTGGGGAAAATTCTAGAGTCCATTATAAAAGATTTAATAGCTGAGCTTGTGGAAAACAGTGGCAGAATCGGACAGAGTCAGCATGGATTTATGAAAGGGAAATCATGCTTGACCAATCTACTGGAATTTTTCGAGGATGTAACTAGTAGAGTTGATGTGGGGGAGCCAGTGGATGTGGTTTATTTGGACTTTCAGAAGGCTTTCGACAAAGTCCCTAGACAAGAGATTGGCGTGTAAAGTTAAAGCGCATGGGATTGGGGGTAATGTATTGAGATGGATAGAAAACTGGTTGGCAGACAGGAAACAAAGAGTAGGAATAGACGGGTCTTTTCCCGAATGGCAGGCAGTGACTAATGGGGTACCGCAGGGATCGGTGCTGGGACCCCAGTTATTCACAATATATATTAATGATTTAGATGAGGGAATTAAATGTAATATCTCCAAATTTGCAGAGGACTCAAAGCTGGGTGGGAGGGTGAGCTATGAGGAGGATACAGAGATGCTTCAGTGTGATTTGGACAATCTGAGTGAGTGGACAAATGCATGGCAGATACAGTATAAAGTGGATAAATGTGAGGTTATCCATTTTGGTAGCAAAAACAGGAAGGCAGATTATTATCTGAATGGCTATAAATTAAGAGAGGAGAATGTGCAACGAGACCGAGGTGTCCTTGTACACGAGTCGCTGAAGGTAAACATGCAGGTGCAGCAGGCAGTAAAGAAGGCAAATAGCACGTTGGCCTTCATAGTCAGAGGATTCGAGTACAGGAACAGGGATGTCTTGCTGCAGTTGTACAGGGCCTTGGTGAGATCACACCTGGAATATTGTGTGCAGTTTTGATCTCCTTATCTGAGAAAGAATGTACTTGCTACAGAGGGAGTGCAGCGAAGGTTTACCCGACTGATTCCTGGGATGGCGGGACTGACATATGAGAAGAGATTGAGTCGATTAGGATTATATTTGCTGGAGTTCAGAAGAATGAAGGGGGATCTCATAGAAACCAATAAAATTCTTCCGGGACTAGACAGGGTAGATACAGGAAGGATGTTCCCGATGGTGGGGGAGTCCAGAACCAGGGGTCACAGTCTGAGGATATGGGGTAGACCATTTAGGACTGAGATGAGGAGAAATTTCTTCACCCAGAGAGCGGTAAGCCTGTGGAATACATTACCACAGAAAGTAGTTGAGATCAAAATATTGTATGTTTTCAAGAAGGAGTTAGATATAGCTGTTGGGGCGAAAGGGATCAAAGGCTATGGGGAGAAAGCGGGAGCAGACTATTGAGTTGGATGATCAGCCATGATCATAATGAATGGCGGAGCAGGCTTGAAGGGCCGAATGGCCTAGTCCTGCTCCTAGTTTCTATGTTTCTCTGAAAGGTTAAGTCTGCTTAACTAACCTGATAGAATTCTTTAAAGAGGAAATGACAGAAGTGTGTAGTAGATGTCATATACTTGGATTTTCAAAAGGTGTTTGTCCCTGGAGGGAGTAATCTATAGGTCCTCAAACAGTAGTTCAGCAGTAGGGCACAGTATAAACCAGGAAATACTGGGAGCATGTAAGAAAGGCACGGCAATAATCATGGGTGATTTTAATATGCATATAGACTGGACTAAGCAAATTGGCAAGGGTAGCCTTGAGGGAGAGTTCATAGAGTGTAATAGAGATTGTTTCTTGGAGCAATATGTTGTGGAACCAACCAGGGAGCAGGCTATTCTGGATTTGGTTTTGTGTAATGAGGTGGGATTAATTAATAATCTCATAGTAAAGGATCCTCTAGGGAAGAGTGATCATAGCATGCTAGAATTTCAAGTTCAGTTTGAGAGCGAGAAACTTGAGTCCCACACTGGTGTTCTGGAGTTAAACAAAGGTAACTACATAGGCATGAGGGCAGATTTGGCCCCAGTGGACTGGGCAGGAAGACTACAAGGTAGGACAGTTGATGAACAGTGGCAGATATTTAAGGAGATATTCAATTCCTCCCAAGTAAAATATATTCCAAAGAGGAAGAAAGATGGTAAGAGAGGGAAAAGCATCCATGGCTAAGCAAGGAAGTTAAAGATAACATAAAGGCAAAAACTAAGGCATACCAAATTGCAAAGGTCAGTGGCAGGCTGGAAGATTGGGAAACTTTTAAAAATCAACAAAGGGTTACTAAAAAATAATAAAAAGAGCAAAGGTAAATTATGAAAGAAAACTAGCACAAAATGTAAAACTGATTGCTAAAGATTCTACAAGTATATAAAAGGAAAGAGAGTAGCTAAAGTGAATGTTGGTCCCTTGGAGGATGAGATTGGCGGTTAATAGTGGGGAACACAGAAATGGCAGAGATGCTCAAACAATATTTTGCCTCAGTTTTCACGTTGGAGGACAGTAGTACCACCCCAATAATAACAGGTAGCGCAGAGGGTATAGAGAAGGAGGAACTTAGAACAATCACCATCACTAGAGAAAAAGTACCGAGCAAACTACTGGGATTAAAGGGTGACAAGTCCCCAGGATCTGATGGCCTACATCCCAGGGTCTCAAAGGAAGTGGCAGTGGAGATAATGGATGCATTGGCTATAATATTCCAAAATTCCCTGGATTCTGGAAAGGTTCCAGTGGATTGGAAAAATGCTAATATAACACCCTTATTCAAAAAGTGGGGGAGGCACAAAGTAGGAAACTATAGACCAGTTAGTTTAATGTCTGTCGTTGGGTAATTGTTGGAATCCATTATTAAGGAAGTCGTAATGGGGCATTTGGAAAGTCAAAATGCAATCCATTAGAGTCAGCATGGTTTTATGAAGAGTAAATCATGTTTGACTAATTTGCTAGAGTTCTTTGAAGATGTGACAAACAAAGTGGATAATGGGGATCCTGTAGATGTAGTATATCTGGACTTCCAGTAGGCCTTTGATAAGGTGCCACACAAAAGATGAATACACAAGATAAGATCACACAGAGTTAAGGGTATTATATTAGCTTGGATAGAGGATTGGCTTACCAACAGAAAGCAGAGAGTCGGGATAAATTGGTCTTTTTCTGGATGGCAAGCACAGGGTTCGGTCCTTGGGCCCCAACTATTTGCAATCTATATTAATGACTTGGATTCAGGGATAAAAGGTACTACAGCTAAATTTGCAGATGACATCAAAATGGGTGAGAAAGTAAGTTGCAATGAAGAAATAAGAAATTTACAAATGGATATGGACAGGGTGAATGGGCCAAAATGTGGCAGATGGAGTTTAACATGGATAAGTGTGAGGTTATCCATTTTAGTCGGAAGAATAAAAAGGCGACTTATTATTTAAATGGAGAGAAACTTCAGAATGCTTCAGTGCAGAGGGATCTGGGTGTCCTTGTGCATGAATCGTTGAAAGCCAGTATGCAGGTACAGCAGGTAATAAAGAAGGCAAATGGAATTTTGTCATTTATTGCAAAAGTAATTGAGTGTAAAAATAGGGAAGTGTTATTGCAACCGTACAAGGCATTGGTGAGACCGTGCCTGGAGTACTGTGCACAGTTTTGGTCCCCTTACTTGAGGCAGTTCAGAGGAGTTTCACTGGATTGATTCCAGAGATGCGGGGCTTGTCTTATGAGGAAAGATTGAGCAGTTTAAGCCTATACTCACAAGAGTTTAGAAGGATGAGAGGAGATCTAATTGAGGTATATAAGATGCTAAAGGGGATAGAGAAAGTAAACGTGGAGTGGATGGTTCCCCTTGTGGGGCATTCTAGATGAGAGGCCATAGTTTTAGGCTAAGGGGTGGTAGATTTAAATCAGAGATGAGGAGGAATTACTTTTCTCAGAGTCTTGTATCTATAGCATTCACTACCTCAGAGTGCAGCGGATGCCAGGACGCTGAATAAATTTAAGGAGGAGATAGACAGGTTTTTAATTAGTAATGGGTTGAAAGGTAATGGGGAGAGGGCGGGAAATTGGAGTTGAGGCCGAAATGAGATCAGCCATGATCGAATTGAATGGTGGGGCAGGTTCGAGGGGCTGAATTGCCTACTCCTGCTCCTAGTTCTTATATTCTTATAAGGTATCACATAATAGGTTCATAACTAAGATGAGGGCACATGGAGTCAGGGGACAAACAGCTGAATGGATAGCAAAATTAGCTAAAAACTAGAAATAGGCATGTGCTGGGGTGTGGGGTGGGATGACGTTGTGGGTGGTGAGTAAAGGGTAGCTTTGCAAATTTGAGGAAGGCAGAAAGCAGTGTTCCACTAGGATCACTATTTTTTGTCGTTTACTTGAATGTTTTGAATTTAGGGATAGAAACATAGAAAATAGGAACAGCAGTAGGTCATTCAGCCCTTCGAGGCTGTTCCACCATTCAATATGATTGTGCCTTATCCTCTATTTCAATGCCATACTCCTGCTCTTTCCCCATACCCCTTGACACCTTTAGTGTTCTAGAAATCTATCTATCTCCTTCTTAAATATATTCAGTGACTTGGCCTTCACAATCTTCTGTTGTAGAGAATTCCACAGGTTCACCACCACCTAAGTGAAGAAATTTCTCCTCATCTCAGTCCTGAATGACCTAGCCCATATCCTCAGACAATGACCCCTTGTTCTAGACCCCCCCACACCCGCAGCCAGAGGAAACATCATCCCTTCATCCAGACTGTCCAGCCTTGTCAGAAATTTACGCACTTCATTGAGATCCCCTCTCATTCTTCTAAACTCCAGTGAATACAGGCTTAGTTGACCCAAATCGCTCCTCTTACAACAAACCTGCCATCCCAGGAATCAACCTGGTCAACCTTCGCTGCACTCCCTCTGTGGCAAGTATATCCTTCCTTAGGTAAAGAGACTAAAGCTGCACACAATACTCCAGGTGTGGTCTCACCAAAGCCCTGTACAGCTGCAGTAAGGCATCTTTGCTCCTGTACTCAAATCCTCTTGCAATGAAGGCCAACATACCATTTGCCTTCCTAATTGCTTGCTGCATCTGCATACATACTTTCAGTGACGGGTGTACAAGGAAACCCAAGTCCCTTTGCACATCAACAGTTTCCAATCTCTCACCATTTAAATAATGCTCTGCCAATCCATTTTTCCCACCAAAGTGGATAACTTCACAGTTATCCACACAATATTGTATCTGCCATGTATTTGCCCACTCACTCAACTTATCTAAAGCATCTTGAAGCCTCTTTACATCTTCCTCACCACTCACATTCCCACCTAGTTTTATGTTGTCAACAAACTTAGAAATATTCCATTTGGTTCCTCATCCAAATCATTGATATATATTGTGAAAAACTGGGGCCCAAGCACTGATCCCTGCGGTACCCCACTAGTCACTGCCTGCTACTCTGCAAAAAGACCCCTTTATTCTTCTCTCTTTCCTGTCTGTCAACCAATTCTCAATCCGTGCCAATATATTATCCCAATCCCATGTGCTTTAATTTTGTACAGTAACCCCTTACTTGGGATTTTATCAAAAGCTTTCTGACAATCCAAATACACCACATTCACTGGTTCCCCCTTATTTCTTCTGTTGGTTACTTCCTCAAAAAACTCCAGCTGGTTTGTCAAGCATGATTTCCCTTTCATAAATCCATGTTGACTTTGTCTAATCCCGTTGAAAATTTCTAAGTGTCCTGTTATCACATCCTTTATAATAGACTCCATCATTTTCCTTACTACTGATGCTAGGAATAGGAATAAGTCACTAGGTGGCCCAGGTTTTCACTCCTGAGCTGGGTGCACAGAAATGGGAGAATTTCCTGTTCTGTGAACCTGACCTTAAAAAACTGAGTCCTGCAGTTTTGATTTTTGTTCTGAGGGCAAGCTGGAACAAGTGCAGAGGCTACCAGGTGCAGAGGTGGGCTAGGCAGAAGGCCTGCCTCTGTGCTCCGGCATTTTGTTGAACTTAATAAAAGAATGATTAAAATAAAAAACAGTCCTCCAACCCTTACCCCTTTCACCTCTCCACACACTCCCCATCCAGCCAACCTATGCTACCACATGCCCCCTATGCAAACCCATGCCTATCTATCCACCCCCATGGCTCCTCATACCCCCATGCCAGCCTATGGTCCCACTCATCCCCATGGGCCTTTATAGCCCCTGTGCCAACTTAGTGTCAACTCATGACAACCCATGGACCCCATCCATCACACTTTGCCCTTACCCCTCCATGCCAGCTCAGCTATTATCCACTATATGCAAACCTCAGGAGCCATGCTGACATAAAATAAAGTTATGCATCCACTGATGATGTCCTTATTGAAAACAAAACACACTTTCATTAATAAAAGAACATTCAATACATTGAAATTCCTTCAACTAATCAATACAATACCAAGAGACCTTGAGAAAACTTGCAAATATATGGTTAAGTGGCAAATGAACTTTAAGGGAGATAAATGTGAGGTGTTGAACTTTGGTAGGAAAATGAGAAACATCACCTGTGCCTTAGAAAATTAGAAACTGAATGAAGAGCAGAGTGATTGAGAGATACATGTGAACAATTTTTTAAAAACAGCATCACGGGTGCTTTTTTTAAACATTCAGTCATTAGGTATGTGCATCGCTGGCAAGGCCAGCATATATTGACCATCCAAATTAAAATTGAGCAGGTGATGGTGAGCCACCTTCTTGAACTGCTGCAGTGTTTCAGGTAAACCTACAGTGCTGTTGGGAGGGAGTTCCAGAATTTTGACCCAGCGACCGTGAAGGAACGGCGAAATAGTTCCAAGTCAGGATGGTGTGTAAATTGCAAGGGGCTTTGGAGATTATAGTGTGTCAGCAGTCCTTGTCCAGATAGATGATTGACATTGTGAGTTTGGAAGGTGCTGTCAAAGGTAGTGTGCTGGTGGTGGAGGGAGTGAATGTCCTGGATACTGGTAAGTTTCCTGAGTGATATTGAAGTTGCACTCATCCAGGCAAGTGGATAGTATTCCATCACATTCCTGACTTGTGTCTTGTGGATGGACAGGCTTTGGAGAGTCACCACAGAATCCCTAGCCTCTGACCTGCTCATGTAGCCACAATATTTATATGACTGGCCCGGTTAAGTTTCTCTGGTCAATGGTAACCCCCAGGTTGTTGAGGGAAGTTCAGCAAAGGCAATGCAGTTTTGTGTCTAGTAAACCGTTCTCACCTGTTACGGGTCGGGTCTTATGCCTTTTCTGCTTATTTAGTTTATGTATTGTATCTAAACTATTGCTTCGAAATAAACTGCTTTAAAATCGCCTATGACTTTGACCCCCATTTTGGGTAACCTTTGATTCCCAAACCGCGCATCCACCCTCACACCTTCCTCTCCCTCCCAGAACCATGGTAGGGTCCCCCTTGTCCTCACTTATCACCCCACCAGCCTCCGCGTTCACAGGATCATCCTCTGCCATTTCCGCCAACTCCAGCATGATGCCACCACCAAACACATCTTCCCTTCACCCCCCCAGCGACATTCTGCAGGGATCGTTCCCTCCGGGACACCCTGGTCCACTCCTCCATCACCTCCTACACCTCAAACCCCTCCCATGCAACCACAGAAGGTGCAACACCTGCCCCTTTACTTCCCCCCTCCTCACCGTCCAAGGGCCCAAACACTCCTTTCAAGTGAAGCAGCACTTCACTTGCACTTCCCTCAATTTAGTCTACTGCATTCGCTGCTCCTAATGCGGTCTCCTCTACATTGGAGAGACCAAACCCAGACTGGGTGACCTTTTTGCGGAACACCTTTGGTCTGTCCGCAAACATGACCCAGACCTCCCTGTTGCTTGCCATTTCAACACACCACCCTGCTCTCATGCCCACATGTCCGTCCTTGGCCTGCTGCAATGATCCAATGAAGCTCAACGCAAACTGGAGGAACAGCACCTCATCTTCCGACAAGGCAGTTTACAGCCTTCCGGACTTAATATTGAGTTCAACAATTTCAGATCATGAACTCTCCCCTCCATCCCCACCCCCTTTCCGATCCCCCTTTTTCCAATAATTTATCATTTTTAACAAAATATATTTTTCTTTTCCCACCTATTTTAAAATTTATTTTGATCTATTGTTTTATCTCCACCTTTTAGCCCATTTCGATCCCTTCCACCCACCCCACCCCCCATTAGGGCCATCTGCCACTAGCTTGTCCTGCTTGCTACCCTTAATGTCCCCATTAGCACATTCCTTAGTGCTGTCTCAGGGAGATCAGTGAAAGTGTTACAAAGTTAAAAAATATAAAAATAAAAAAGTTATTAATATGTCCCCCTCATGTGACAATGTCACACGAGATGGGACATGTTAATAAATATCACATAAAATTTATTAAAGTTTTTAAAAACGGACATGAAACCTCATCCCGTCAGTGGATGAGGTTTCATGTATTATCAGAAGCCCGCTGGGGCTCCTGGCCTGCCCGCCAGCCTTAAGGTTGGACAGGCTGGTCCTTTAATTATCTTAATTACCCTGTCAATGACCTCAATTGGCCATTGACAGGTCGACCAGCGGACAGCTGACTTCGCTGTCCGCCCGCCTGCCTAAAGATTTAAGTGGACCGGGATGATGTGGGGGGTTCCTCCCGATGTCATCCCGCGTCATTTTCCCATCGGCGAGCGGGCCCCGCCCCAAACATGGGAAAATTCAGGCCCTCGTTTCTCTATTTCCTTAGTTCTGATGAAGAGTCATACGGATTCGAAACATCAACTGTACTCCTCTCCATAGATGCTGTCAGACCTGCTGAGTTTTTCCAGGTATTTTTGTTTTTGTTTCAGGTTTCCAGCATCCGCAGTATTTTGCTTTTATCCAGTCTTACAGTTGCTTAGTGTCACCGACTGTACTGTTAATGACACCTTCCATCACTTTGCTGATGGTTGAGGGTAGACTGATGGGGTGATAACTGCCTGGATTGTATTTGTCCTGCTTTTTGTGGACAGGGCATACCTGCGCAATTTTCCATTTGTTGCATAAATACCAGTGTTCTAGCTCCACTGGAACAGTGTAGCTAATTCCAGAGCATACGTATTCAGTATGCAAGATGGGATATAGTTAGGGTCCCTGGCCTTTGCTGTATCTAATACCTTCACACGCTTCTTGATATCACGTGTATCACATTGTCTAAGGATTGGCATCTGTGACGCTGGGGACTTCAGAAGGATGCCAAGTTGAATTATTCACTTGGCACTTCTGGCTGAAGATGGTTACAAATACTTCAACCTTATCCTTTGCATTGACGTGTTGCGCTCTACCATCATTGCAGATGGGGATATTTGTAAAGCCTTCTCCTCCAGTTAGTTGTTTAATTATCCACCGCCATTCAAAAACAGCTGCAGAAGGACAGCTTTGATCTGTTAATGATCTGTAAATGCAATTAATTCTGCTCCCAAAGCGCTGGAATTTTTATTTTTTGGGACATAGAATTCAGAAGTGGTGACATTATGTACAAATTGTATACGTTCCTGGTCAGGCTGAACTTGGGGTTTTGTGCATACTATAAAAAAAGGGCAGTGATGCATTGGAAAAGTGTAAAAAAGAGTTACAAGGATGGCACCAAAACTGAAAAAATATAGCTGAGATTGAACTGGTTAAGGTTTTTTCTTTAGAAAAGAGGAGTTTCAGAGGTTGCCTTTATATTCTAATTGAGTTATTTTGAGTCCACATGTCTATCATAAAGTTTAGGATGAAGAATACAGGTATCCTAAAACCAAAACAATGCTAACCAGATAACTGTTTTCGTGATGTTGGTCAGGACATTTGTTTTCTTCAAATAAGAGTATGGAATATGGGACCTCAGTTTTATACCTTACCTAAAAGATTGTACTTCCAATAGTGCAGCGCTCCCTCAGCAGTGGAATTGAACAGTCAATGCTCATTATATACACATGTCTCAAGAATGGGGACTGAATAAACACATTTCTGACTCAGAAGTAAGAGTTATACCATTGAGTCAAGGCTGATAGCTGAGCAAGTGGCTTGGGAGTGCCTCTGCTGGTAGACTCCAAATGGCTTTATGATTGCATTAGCTTAACAGAATCCAACTCTACTCATGTCAGCCAGTTTGTTTCTATAGGATTGGATACACTGGCATAATGAAGTATGCAGGTCCTCGACATGGTTATTTATTTTAGAGAACTTGGCAGTATATAACATATATCATGGACAACATTTTGTCAAGTTGCATTCTGACCAAAAGAGAGTGGTGGGGCAGGTGCCAGATCTTTCATACTTTTCTATTAACCTTGATCATTTTTTCTCTTCCATGCTGGGTTAGGAGAGCACTGGCATTGGTGCCCTTTGATACCTCAACTGTGCAATATTCACATGTGTGGGCCTTCAAGTGGGTTACAGAAGAGAGCTTGATTTACCCAGCTTCCACAAAGGAGCTATTTGCAAAGTTCACTAAATATCATTCCTATGATAGAAATTGAAACAGAAAATGCGGGAAAAACACAGCAAGTCTGGCAGCATCTGTGGAGAGAGAAATAGAGTTAAGTCTATATGACTCTTCTTCAGAGCTAAAGAGAAGTAGAAATGTGATGGATTTTATGTTGTTAAGAGGGGGTGGAGCAGGTGGAACAAAATAGAAGGTCAGGTATAGGTGGAAGCTAAGGAGAAATTTGACAAAGATGTCATGACACAGGACAAATGACAATGTTAAAGACTGAAGAAGGTGCTGATAGTAGCGTAAAGGTAAGATAGCAGCATGTGTTAATAGCAGAATAAGGGCCAGTGCTCTGTGAAAGCAAAACACAGTCTCCTGTACATTGTTGTCTGCTCTACACTGTGGAGACTAAACACAGACTAGGTGATCGCTTTGCGGAACACCTTTGCTCAGTCCTCAAGCATGACCCAGACCTTCCTGTCGCTTGCCATTTCAATACACCATCTTGCTGTCATGTCCACATGTCCCTCCTTGGCTTGCAATTATTGCTGGCCTAGCCAGAAATGCCTACATCCCATGAATGAATTTTTAAAAATGCTGCAGTTGCATGTTCCAGTGAAGCCCAACGTAAACTGGAGGAACAGCACCTTATCTTCTGATTAGGCACTTTATAGCCTTCTGCACTTAACGTTGAGTTCAACAACTTCAGACCATGAACTCTCTCCTCCATCTTTACTCCTTTTTTAATCCAATTATATTTTTATTAATTTTTAAATATCTTTTTAATTTTTTTATCTTTTGTCCTCCAAACCACCACCCCCTGCCCCAACACAGGGCCATCTGTCACTTGTTTTTATGTTTTGCTTTCACAGAGTGCTGTTCTTTGTTCTGCTATTAACACATTTGGCTATCTTACCTTTATGCCACTATCAGCACCTTCTTTAGTCTTTAACGCTACCATTAACACTCCCTTTGTCCTTTGCCCATGACATCTTTGTCAATTTTTTCCTTAGCTCCCACATATCCGTGATCTTCTATTTTGCTCCACTGGCTCTACCCCCCTTAAACAATATAAAATCTATCGCATTTCTACTCTTTAGCTCTGAAGAAGTTATACATGGACTTGAAACGTTACTCTGTATCTCTCTCCACAGATGCTGCCAGGTTTGCTGAGTTTTTCCAACGTTTTCTGTTTTTATTCCAGATTTCCAGCATCCGCAGTATTTTGCTTTTATTCCTATGATAGAATGCTGGCTGATCTTTTTTAACTTAATGATTTTTGGCCAATCTTTAACTGAGTTCAGCTAACTCTGTGCATGACAGTATGAGTTAGGTGTTCACTGGATAAGCTCCATGAACATTGTGAGCTATGTTTGCTGCTATTACACCACTGCTGGAAGCTGCACAGAGCTTGCTGTTCAGTTTTGCCTACTGGGAATTGCCTTTTTTTCAGTTGAATCTTCTTTATGATTGTTTTGTTGAGTGAATTACCAGTGAGAGAAGTGTGCTTGTTCCACTTCAAATTCCCAGAGCGGTTATGAAAGCATAAAGGCACTGCTTGAGATTGTGGCCTCAAACAGGTGTTAGTGAGTATTCTAGAACAGAACTAGAGAACTGACTACGCCGAGGGTAACAAAAAACTCCCAATATAAGGATTGCTCTTATCATTCTCATAAATGATAATTTGGACCTCCCAAATGATAGACTTTAAAATTAATAAATAAAGAATTGTATGGAGCACGCTGAGCTCACTGTGGGCAAAGCTTCACCCCAGGAACAAGCATTCAGAAAATAGTCCCTTATAGTTGGCTGTATCCTGAACATCTGCCTAATATACAGATAATGAAGAGAATAGCTTGAAACCAGATAGCATATTCTGGGTCAATGATTAGAGACAGGATAGTTTGTTCCTGGTGGGGAGTTTACTATCTGTTGGGCTAACAGTAATGGCACAACCACAAGTTTACTTCAGCTTTAGATGGTAGCCTTTTCTTTGGCTCTAAATCCAACTTAAAGTAATGAGTTGAAAGTGTCTTTTGTTATTAAGTTTCTATGCAAAATGAATCTTGATGCCGTTCTTAGTGTGAGTAGGTCTACTGCCATTAAATGACAATGCCATTTAAATGAGTCTCGGGCTGTTTGGTCTGGGGAATGGCACAACACTTGAAGTTGGAGAAGAGGCAGAATATTAGGGTGGAGTATATCTAGCTGTGTTATTTGATGAATTAATTATTTGACTGATAGACAAGGTTCAAACAGCATAGAAATAATAAAATAACAATGAAGAAATAAAATAACAACAAAGAAATAATAAAATGTAAAATTGGTGCTTTAGTAGCCAGCGATTTTTTGTTTTGCCTTTATAAACATTGGTTACAATTTGTGATTAGCAAAATAATAAAGCATGAGCATTTATTGATTGGAATACAAAAGAATTAATACAGTTACAAAGTAAATATTATTGCAAAGTAAAAATATAAATGTGTAAGTATAAATGATATTGTGCACGACAACTGAGACTAATCTAAGACTTAAGATCAAATAAGGATGGGCAGACAATAGGTGTAAAACAAAAATAAAAATACCTGGAAAAACTCAACAGGTCTGGCAGCATCTGCGGAGAGGGATACAATTAACATTTTGAGTCCATATGACTCTTCAACAGAACTAAGGAAAAATAGAAAAAAGGTGAAATATAAGCTGGTTTAAGGGGTGGTGGTGGTGGGACAGGTAGAGCTGGATAGAGGGCCAGTGATAGGTGGAGATAGCCAAAAGATGTCATAGACAAAAGGACAAAGAGGTGTTGAAGGTGGTGATATTATCTAAGGAATGTGTTAATTAAGGGTAGAAAGCAGGACAAGCAAGGTACAGATAGCCCTAGTGGGAGTGGGGTGGGGTGAAGGGAAGGGATCGAAATTGGGCTCAAAACGTTAACTGTGTTCCTCTCCGCAGATGCTGCCAGACCTGCTGAGTTTTTCCAGGTATTTTTATTTTTGTTTTGGATTTCCAGCATCCGCAGTTTTTTGCTTTTATCTTAGACAATAGGTGTAAACTGGCTGACAATTTTTTTTTCCCCAGAGGGTAGAGAGAGGGACGAAATATAAACTGCCTGATCAATTCTCCACCTAGGTAGACAGCTCAGAATTTGGATGCTTGGTCACATTAATTCACGTACTTCATTCTTTAACTTCAATGAAATCCCTTCCCAGCCTTTCCCATGTTAAAATTCTTCCTTTTTTAAATCACCTCCCCCTCTTTATCCTGATTCATCTCTGGATAATCCTTTGGTACATTGACCAGTCATCATGCGGTCGCGAATGATAACCTATGTGATTGTGACAAAACTAAGCTGTCCCTTCTCATTCTGCCTGCAGCCTTTGAAATGATTAATCATAACATCCTTCTCCAAAGTCTCCCCACCAAGGTCCAGCTGGGTGGCCGCACTCGCCTAGCTCCATTCTTTTCTATTCAGCTATAGCCAGAGAATTACATGAAATGGCTTCTCTTCCTGCTCCCACACCATTACACCTGGTGTTCCCCAAGGATCTATCCTTGGCCCTCTTCTATTACTCATCTATACACTGTCCCTTGGGAACATCATCTGAATACACAGCATCATTTTTCACATGTACCCTGACGATACCCAGCGCTACCTCATCACCACCTCTCTCAATCTCTGCACTGTCTCTAAATTGTCAGACCACTTGTTCAACATCCTGTACTGGTTGGCCAGAAAGTTCATCCATCTAAATATTGGGAAGATTGAAGCCATTGTTTTTAGACCCCCCAACAAACTTGGTTCCCTCTCCCTGGCAACTGTCTGAGGCTAAATCCAAGCTGTTTGCAACTTTGGTATCATATTTCACTCTGAGATGAGCTTCCAACCACATGATCACTAAGACCACCTATTTCCATCACCATAACATTGCTTGACTCCATCCCTGCCTCAGCTCATCTGCTGCTGAACCACTCATCTATGACTTTGTTACCTCTAGACTTGACTATTCCAACACAATCCTGACTGACGTCCCATTTACTACCCTTCATAAACTTGAGGTCATCCAAAACACAAAAAATAGGAGCAAAAGTAGACCATACAGCCTGGCGAGCCTGCTCTGCCATTCAATACAATTATGGCTGATCTTGGGCTTCAAATCCACTTTCCTGCCCCTCCCCACATCCCTTGATTACCTGAAAGACCAAAAATCTGTCTATCCCAGCCTTAAATGTATTCAACAATTGAGCATCCACAACCCTCTGGGGTAGAGAATTCCAAAGGCTCACAAGCCTTTGAGTGAAGTAATTTCCTCTCATCTCAGTCCTAAATTATCGGCCCCTTATCCTGGGACTGTGCTCCTGTGTTTTAGATTCCCCAGCCAGCAGAAACAATCAGCATCTACCCTATCAAGCCCCTTCAGAATCTTATGTTCCAATGAGATTGCTTCTCATTCTCCTAGACTTCAGAGAATGCAGTCCCAATTTACTCAACCCCTCATCCACGGACAACACCCTCGTCCATAGTGGTACATCACTGGACTGGTAATCCAGAGGCCTAGACTAACGCTCAGGGGACATAGTTTCAAATTCCACCACAGCAGCTGGTGGAATTTAAATTCAATTAATAAATCTAGAATTGAGAACTAGTTTCAGTGATGGTGACCATGACAGCCATCATCATTTGTCATAAAAACCCATCTCGTTCACAAATGCCCTTTAAGGAAGGAAATCTGCCATCCTTACCTGGTCTCGCTTACATGTGATTCCAGACCCACAGTCATGTGGCTGACTCTTAACTGCCCTCTGAAATGACCAAGCAAGCCATTCAGTTCAAGAGTGATTAGGGATGAGCAACAAATTTTGGCCTTGCCAGCGACTCCCACATCCCTTGAAAGAATAAAAAAAACCCCAGGTGAACCTTCATTGTACTGCCTCCAATGCAAGTATATCCTTCTTTAAATATGGAGACCAAAACTGCACACGCTATTCCAGGTGTGACCTCACCAAACCCCTGTATAATTGTAGCAAGACTTTATTTTATTCCTGTATTACAATCCCCTTGCAGTAAAGGTCAACATGCCATTTGCCTTCCTAATTGCTTGCTGTATCTGCAGGCTAACTTTCTGCCTTCCTTGTTCGAGCACACCCAAGTCTCTCTGAAGATCAATATTTACAAGTTTCATGCCTTTTAAAAAACCTTTTAAAAACTCTGCTGCCTTTGTCCTGTCTCACATCAAGTCCTCACCCCTCTGCTTGCTGATTTACATTGGTTCTGGTTGAAGAATGCCTCAGTTTTAAAATTCTCATCCTTGTTTTTAAATCCCTCCATGGCCTCACCTTTCCCTTTCAGTTTAATCTTCTCCAGCAAGGAGGAGAAATAAGAATAGAGTGGCAGAAAATATAAAATGGAAAGCAAAAATCTTCTACTGACATGTAAATAGTAAATGAGTAGTAAGAGACAGGGTGGAGCATATTAGGGACAAAGAAAGTGATATATGCTTAGAGGCGCAGGAAAAGGCTAGGATACTTACTGGGTAGCATTTTCCTATCGGCGAGCGGGGCCCGCTCACCAATGTGTAAAATGACACGCAGTGACTTCATCATGTGTCATTCAGATTGTCAGTTCAGCAGGCGCACAGCCGGGTCAGCTGCACGCTCGCTGAACTGTCAAAGGCCTATTAAGGCCTGTTTAAAAACTAATTAACTCAATTAGCCGAGTTGCCCATCCAACCTTAAGGTTGGCGGGCAGGCGAAGAGCCCAGGCGGCCTTCACATTTTTCATGAAACCTCATCCACGGGCGGGATGAGGTTTCATGAAGTGTTTTAAAATCTAATAAAATGTATACATTTATTCATTGACATGCCCCAGCTCATGTGTTAGTGTCACATGAGGGGACATGTTTCAAAAGTTTATAAATCCTTTATTTTAAAGTTTAAGACTGAAACAAATCTCCGTGCCTCAGGGAGATCTCTGCGCTCTTTCACGCACATGCACGAAAGAACGCAGGGAACCACTCAGGGAATCCTACCCCCCACCCGCACAGGGAGTACTCAGAGCTTCCGGACGCATGTCACGATGGGCGGGCCTTAATTGGCCCGCCCACGTAAATTGGTGGCGTGGCCCCGATTGGGTTGGCACCCGTACCCCGCACAACCCCTCCAACGGGGGGAAAATTTCTGGTCCATGTTGCCTCAGTGGTAACCACCTCTCCCAGTGGAGCTGCCAAGGCTTGTTCCAGCAGCATAAGCAGCCCGCCGGCCCTTAATAGGATGGCGAGCTCAGAGGCGCCAATTAGGAGGCCACCTCTGGGAATATCACTGTGCTGGTCTCCCTCCTGACATGTATTGGCTTGAGACCCCTATTTGGTCCTGACATCTAGGTCCCAAAGCCCACAGGAAAATCCTGCCCTAAGTGTCAGCAAATATCAGCAGAATCCAATCTTGTTCTTTGGCACATTCCACATATTTATACTTGTAGCAGGACTACTGGATCGCATTCAGGAATGCAAATCTTACCTGGGTTTTTCCTTCCCTAAAGACTGTGAGTGCTGAAAACAATTGTAGTCTTCTCCAGATATCACTGTTTTGAGATTGGTGCACTCAAGTTAGGTTAGGTAATAAACGTGGTAATTTTTTGAAATGCGCCATCATTCAATGATTTGACAATTATCTTCTTCAGAGCTGGAGTGAGGACCTTTGACAATTTCTCAGGTTACATAATACATTTCTAAATTGTTTGAATCACATATTTTCAGTGGAAACTTTTAAAATGGGGAGGAAAATTGGAAGCACACATACCCAAAAGATGTGCAGGGTTACGGGGAGAAGGTAAAGGAATGGCACTTAAGGAGTTGCTCATTTGGAGAGCTAGTACAGACACAATGGGCCAAATGGCCTCCTTCTGCGTTGTAATAATTGTGATTCTGAGAAAAATTAATAGTTTGACATTTTGTCACCCGTGTGAACAGCATTTGATGTTCTCATTAAGCATAGGAGTTTATGATAATAAAAGCATTACCATTGCACCTGCAGTTTCTAAGAAAGAATCAATTTGTTCTCTGCATTTAAATGATTTGCATTATTTAAACACAAAACACAAATATTTATCACTCACAATTATGCAGAAACTTCACATCTAGACACAGTACATGAAATGCTTCTCACAAAAAAGGACATTACTCTTTTAGTTCACAAATTTTGCAGTAATGAACAGTTCCACTACTTAATCATAACTCTAGGCTTCAAATTTGGCATCTTGGCTAGACCACTTATGTGAAATTCCTAAGTACGGTATTTAAACAAACTCATAATCCAATTGGGTAATAACTTTTTAAATAGCACACATGGGAATTTTACACAAAAACATGACCCAAGAGGCTAAAGATGAACCTCAATCTTATGTTTTAATGATCCTTATGTTTTCCATTCAAAAGCTGACTGTTGCTTTATTGCCTGGTATATATGTTTCCAACAGTGGACTGATCCCTCATCCTTGCAGTCCTCTTGATTATTTTCTGTCTCTTCAATTTTTTGCTTCTTTTTGAAGATGGAAAACCAAAAGGAGACCTGTTGGATTTTTAAGAAGTCAACATTTATGATTGGCCTGCTATTTGCAGTGTTCAGATATTAATGTACCATTACAATCCAACATTACCAGTCAGAAACTGAAACATATTATTTGGAGATTAAATAAGAGAGCAGGACTTTTCCTTATGAGGGTGCTATGGGTATACCATCAAAGTAAATCAGTTTCCTGCTGCACCACTTTTATAACTATCAGCATTGAAAATAGGTGGCTTGTGGTAGAGGCAAATTCAATAGTTGCCTTCAAAAGGGAATTGGATGATTATCTGAAATGAAAAGAATTTTCAGGGCTACAGTGAAAAGACAGGGGAGTGGGATTAAGTGAGTTGCTGTCACAGAGAGCCAGCATAAGTACAACATGCTGAATGGCCTCCATCTGTGCTATGAACATTCTACAGGCAGAATTTTGCCCTCGTTGGGCGGGCGGGTACAGCGGGCAGGCCCGGGAGCAGCTGAGAAACCGACCGTCGCCTGCGATCGGGCCCTGCCCGCGATTTCACGCCAGCCGGCCAATTAACGGCCAGTCATTGTGAAACACGTGCTGCAGCGCTTAGAGCTGCCGGGGTGGGGGCGGGAGGAGCGCGAGCGCTGAAGTTCACGTACGCACGCAGGAGAATTTCCCTGAGGTACAGAGCTGGCTCAGGAAGCTGAAGATTTTTATCAATAAAGATAAACATTTTAAAAATAATGAAAACATGTCCCCTCTGTCACATGGGCAGGGGCATGTTAAATATGAATGTAAAAAGTTTTTATTTATTTTTTAAATCACTGGTCGAAACCTCATCCCGCCCGTGGAAGAGGTTTCGCCAAAAATGCAAAGGCCGCTTGGCCTTTTCGCTTGCCTGCCACCTGAACAGTTAGTCGGGCAGCGAGAAGTTCCATTCAATTAGTTTATTAAGGGCTTTAATAGGCTGCTTAATTTTCGACGGGTGCACTGCCAACTCTGCTCGCATCCGCCGACTGAAATATCATGCGAGAGATGATGTTGGGATGCTCGCCCAATGTCATCGAACTGCCAGCCCCCTCCAAATGACACAGTTTCTGAAGTTTCCTTCCAAGGGGAATGCAACACTGGGTGGAATTGTCCCAGATTTGCACTAAGTGTGGTAACGAGTGGGAAAAGGGCATTTTACCTGCCAGATGCAGCATGCCATTTTTCATGCCATTTCGTCCCAGTCCCGCCTCATTAATTGTACATTCCCAGGAAACACGCCATTTTGATGGTGGGTGGGTTGTTGTTTGCCTGCCACGCCATAACTTTGTCGCTTTCCCACGCCGAGCGCCATATTAAATGTGCAGCCGCTCTCCCACCTCTGTGCTTCCAGCTGCACAGAAGACTGGCCCGAAAGGCAAGAAGACTGCAGCCTCCAGATCAGTGACGCATCCCTGCAACACCTTTTGGACACCGTGGAGGCCTGCCATGATGTCCTCTAGCCCTGCTCTGGCTTCAGGAGGGGTAGCAATCTCACTACTCCAGCTTGGTAGGTGGTGATGGCAGGGGTGATCAGTGCCAATGCTGCACAGAAGAGTTTGGACATCCAATGCAGAAAGAGGATTAATGATCTCATCCGTGCTACAAGGGTAAAGCAACTATCTCATCACTCTAAACTCACACACTCACTGGCATCTCACCCACTGCCAGCTCAAGGGACATCACCACTCACTCTCTCACATGCCCTCATTCTCCATCTGGCCTCATCTCCTCTGGAGACAGCCTCCTCGGCCCTCACCAACTTGAGGCCAGTTGCACAGATCAACTTGTGCCCCCGCACACACCGTGCGATACCCCCCTTCCCCAGTACAGCCCTAGCCCTGCAGCTGTTGAAAGGCCACCCCTGCCTTATGGTGGTCTAATGACCCCCCTAAAAGTGATGTAGTGCTGCCTGTGAAGGCTGGCGCTGATGACTGCGAGTGCTGCCCGAAGCAAGGTAGGCAAACAAACCTCCAAGTCCCGAGCGAAGTGCAGCTCGTCAGGTGCACGTCACTTACGTACAGTTGTGAAACACGTGCTCGGATGATCCAGCGTGGGTAGGGGGGCGGGGGGGGATTATTCCATCCGAATGGGTTTATGACGATATGCAGATGTATTACAATGAGGTTCCCGATGTCCGACGGTGGGAAATGCGGCCTGCCATTGATGGCAGAGCGGATGATTGCAAATGGGTTTCACCACTTCGTGAAACTGATTTTTGGCCTTCTTGCCATATTGTCCGCTCACGCTACTGAACATGCCTGACGCGAGTGGTCATGGCAAATTCTGCCCTATGAACTAAAATGAAAGATGAACAAAGCTGGAAAAAATGCTAGTAGAAGAAACAAGTTGGAAGAGATGTGACAAAGCAATAGAGAGGTAAATGGCAGTAAAGGGAATAAAAAACAAGCTGGTTTAAAGATAGACAGTTGGAGAGTATACAAGCCAGATTAAATCTGGAACGTGATGATAAAGGAGCAGCGCAGAAGGAAGTGGATGTGAGAAAAATGAAGCGTAATGTGGCTTTGGAAATTTGAGCAAAAAGATAGGTCAGGAGTAAATTACCCCAAACTCCAGGAACCATTACCTTTTGTAGATCAGGAGTGATGGACAGGAGAGAAACAAACTAGATGAAAAATGAAGAGCAATAAGCAGAACAGGAAAAAAGAAAAACCTGAGTTAAATAAAACATGATGGGCAGGAAGAAAAGAAACAAAATTGAGAATATGTGCAGAAGAAAATCCAGCTGGGTAAAGAGATGAAAAGTTCATGTAGAAGTCAGAAAGATTCTGAGAGTGAAATAAAGACTAATGTACAATGGAAGGGAAATAAACAGCAATGAAAAACATGCTGATTGATCAGCAAGCTTTTTCCCCCCCAGCAAGGTAGCTGTGTTAAACAGCCAATTGCCCTGTATCCTTGAATTAGGATGTGAGAAATCCGTCAGGATTCCTGCTGCTTACTGCTGTACGGATCAAGTGGGCTGTTTAATCACTAAGGTAAATCAAGTCTATTCCACACCACTGTAAATTGATTTGAGTGTTTTGAAGATGTAACTAGTGGGGTAGATAAAGGGGAATTAGTATATGCAGTATACTTGGGCCTGAATTTTTCAGTCGGCAAGCGGGCTTGGCGGGAGGGGCAGGGGTGGTCGTGGAGCTGATCGGTGCCCACGATCGGCCCCACGCCACCATTTTACGCTGGCAGACCAATTAAGGCCAACCCAGCGTAAGACGCGAGCCGTAGCGCTCAGCGCTACCTGTGCGGGCGGGGGGATGAGGGAGTCGGGGCCAGCGCTCTCTTGCACATGCACGCGAAAGAGCGCTTCAATCTCCCTGTGGCAGCTCCATGTCTCAGGGAGATTGAATCGCTATTGAAATTATTAAATAAATGGATTAGAAATTTATTTAAACATGTCCCCTGTGTCACATGAGATGGGACATGTTTTTATATTTCGGAAATTTTTTTTAGTTAATAAAATCTTTAGGAAATCTCGTCCCTCTCGTGGATAAGGTTTCTTAAAAAACGTGAAGGCCGCTTGGTCTTTTCACCTGCCTGTCATTTTAAGGTTGGATGGCCAGTGTTAACAATTACGTTAGTTACTTCCTTAATGGCCTTAATAGGCCGTTTACATATCGGCGGGCACGCTGCCAAACAAAACATCGTGAGGTAATGGTTCCTGGAGTTTGGGGTAATTTATTAGCATGGATTCGTTAACACACAGGAAACAAAGAGTAGTGATAAATGGGATATTTTCAAGTTGGCAGGCTGTGACTAGACTCCACTCCAGCTGCAAGGATCAGTGCTGGGGCCTCAGATGTTTACAATTTATATCAATTTGTATCTGAATTTGCTGTTTATACAGAGCTAAGTGGGAAAATAAGCAATGATGAAGGCACAAAGAAGCTACAAAGAGACAGGCAGGTTATGTGAGTGGGCAACACGGTGGCAGATGAAGTATAATGTGGTTAGTATGTGGTGGTAAGAATAGAAAAGCAGAATATTTTTTGAAAGGTGCACCTCAGCCTTAAATATATTCAACCTGGAAGCATTCACAAGCCTCTGGGGTGGAGAATTCCAAAGATTGACAATCCTTTGAGTGATGAAATTTCTCCTCGTCTTAGGGTGGGATTTTCCTGCCCCACTAGCGGTGGCCATCGTCCTAGTTGGGACGGGAAAATTTGAAGAGCAGCCAAATGTCAATTGAAAACTTTGTAATGCAACAAGTAGTTAGGATTTGGAATGCACTGCCTGATTGAGTGGATAGATCCAATAATTGCTCACAAAACAGAATTGGATGAATAGTTGAAGGAGGAAGAATTGCAGGGATATGGGGAAAGAACAGGGAATGGCACTAACTGGATTGCTCTTCAAAAGAGCTGGCGCAGACTCAGCAAGCCGAATAGCTTCTTCTGAATCTTGATGTCTACTCATACAAAAAACACTGAAAGTTAGCATGCAGATTTGGCAAGAAATTAGGAAGGCAAATGGCATGTTGGCCTTTATTGTAAGTGAGTTGGAGTACAAGAATAAGGAAGTCTTGTTACAATTATACAGAGCTTTGGTGAGACCACATCTGGGATACTGTGCGCAGTTTTGGTTTCCATATCTAGGGAAGGATACATTTGCCTTGGAGGTGGTGCAACATATGTTTACGAAATTAGTTCCTGAAATGAGAGGGTTGTCTTATGATGAGATACTCAGTAAATTGGACCTATACTCTCTGAAGTTTAGAAGTATGAGAGACAATCTGATTGAAACATACAAGATTCTGAAAGGGCTTGACTGGGTGGAAACTGAAAGGTTGTTTCCCCTGGCTGGGAAAACTAGAACATAGGTGCACAGTCTCAGGTTAATTTGATTGATCATTTAAGACTATGGCCAGGATTTTCCAGCCCCACCAGCGGTGGACATCGTTGCAGGCAGGATGGGAAAATTTGGAGAGCAGCCAAAAGTCAATTGACATTTGGCCGCCCTCCAAATGTTCCCGTCCCACCTGCAATGATGGTCACCAATAGTGGGGCAGGAAAATCCCATCCTAGGATGAGGAAAAATTTCATCACTCAAGGGATTGTGAATCTTTAGAGTTCTCTACCCCAGAGACTTGCGGATGCTCCAAGGTTGAATATATTTAAGGCTGAGGTAGACCAATCTTTGATCTCTCAGGGTTATGGGAAATGGGTGGAAAAGCGAAGTTGAGGCAGAAGATCAGCCATGATTGTATAGAATTGTGGAGAAGGCTGAAGGGGCTGAACGGTCTGCTCCTCATCCTATTTCTGTTGAATATCCTGCTGACCCACTGTCAAAGTTAATGTATGAGTAATTTTCATTGAGTCATAGAGTTACAGAGCACAGAAACAGGCCCTTTGGCCCATTGTGTCCGTGCCGGCCATCAAGCACTTATCTATTCTAATCCCATTAGCCCTGTATGCTATGGTATGCTATGATGTTTCAAGCGCTCATCTAAATACTTCTTAAATGCTGTGATGGTTTCTGCCTCTAGCACCCCCTCAGGCAGTGTGTTCCAGATTCCAACCACCCTCTGAGTGAAAAATATTTTCCACAAATCCCCTCTAAACCTCGCTTACCTTAAATCTATATCCCTTGGTTATTGACACCTCCATTGAGGGAAAAGTTTTTTCCTATCTACCCTATCTGTGCCCCTCATAGTTTTGTATACCTCTATTAGGTTCCCCCTCAGCCTGCTCTGCTCTAAAGAAAACAACCCTAGCCTATCCAGTCTCTCTTAATAGCTGAAACGTTCCAGCCCAGGCAACCCTCTAGTGAATCTCCTCTGCACCCTCTCCAGTGCAATCACATCCTTCCTATAGCATGGCGACCAGAACTGCACACAGTACACCAGCTGTGGCCTAACTAGCGTTTTATACAACTCCAACATAACCTCCCTGCTCTTATATCCTATGTCTCAGCTAATAAAGGCAAGTATCCCAAATGCCTTCTTAATCACCTTATCTACCTGTGCTGCTGCCTTCAGGGATCTATGGGCATGTACACCAAAGTCCCTCTGATCCTCTGTACTTCCTAGGGTCCTACCATTCATTGTGTATTCCCTTGCCATGTTAGTCCTCCAAAAATGCACCACCTCACACGTGCAGGATTAAATTCTATTTGCCACTGCTCTGCCCACCTTACCAGCCCATCTATATCACCTTGTAATCTAAGGCTTTCCTCCTTGCCAATTTTCATGACATCTACGAACTTACTGTCCATACCTCCTCTATTCACGTCTAAATCATTAATGTACACCACAAACAGCAAGGGTCTCAGCACCGATTCCTGTGGTACACCACTCGTCACAGGCTTCCAATTGCAAAAACAACCTTTGATCGTCACCCTCCGCCTCCTACCACTAAGCCAATTTTGGATCCAAATCGACCTGGATCCCATGGGCTCTTACCTTCTTGACCATTCTCCCATGTGGGACCTTGTCAAAAGCCTTACTGAAATCCATGTAGACTACATCAACTACACTACCCTCATCTGCACAACTAGTCACCTCCTCAAAAAATTCAATCAAATTTGTTAGACATGACCTCCCCCTGACAAAGCTATGCTGACTATCTCTGAATAATCCCTGCCTCTCCATGTGGAGATTAACCCTATACCTCAGAATTTTTTTCAATAGTTTCCCTACCACTGATGTTAGACTCACTGGCCTGTAATTATCTAGTTTATCCTTACTACCCTTCTTGAATAATGGTACCACATTCACTGTTCTCCAGTCCTCTGGCACCTCTCCTGTGTCCAAAGAGGTTTCGAAAATTAGTGTCAGAGCTCCTGCAATCTCCTTCCTTGCCTCACATAGCAGCCTGGGATACATCTCATCTGGGCCTGGGGGCTTATCCACTTTTAAGCCAGCTAATACCTCTTCCCTTTCAATGCTAATTTGTTCAAGTATATCACAGTCCCCCTTCCTGATTTCTACACCTACATTGTCCTTCTCCACAGTGAACACAGATGAAAAGTGATCATTTAAAACCTCACCTACATCCTCTGACTCCACACACAGATTGACACTTTGGTCCCTAACGGGCCCGACTCTTTCCCTGGTTATCCTCTTGCCCTTAATATATTTATAAAATGCCTTGGGATTTTCCTTCATTTTGCCCACCAGTGTTTTTCATGCCCCCTCTTCGCTCTCCTAATTACTTTTTTAAGTACACCCCTACACTTTCTATACTTCTCTAGGGCTTCCGCTGTTTAGGTTAGTTATTGAGGACCATTCCCAATTACTCTTGATATCATCAAATGGTAACATTTCAGGAAGAGGAACAAAAGATTGCTGGAGTAAAAAGAGGAAAAAATAGAAAGGAAAGAAGTCACACAGCAAAGCACAGGGGAAGAAATAAATAAAGCAGCGATTTAAAAGTAAAAAATGGCAACTTTGCATCTTTAGAATTTTCTTACCGAGTTAACTGCAGCATTCAGTGACTTCTAGGTGTTGCATTTCAATTTTCCTGAAGATCTTTTCCTTATAATCTTATCATACAAAAAGTATACTTGAATCCTTTGAGCTTCTGGATAAAATGACGACAAGACCAATATTTTCAATGTTGTAAGTTTGGTAGAAAGCAAAGTGAGTAACATAAGGACTGAGCTTATTCCAGCAAGTGGGATCCATATGCCATTAATAGTAAGAGTCGATTGGGGAAAGCAATCACTCTTGAACAAAGATGCTTCATATGAAACATTTGCCTGTAGAAAACAAAGGGAACAAACATGTCCATTAATGTACAGATATCCTAGTGTAGCCTCAGCAGGAAGTATGTGAAAGCTTTGGAGAGGGTTTAGAAGAGATTTAATAGGATGGTTCCAGGGATGATGGTTCTAGTTATGTAGATAGACTGGAGGAACAGGGGTTGTTCTCCTAAGAGCAGAGAAGGCTAAGAGGAGATTTGAGAGTAGTGATTGGTTTAGATAGAGTAAATAAAGAGAAACTGTTTCCAATGGCTGATATTTCTATGATGAAAGGACACAAATTTAATGTGATTGGCAAAAGAACCAGAGGTGACATGAGGTAAAAGTTCCTAATGCAACAAGTAGTTAGGTTTTGGAATGCACTGCCTGATAGGGTAGAATTTATAGATTCAATAATAGCTCACATAAAGGAATTGGATGAATAGCTGAAGGAGAAAGAATTGCAGGGATACGGGGAAAGAACGGGGAATGGGACTAACTGGATTATTCTTCGAAAGAGCTGGCGCAGACTCAGCAAGCCAAATGGCTTCTTTCTGTGCTGTATTGTTCTATGATTGTTTAATTTTACATAGACCAGTTACAATATAACATATCTCCTGTGCATCAGTAGATTATGTCTATATGCTGACCTCGTATGCATTTCGTATTCAGTAGCTCTTCATCACCTTGTGTCAATCACCTGCAATGACAACAGGTGATGTTATTTTACTTGTCCATATTATTATATGAAGCAACTTTCCCATCCTCAGAAGAAACTATTTGCCAAATTGACTATTTTGTGGGGGACTGAAGTCACAAAGAGTGGGTAGTTCTGGACCCAGTAAAGTTATAGGGGTAGATTTTAACTTGGTGCAATAGTGTATTATGAGTGATGGTAAATCGGCAACCCATTTCCATCTGTACCAACTGGAAATAAAAATCGTGAGGGATTCAGGCTGCCACATTTTAGAAATGACATTGAAGCCTTAGAGAGAGTGCAGAGGAAAATTGCTACAATGACACCAGGGATAAGGCGCTTATTTTACATGAGGGGGGTAGAGAAGCTGGGATTGTACTCCCTTGAGCAGAGATGGTAGGGAAAAATTTAATAGAGGCATTCAAAGTCAAAGAGAAAATAAGGAGAAACTGTTTCCACTGGTATAATTATTGCTAGCCACAGGACACAGATTTAAGATAATTAACAATAGAGGCAGAGATAAGATGAGGAGAATATTTTTATACAGTGCATTATTATGATCAGGAAAGTAATGCCTGAAAAGTAGTAGAAACAAATTAAATAGTAACTTTCAAAAGGGAATTGGATAAATACTTGGAGTATTTCTGAGGATCCTTGGCTGTGGCCTCCTGCTGGTGAATTCCATCTCTCATCCACCAGCTGGTTAGTGGAGCTGACTGTGGTCAGGGGGGAATATGTGAATATTTGTGGATGGAAGTTCTGATGAAAGGTCACGCAATCTGAAATGTTAACTCAGTTTCTCTCCATTGATTCTGCCTGACCTGCTGAGTTTTACCAGCATTTTTTGTTTTTTATTTCAGATTTCCAACATCTGCAATGTTTTGCTTTTGATGTGGAAATGAGGCCCAGCCATTAAAACCAGCCAGTCCTTGATGTCTGGGTGTACTGCCCACTTCAGGGCTCGTATGTGCCATACACGTACCATTACACTTCAGCCCACCATTAAAACTGGGGTCACAATTTCTCTTGGCCATTAGGATGAGTTACCATTGGGACTAAAAATTGAAATTTTATATATGCAAAGCATGGATTATCTGATAGCAAATGTGCCGTCTTGAAGAAAAATTACATTGAAGCATAGGAAATTTATGGCATGGAAGGAGGCATTTCAGGCTATCCTTTCATTGCTGGCTGGAAAAGAGCTACCTAGCCTAGTCCCACTTTGCAGCTCTTGGTGTGTAGCCCTGCAGGCGCATATCCAAGAATTTTTAAATGTGATAAAGATTTCTGCCTCTACTACTCTTTCAGGCGGAAAGTTCTAAACCTCACATCCTCTAGGTGAAAAACATTCTCCTCAAATCTAATCCTTTTACTAATTACTTTAAATCTATGCCCCTGATTATTGACGTCTTGTTAAGGGAAATCATTCTATCCCATCCACTCTAACTAGGGCCGTCATAATTTTCTACACCTTAATTAAACCTCCCTTCAGCCTCCTCTGTTCCAAAGGAAACAGTCCCAGCATATCCAATCTTTCCTCGTAGCTAAAATTCTCCATTCCCGGCAACATTTTGTTAAGAATTTTAGTTCTTATTTAAATACTTTGGGAGTAATTTAAACTTTTGGTGACAGTATAAAATGACTGATATTAGATCATTAGTGAAATTGGGAGGGGTGTGCAATGGTGGCCAATCCTATCTCAATCATTATATTAGATTATCTAAAGATTTACTCATTTATTCCCCATCGATTCTAATGTAGCAAAGTTACTTCTTAACATAAGAATTGTATAGGAACAAGGAAAGGTCCCAAGTAACCAATATATAAGCCACAATTAGGCTTTCTAACCATGGGAAGGAGGTGCATATCTTATCCAACTCCCATTCACATGTGACACACACACATTCCAGTTGGGCCAGAGGATATTGAACAGAAGTAGAAATGCTAGGTGACCTTTTTAGCTCTTAGGACAGTCATTCCTCAGTTCATTCCCCATGGCAATGCCTTGACCACTCAGAGTCAACTGGCCTGGTCTGAATTTGAAACAAAAGCTTGGCAGTTAACATTTAATTGTTCTCTGCTGCATTCTCTGTGGCAACGCCTCTACCAATCAGAGTCCACTTGCCAACCAATCAGCACTCTCTTAAGCAGGATAAGTTGTTGTTCCCTTTACTGTTGGTTTATCTTGTAAAGTTGCCCTGATGAGTGCAAGCTGAAAAGCTTCAATAGCATGTCTCTTTTTTTCAAGCAAAATTCTGATTCTTTCTCATATACCTAGTCAAGGTAAAAATAACAGCACAGACTAGGAATTAAAATGGGGGCTTTTCAGATTTGTTTGCCTCCCTCTCAAAATGCATGAATCTATGGAATCATTGGGTCAGCTTCCTTGGCAGATGTTGGCCATATTACAAACTATAAAAATTAAGTAGATTATTATTTTCATATTACATAGTTGAAACAACTGCCATGCAAAAAGCTATTTGGATTTTCTATTTGTCCTAGATGTGCTTACTTGTGAGGACAAACCAAGGGTCATCTTGGGTAGAGATACAAAATGAATTCTTATTGAAGAAATAAGCAGGTACAGTCCATAATCAATCACTATTATTATTGCCCAAAGAAGTGAGTTAGCAAAAATAGGAGCAAAGAATTTCAAGGTGATTTTCCATTCCTTTGCTGTCAATTGCAATGACGGGGTCTTTATGAAACATTTCTTCTTTTTAGTGAGAGGAAGCAAAGAAGGTTTCCCTTGGTTATTTTTTTTTTCCAGCCAACTCCACAAACTGTTTTGTAATGAATATATTTTCAAACTCAATGTTGTGCACATACTTTCTGATATAGAACCCAGTGCCTACTAAGACTAGCAAAATACCAAATGCGGCCACAGAACTTTTGGAAACCATAAGCACAGGGTCAAATGTCGATATCAAATCAAAATAAAAACAGAATTACCTGGAAAAACTCAGCAAGTCTGGCAGCATCGGCGGAGAAGAAATCAGTCAACGTTTCGAGCCCTCATGGCCCTTCAGCAGAACAGGTATCAGATATCAAATGATGACTGAGGTTCTCCAAGTGGTGTCTGGTTCCATTGAGATGGTTTTGTAGCTCTCCATCAATTCCGTGCGTTACAACAGGGAAAGGAATTTCAATATGCATTGCTTTTCCTTTGTCCCTTAGAATTTTGGGCAACCATTCAATTATTTCAATATATCTTTCCAAAAGATATTTAATAGATGAGAGTTTATCCTCCAGATAGCAGACAATGCACTGTGCCAAAACAAAAACAGAATTACCTGGAAAAACTCAGCAGGTCTGGCAACATCGGCGGAGAAGAAAAGAGTTGACGTTTTGAGTCCTCATGACCCTTCAGTAGAACTGAGTAAAATTAGGAGAGGGGTGAAATATAAGCTGGTTTAAGGTAGGGGTGGGGGAGAGAAGTTTGGGGTGGGGTGGTTGTAGGGACAAGCAAGCAGTGATAGGAGCAGATAATCAAAAGATGTCACAGATAAAGGCACAAAGAGGTGTTAAAGGTGGTGATATTATCTAAGAGAATGTGCTAATTAAGAATGAATGGCAGGACACTCAAGGTACAGCTCTAGTTGGGGTGGGGTGGAAAGACTGACAGGGCATTACAGGTATAGATTTTAAAATAATGGAAATAGGTGGGAAAAGAAAAATCTATATAAATTATTGGAAAAAACAAAAGGGAGGGGGAAGAAACGGAAAGGGGGTGGGGATGGAGGAGGGAGTTCAAGATCTAAAGTTGTTGAATTCAATATTCAGTCCGGAAGGCTGTAAAGTGCCTAGTCGGAAGATGAGGTGCTGTTCCTCATGCCAATTGACTGTGCCAATCCTTTTAAATTTTGAAAGCTGTTTTGGGCACAATTAAAAAGAACCACACTGGTGCCAGCTGTTATCAGAGTATTGTGGCCTTGCTGTGTCCCACATGAAATGAGAAATATCAAAGTGAAGCATCTAAGATTTTTAGAAAGAAATAAAGCTCCAGGAATGATGGCAGCAAAGGCTCCACACAGAGTCACTAAGAGGCTGCATTGTAATGCTTGCAGAGACATGTAGAGGATGCCACTGGCTCCCAGTCCCATCAGAAGACAAAGTGAGAGCAGGCACAAAATGTTCTTCAAACCAGATTTTCGTTCTGAAATAAACTGGTCCCAAAGAATCTGTTGTTTTATCATCTTGAGTAGAGGCATTTTTGTTCAAATAATATTCTCTGTAAATCCAACAGAAACTACATTAGACAAGGCATAAAATGAAAAATTAAATACAGTAGCACCCATCTTATTGGTTTTAAGAGTACCCTTCGAGTTCCAAAATGGCATCCACAGGGCACACACAGTTCTGATGTGAAGCATGCTGAAGCCTTATTAGTAAAGGGGTTAAATACCCATGTAGTTCATATCCCTCAAAAGTATGCCAAGCAGGCAAATCATGATGTCAATCAATGTGCGATACAGATTTGATGCCAGTGCTGCCATTTTGGAGCTCCATGCTCCAGCCTACACCCTCTCCTAACTTCATACAGCTGAGCATGCATTTAAGCAACAAGAAGGGCTCCCAACCAGAACTATTTAAAGGGATCATCAACTGCTTACAGTCAGGGTTACTGGTTGATTTTTTTCTGGCTTTTTCTACAATTCTACACATTTTGCTGCTTTCCATAGTTGTTTCAAATTTCAGAAGTAAACAGAGGACAGTGTAATGGATGCTGAGTTCAAGTTTTCTACACAAACCTGTCACTGCCACACAAGGGTGCAATAGTAAGCTTTCCTTTTGGAATGATACATGACTGGGGCAATGAACAGGGGTCATGCTGAGCAGAACAAGCTGCTTGAAGAGGGAGGAGTGGGGGTGGGGGTGAGAAGGGCTCTCAGCAGAAGGTCGTATCTAGCGAGGCTGGTCAGAGATCACCACCTTTAGTGGTGACTAATGCTTGAGGTGTCTGGGCTTCGCTAATGAGATCATCACCGAAATTTGCCAACTACTGCAGGGCAAGGGTCACATTACCAGTGGCTGTGAATGTTGGAGGCATTTGCATCTGGTGCTTGTCAGCCTGCTGCTGGAGATAGTAGCAACATCTCTCAATTTTCATGCAGAAGGAATGTCACCGAAGCTCTCTAATCAAAGGGTGATAATTTAATTCCCTTTTTCCACAGAGAAGTGGAGGGAGCAAGCACAAGAGTTTGCAAGATTTGCAGGCTTGCCCATGGTGTAGGATGTCTTTGACTGCATGCACATTGCTTCATGGGTGTCATACGTCAACTCTACTGTGTGCCAAAAACAAGAGGGACCCTCCTCCCTCAATGTGCAGCTTCTGCATGACTACAGGCAGGCATCATGCAGGTCAACGTCCCATATCCTGGCAACAGTACTGATTCCTTCTTGCTGTGGCACCGTGATGAATGAGAGGGTGGCTGCTGGATGACAGGTGCTATTTGCTGACAAGATAGCTGAAGACTCTGGATCACAAGCCATGTGTATGTGCCCAGAATGCATACAATGACCACAAAAAACACGATAACGGCAGCCAGAGATATGTCGAAGCAACAATGTATCAGCTTGGACCACTCTGGAAGAGCCCTGCATTACTTGGCTCAGCAGGTCTCAACATCTGTGGTGGGATGCTGGATAAACTTGCCGTCATGAGGATATCAGGTGAGAAGTTGAGGCACTGGAACATGAGGAGCAGAAGAAGTTGGAAGAGGAGGAGGTAGACAAAGAGGAAGGGAAGCTGCAGACTAGACATCCCCGGATTGCCCAGCCTGTATATGAAGAACTAATTCAGGTGCGATACCAGTAACCCCAAACTCAATTCTCCATTCATCACCAGTCTCACATTCCCTACCTTCCCTCTGTCATTGGCCACCGCACTGCCTTCTTAACCACAATGTAAAAAATACAAGGTAAACATTATAAACTGAAGTCATAAATTAAATCATGCTATATTGTGTATAAAATGAAATTAATCACCATTGTGCACTCCCTTAGTGCCTGTCTTTCTTTTGCCTTTGCCTTTGGCTGTGGCTTGGCTGATGGAAGACACTGACTTCCAGTGGAGAAGACTGCTGACTGCTTTGGAGGATGACCTAAATCAGTTCTGGGCTTACAAGGTCCTGCTGCATATTGCACCACCTTGGCATGGGTGGCAGCAGTATGGGCTAGCTGGCTGACAGGCAAAGGGGCTGACGAAGTGGCAGAGGCGAGAGGACAAATGCTAACTTCCTGAGAGATGACAGCTGGTTCATCCACTTGCCTCCCCCAAGATCAGTGCCTTAGCAATTCTAATAACTTATTGTACAATTGATTGCTGGACACCTGTGGCACCCTGACTTCACACACTGTAATCCACAGGCTTGGTGGCAGCAGTCTGAGCTTGCATGACATTGAGCTTGTATGGCAGAACTTCGACTATTTGATGGAAGCTGTTTGTGCTGCAATGCAATCTGCAACATTGACCATCAGAAGCTGCAACATGTTACGAACAGAATTAGTCACCACTTCCACAGTGGAAAGGATAGGCACCAAGCTCTGCTTAAAGCCTTGCGCCAAATTGGTGCTACACTCTTCCATGCATTCTTAACCACTCTTCCTTCACATTAACCATAAGCTCTCTGGCAGGCTTCCCAATGCATCAAACGTTTTGTTGTTTATGTATGCTACTCCATCAAAGTCCTCATCCGAGTCCTCTGCAGCAGAACCCATGTGTAACCTCACTCTCTGGGGAGCTGACACCTGTGCTATCTTTGGCCCCTGACCTGGATGCAGTGCACTCATGACCAGAGGCTCATTATGTGCAGGTTCCATCTCTTATCTACCCTCTAAGATATGCACAATGTTAGTATCTGAGTTGGTGAAATCTAGTGGTATTGCTGTGTCTTCTTCATTACTCTCTTTTTGGTGTTCCTCCACTGCGTGGCCAAGTTGCACCTCTTGAGCATCTGAAAGCATCTTTTGAGACAAATGCATAACCCAGGCTGACACTTAAAGTGCTGTACCAAGGGAGCCCCATACTGTCAGTGGTGCTATATTTTGGATAAGGCCTGCATGACCGCTCAGATGGACATAAAGGATCTCATGGCACCATCTAAATAACAGCATGGGAGTTCTCCTGGTTCCTTGGCCAATATTTAGCTTGTAACCAACACCACCAAAATACATATTCTGGACATTGTGATTGCTATTTGTGAGACCTTGCTGTGTGCAAATTGGCAGCTCTGGCTTCCTACAACAGTGACTACACTTCAAAAGAATTGCTTTGGGATGTCTTGAAAGGCACTATATTAACATAAGAAATAGGAGCAGGAGTAGGCCATTCAGCCCCTCAAGCCTGCCCCGCCATTCAATAAGATCATGGCTGAACTGCCCCAGGCCTCAACTCCTCTTTCGTGCCAGCTCCTCATAGCCGTCAACTCCCCAATATTTCAAAAACCTATCTACCTCCTCTTTAAATACATTCAGTGATCTAGCCTCCACAACTCTCTGGGGTAGAGAATTCCAGATATTCTGTACCCTCAGAAGAAATTCCTTCTTATCTCAGTTTTAAATGAGTGTCCCCTTATTCTATAACTATGTCCCCTAGTTTGAGATTCCCCCTCTAGTGGAAATATCTTCTCAACATCTACCCTGTCAAGCCCCCTCAGAATCTTGTACGTTTCAATAAGATCACCCCTCATTCTTCTAAACTCTAATGAATAAATGTCTAACCTGTTTAGCCTTCTTGGCCTTCATCCCAGGAATCAGCCTCGTGAATCTCTTTTGATTTGCCTCCAATGCCAGTATATCCTTTCTTAAATATGAGGACCAAAACTGTACACAGCACTCCAGGTGCAGCCTCACCAACACCCTGTACAGTTGTAACAATACCTCCCTGTTTTTAAACTCCAACCCCCTAGCAATACAGACCAAAATTCCATTTGCCTTCTTAATTACTTGCTGCACCTGCATGCTAACATTTTGTGTTTCATGCACAAGAACACCCAGATCCTTCTGTGCTGCACTTCTTTGGAGTCTCTCTCCATTTAAATAATAATCTGTCTTTTGATTCTTCCTACCAAAGTGCATGACCTCATACTTTCCTGCATTAAACTCCATCTGCCAAGTTTTTGCCCACTCACTCAACCTATCCATATCCCCTTGCAGATTCCTTATGTCCTCAGCACAAAATGCCCTTCCACCTATTTTTGTATCATCAGCAAATTTGGATACATTACACCCTGCCCCCTCCTCCAAATCATTAATATAGATAGTAAGTAATTGAGGCCTTAGGACTGATCCTTGTGGCACTCCTCTAGTTAAGTCTTTCCAACCTGAAAAAGACCCATTAATCCCAACTCTCTACCTTGAGTGTGCTAACCAATCCTCAATATCGTGAGCTCCTATCTAGTGCAATAACCTTTTATGTGGCACCTTATCGAATACCTTCTGGAAATCCAAATACACTATGGCCAGAATATTATGCTCAGGGGCACCCGCGCGCCCGACCCGAACGAGAGTAAAATGGCGCGCGATGATGTCGGGCAAGTGTCCCGACGTCATAATGCACTCATGCGATATTTCAGTTGGTGGGTGCATGGTGGAGTTGACAGTGTGCCCATCGACAATTAACGGACCTATTAAGGCCATTAAATTACCAATTAAATTAAAATTTTCGCTGCCTGTGCAACCTTTGTGTTGGCGGGCAGGGGAAAAGGCTAAGCGGCCTTTGCATTTTTTTAGGAAACCTCATCCACGGGCGGGATGAGGCTTCCAACAGAAATTAAAGATAAAATAAAAAATTTAACATTTAATTAATAACATGTCCCTGCTCATGTGACACTATGAGGGGTAGAGAGAGAAGGGGGTGGGTGGGAGAGAGAGAAGTGGGGGGGAAAGAGAAAGAAGAGGGGGGGAGAGAGAGAAGAGGGGTGGGGGAGAAGGGGGCAGAGAGAAGGGGGTGGAGGGGAAGGAGTGAGAGAAGGGAGCGGGGGGAGGGAGAGAAGGGAAGGGGAGAGTGGGAGGAGGGGGGGAGGGAGAGAAGTGGGGGGGTGGGAGAGACGGGGAGGGGGCTTTCAGCAATGATTTTTTAAAATCATTGAATTTATTGTTTTGTGCATTCCTGCACATGCATCTGCTTCTTGTTGTGTCTAGCTTTGAGCTGTCATAAATTAGAATGTTTATATTTTCTAACTGCCAACTGAAGTCCAGTGTTAATCAAATATTTTCTCTTAGTCAGAGAGCTTTCAAAATTCTTTTATTTACTTTTGGAAAGATAACTTAAATTATGACAACAAAAAATATTGTCTCAGCCTTTGTCTCTCTTGCTCTGTGGGTAAATGTAGACCACTGCTTGAAATAGATGTCAGGTCTCTTGATTGGGCACAGAGTGCCTGTGAACGAGGACCGCCCCTCTCCTCCCCCCAGGAGGCTTCAGGCTGACCCGACAGCGTTTGCTGGGCAGCTTTTGGTAGCCACAGGAGAGCCATGCATTTCCCCATCTAATCCCTGAGTCATCACTGAATTCCAGTGGGCTCAGGGATAATTGGCTTTAAGTGGCTTATTAATGAATCTAATTGACATCCCACTGCCAGCGGGTGAGATTGGGCCACATTGTGCTCTTCCTGCCTCCAACTTAATTGGGAACAGTTTTCCAGAGGCTAGGAATCCAATGCTGGTACTCACGCCTGATTCTCCCGGACCCTCTGGCATATCATGCTCACTGTGTCAGGCTCCACTAAATTCAGACCCTCAGCACCAATATCGTTACAATTCTTTGTGGCCTTAAAAGAACAGGTCCAGTTACAAATGGATGTAACAACAGCACAATTTTAGATTGTCATTATTTAATATAATTGTTGGATCCTGTGGATGCTTGAAACCAGTTTGTTGTGAGTGGTGGCCGAGTTGTTACTATTGATAAGAGTTGATCAGCAGACACTTCTTAGGTGGAAACTTTATGTTTATTCACAAAGGTACTCAGCAACAACTATGTGTGTGCTTTCACTCAAACTCTATCTCTACACTACTAACTACAGAGGTAGCCCGTGTTACTCTTCTATTGGGTTCTAAAGACCATGTGATCTTCCTTAATAAATATTATTCTTAAAGGTATATTACACAAAATAAAACCATAATTATCAAATCCCTCCCCCTTTACTCGGATATATATTTTATATTTACAAGTATAATTTTCTGAAGACAGCAAAATATTTACATTGTAAGTAATTTACAAATTCAGTCTTGCTGGGGGTTTTCATAGGCATGTAGAGCATGCTCTACAACTCTACATGCCAGCTCTACAACTTCAGATGCTCTGTCAGGAACCTCCTTTTCCGGAGTTGCCTGAACATCAGGTGTTTCAGTGGGCACCTGTAGTTTTGTATCCTCAACTCTTATAGGAGCATCAGACATGTCTATACTGGGTTGAGCACTCTCAACAGGAAACGCTGACCTGGTTGTGAATACTGGTGAAATCAATTCTTGGTGGTTTGTTTCTCTCTTCATTAGATGATCCACTTGTCTCCATATGATCCGGCCTTCCACCTCCACGTGGTAAGATAGACGTGCAGTCACTGCACTTATTTCACCCAGCAACCACTTTGGTCCTTCTCCAAAGTTCTTCATGTATACTGTCTCTCCCACAGTAAATTTCCTGTCATGATTATGCGAGTCATGTATAGTTTTCTGGCTTCCCTGATTCCTTTCCACCTTCCTCTCTAAATTCGGCATTATTAAGCTCAATCTTGTCCTGAGACGGCGTTTCATCAATAACTCCGCAGGTGTGATACCTGTTGTTGTGTGAGGGGTAGTCCTATAATGAAAAAGAAAGTGTGCTAGCTTGGTTGCTAAGGAATCACCAGTTGGCTTCTTCATGCCTGTCTTGAATGTTTGAACCACCCTTTTGGCCAGTCTGTTTGAGGAAGTGGGGTATGGTGCAGTTTTCACATGAATGATACCGTTGAGGCTGACGAACAGTTGAAACTCAGCACTCATAAATACCGTGCCGTTATCAGAAACTACTTCTGGTAGTCCATTAATGGAAAATCTTTGACATAGCTTCTCAATTGTAGCAGAAGACATTGGTGACTTCATCTCATATATGTCCATCCATTTTGAGTGGGCATCGACAATGAGCAGAAACATTGTTCCTATGAAAGTCCCACATAGTCAATGTGTAACTGCACACAGGGTCTACCTGGCCACTCCCAAGGGTGTAACGGAGCTATTGATGGCAACTTTCGCAGTTGCTGACATTGCACACAATTCTTCACTAAACTCTCTATTTCACTATCCATCCCAGACCACCATAGATAGCTGGGTGCTATGGTCTTCATTTGGGAAATTCCTGGCTGGACACTGTGTAGTTCAATTAAAAGTAGCTCCCTTCCCTTTGGAGGTACTATCACTCATGAAGCCCACAATAAGATGCCATCCTGGCTGGTTATTTCATGTCTTCTGTTGAAGTAAGGTTTCATTTCATCAGATACAGGCTCTTGTGACCAACCATGAAACACTTGTTCTCGTACTTGAGATAAGACTGGGTCCCGACTTGCCCAGTCTCTGATCTGTTGAGCACATAGCGGCGAGGAATCTAAGAAATTTAACAGTAAAATGAGTCCTTGTGGACCTGGGAGGTTCTAATCATTTTCTTGTAAAGGCAAATGACGAAGTGCATTGGCATTTGCGATTTGATTTCCAGACCTATGTACGAAAGTGTGCTCGTATTCTGCAAGGATTGAAGCCATCATTGTATTCTTGCTGAGGCCAAGGGTGGTATGGTCTTGTCCTCGCTAAACAATCCTAGCAATGGTTTGTGGTATTAAATTATTGTAAAATGGCGGCCATGTATGTAGCGGTGAAATTTCTTGACACCAATGATGATGGACAGGCCTTCTCTATCTGCGAGTATCCCTTTCCCACTATGGTGAGCGTTCTTGATACATAACCTATAGGCCGTTCCGTGCCGTCGTCCATCCGATGGGAGAGCACTGCTCCCACACCATAGGGGACGTGTCATATGTCAACACCAATTCTTTCGTCTGGTCATAAAGTACTAATAGGTTGGATGAGCGCAACAATTTTTTCGCCTTTATGAAAGTTCTTTCTGGGGCACCTCCCAGACTAACTATTTCTTTTTGAGCAGAGAATGCGGTGGGTGGGGCGGGGGGTTGATGGCAGCACTGTAGACAAATTGGCTAAGAACCGCCCATAATAGTTGATCATTCCTAGGAATGATTTGACCTCTGAGCCTTTCTTTGTCGCAGGTGCCTCTCTTATGGCTCTCACTTTCTCCTCAGCCGGAGGCCTTGTGGATCAACCCAGTGACCCGAATAGATGACCTCCCTCGCTTGGAATGTGCACTTTTCTTTTTCTAAACACACTTCAGCTTTCAAGAAACGTTTTAAGACTTCTTCTAAATTTGCCAATTGCTCTTTTTCAGTGAATCCTGTCGCCAATACATCGCCTAAATAGACTATAACCTGGGGTAGTTCCTGCAGTAAGCTTTCCATTGTTCTCTGAAAGATGGCACAAGCGGAAGAGACACTGAAAGGCAATCGTGTTTATCGGTACAACCCTTTGTGGATGTCAATTGTGACAAATTTCCGGGTGGCATTATCCAACTCTAGTTGTTGATAAGCATGGCTCATGTCACACTTTGTGCACATTGTCCCTCCTGCCAGCTTGGTATACAGGTCTTTGATTTTTGGAATGGGGTGCCTGTCTAGCTTAGCTACTTCATTAACTGTCAGTTTGTAGTCTCCATAAATTTGGATGCTTTGGTTGGGTTTAAGGACAGGGACTACAGGTGCTGCCTATTCAGAGAACTGCACAGGTTGTATAATGCCTGCTTTCTCTAATCTGTCCAGTTCATAGAAACTAGCAGCAGGCGTAGGCCATTCGGCCCTTTGAGCCTGCTCATCCATTCAATATGATCATGGCTGATCCTCTATCTCAACGCCATATTCCCACTTTCTCTCCATACTTCTTGATGCCTCTAATATCCAAAAATTTATCAATTTCTTTCTTGAATACATTCAGTGACCCGGCCTCCACAGCCTTCTGTGGTAGAGAATTCCACAGGTTGACCACCCTCTGAGTAAAGACATTTTTCCTCATCTCAGTCCTAAATGGCCTGCCCTGTATCCTGAGACTGTGGCCGCTGGTTCTAGACACCCGGCCAGCAGAAACATCCTCCCTGCATCTAGTCTGTCAAGCCCTGTTAGAATTTTATACGTTTCAATCAGACCCCCTCTCATTCTTCTAAATTCTAGTGAATACAGGCCCAGTCGAACCAATCTCTCCTCATACGACAGTCCTGCCATCCCTGGTATCAATCTAGTGAACCTTCAATGCGGTCCCTCTATGGCAAGGATATCCTTTCTTAGGTGGGGAGACCAAAATTGCACACAAGACTCCCTGTGTGGTTTCACCAACGCCCTGTATAACTGTAGTAAGACATCCCTAATTCTCAACTCAAATCCTCTTGCAATGAAGGCCAACATACCATTTGCCTTTCTAATTGCTTGCTGCACCTGCCTGTTTACTTTCATTGGCTGGTGTACAAGGACACCCAGATCCCTTTGTACATCCACATTTCCCAATCTATCACCATTTAAATAATACTCTGCCTTTGTGTTTTTCACGCTGAAGCATATAACTTCACATTTATCCACATTACACTGCATCTGCCACGTGTTTGCCTACACACACAGCTTGTCCAAATCATCCTGAAGCCTCCTTACATCCTCCTCACATCTCACAACCCCACCCAGTTTTGTGTCATCATCGAACTTGGAAATATTGCATTTGGTTCCCTCATCCGAGTCATTTATAAATATCGTGAATAGCTGGGGGCCAAGCACTGATCCGTGCGGTACAACACTAGTCACTGCCTGCCACCTGGAAAAAGACCCATTTATTCCCACTCTGTTTCCAGCCTGTCAACTAATTCTTAATCTATGCCAGTATATTACCCCCAATCCCATGTGCTTTAATTTTTCCCACTCGCCTCTTATGTGGGACCTTATCAAAAGCCTTCTTGAAATCCAAATACACCACATCCACTGGTTCTCCCTTATCTATTCTACTAGTTACACCCTCAAAAAATTCCAGTAGATTAATTAAGCATGATTTCCCTTTCATAAACCCAAACTGACTTCATCTAACCCCATTAATGCTTTCCAAGTGTTCTGTTACCACATCTTTTATAATTGACCCTACCATTTTCCCCACTACTGATGTTAGGCTAACTGGTCTGTAATTCCCTGTTTTTTCTCTCCTTTTTTAAATAGTGGGGTTATATTTGCCACCTTCCAATCTCCAGAGTCAATAGAATTTTGGAAGATGACCACCAATGCATCCTATATTTCCGGGGCCACTTCCTTTACTCACTTACTCTGGGATGTAAATTATCAGGCCCTGGGGATTTTACAGCCTTTAACCCCATTAATTTCTCTAGCACCATTTTTTTTACTAATACTGATTTTCTTCAATTCCTCCCTCTCACTAGGCCCTTGGTTCCCTAACATTTCTGGGAAATTATTTGTGTCCTCTTTTGTGAAGACAGAGCCAAAATACGTGTTCAATTCTTCTGTCATTTCCTTTGTTGCCCATTATAATTTCCCCCGTTTCTGACTGGAAGGGACCTACCTTTGTCTTCACTAATCTTTTTCTCTTCACCTATTTATAGAAGCTTTTACAGTCGGTTTTTATGTTCCTTGCAAATTTACTCTCATATTCCATTTTCCCCTTCTTGATCAATCTTTTTGTGCACTTTTGCTGAATCCTAAACTGCTCCCAATCTTCAGGCTTGCTGCTTTTTCAGGCAATTTTTTTTCACGCCTTTTTATACTGCTCTCGCTGGCCTCTCCTCTCCGGTCCCAGTTTGGTGTCGACACTTTCTTGTAGTGCGTATGGTACTGGTCTCACCTTCTTGAATCGACGGGTTGCTTCTGGATCCACATGAATTTCTGCTTGCAGCCCCTGGATTTTCCCAGCTTCATCCTTAAAGAGGGTGGCATACCTTCGAAGTAGCTCTGGTAGCCCACTTGCTCTCAACTGGAAAATTTAAGCCCATTCTAACTTAATCTCCTTTAATCAGTTTCACCCCAGGAGGCTTGGCTCCTCACTTGCTACCACCATCAAGGGTAGCTTTGCCATTTGGCTTCTGTAATGGACAGTTACACTCCTTATGCCTTTTACTTGAATGTCTTCACCCATGTATGTTTTTAATTGGGCAGTTGTTTTTCATAAATTTAATTGATGTTCCCCATTATTCAGATCCCTGCATGTATGTTCTGCAATTACTGTAGTGGAAGCTCCTGTGTCCACTTCTGTTCTAATAGGTCTGCCATTTACTTTTGCTGTTACAAGTATTGGTTCTGTCTTTCCAACCTTCAAATTAAACAACGAATAACTATCTGAATTTATTGTTTCAGGCCCTTCTACAGTGTAGTTCTCACTGGGTTTTTCCTTTTGTTTAAAAGCCTGCTTGAATCTTTCCTTGCATTGTCTCATTATGCGTCCATTTCTGTGACAATAATAACATTCAATTCTTTTAAACCGACAATAGTTATAAGACTGCCTGTTTCCACCTCTATTGAAATTATTCTTTGTTTTCGCTGCTAAGTCATTTTTAAAGTTTTCTGGCTAGCGGGCTGATTCCCACTTCTTGACGAGTCGAGCATTTTCACGCCCTTTTTGACTGGGGTTTCCCGTCAATGTAGAGGACGATGTCTTTGCCCTCCCTGTCTGGCTTCTGAATCTCTTACTGCGCTTTCCATGGCCTCTCCAGCACCTTCTTAAAATCCAAATTTGCTTCGGACAATAATCTCCTCTGAACCGTGTCCTCATTCACACTGCACACTAAACGATCTCTGAGCATGGTCGTTTAGAGTTGTACCAAACTCTACAATGTTCCGTTAACTGCTTCAAACTTACCACAGAGCATGCAACTGCCTCCCCCAGGGCTCTATTTCTCAAATTAAATTTGAACCTTTGCATCGTTACTGAGGGCTTTGGCTGGTAATGACACTTCACTAGTCCACCAATTCATTAAAATTTTTCGAACCTGGGGCATTGGGTGCCATCAAACTTCAAATCAAGCCGTAAGCTTTATTCCCACATGAAGTTAAGAGGATCGCTTGTCTCTTCTCTTCCCTATAACCTCGCTTGCTTAGAAAAAAGACCAATTGTCCATGGCTGGATGGAAAGTAACAATTCTTCCGAATTGCAGCATTTTGAGAGGGAATTACTTCTACGATTCAAACTTATACTTACAATTACTTAGCAACATACAGTACCGATTTCTTTCTAATTTGATTTCATCTGTTCAATCCTGTTTTATCCTCATCGCCAGTTTGTTGGATCCTGTGGATCCTCGTCACCAGTTTGTTGTGAGTGGTGGCCAAGTTGGTATTATATATAGGGGAGAATTTTCTCCCCATCATGGGGGTTTGGGTGCAATCGATCGCCGTCCGCGATCGGCTGTGCACCACCATTTTACCTGGGTGGGCCAATTAAGGCTCGCCCAGCGTGACACACACCCAGAAGCGCTGTGTGGGTAGGGGGGCATAGACTGAATCAGGGCCTGCGCTCTTTCACGTACACGTGCACAAAAGAGTGTAGAAATCTCCCTGAGACACAGAGCTTTCTCAGGGAGATCAGTTTGAGTTTCAAAAATTTTAATAAAGCAAAAAAGAATTTAGGACATGTCCCCTCATGTGAAAGTGTCACATGAGCTGGGACATGTCTATGCATTTTAATGAAAATCTTTATTTCACTTATAAATCATTCATGAAACCTCATCCTCCCCGTGGATGAAAGTTCATGAAAAATGCAAAGGCCGCCTGGGCTCTTCGCTTGCCCATTAACCTTAAGGTTGGACGGGCAGCTATGTTAAGTGAATTAGTTCTTAAATGGCCTTAATAGGCCTTTGACAGTTCGGCGGGCATGCAGCCGACTCTGGCGCGTGCCCACCGAACTGAAAATCGGAATGAAGCATGGTGACGTCAGGACGCACGCCAGACATCACCGCGCGTCATATTACGCTTCGGCAAGCAGGCCCCACCCCAGCTTGCCGAGCCGAAGATTCTGGCCATAGAGTTGATCAGCAGACACTCCTTAGATGGGAACTTTGTTTATTTACAAAGGTAATCAGGAGCTTTCACTTTAAACTCTATCTCTACACTACTAACCACAGAGGTAGCCCATGCTACTCTCCTTTGCGTACTAAAGATCATGTGATCTTCCTTAACAAGCATTATTCTTAAAGGTATTTTACACACTAAATAAAACTATAATTACCACAATAATGCTCCTGCTGATGCTGTTCAGTTACATAATTCTTCACAGTAAGTTTTTATGCGTTGAATCTATTGGAAACAACTTATCAGGGATGTATAGTATTTCAAATGGTAGTAGAAGCACTGAGGCAATCCATTTAGTAAATATTTCTCTTCTGAAAGAATGAAGTGTCTGTCATTCAGAACCCCATTTCTAACTCTTTGGCTAGGATTTTATTGATCCTTGGAAGACAGGCTTGGAGGCCAATTATCCCTGAGCCCACTGCAATTCAATGGTGGCTCAGGGGAATTGCATGGCTCTCCTGTGGCAACCAAAGGCTGCCCAGCAAACCCTGTTGGGGTCAGCCTGAAGCCTCCTGGGGGGAGGAGAGGGGCAGTCCTCGTTCACAGGCACTCTGTGCCCAATCAGAAGACCTGCCATCCATTTCAAGCTGTATTCTACATTTACCCACAGAGCAAGAGAGACAAAGACAAAGGCTGAGACAATATTTTTTGTCATCATACTTGAAGTTACTTTTCCAAAAATAAATAAAAGAATTTTGAAAGCTCTCTGGCAAAGAAAGTCGGCAGTTAGAAAATATAAATATTCTAATTAATGACAGCTCAGAGCTAGACTCAACAAGAAACAGATACATGTGCAGGAATGCACAAAACAATAAATTCAATGATTTTTAAAAATGGGCCCGTAGGGGTGCAGTTAGGAAGCCGTCTGAGGTACAATTACCAAGCATTTCCCACTGCCAGCGAATGTGGGCTCTGGACCTGATTTTTACCATGACAGTGGAATCCCAACACCCACGGTAAAACGCATGCCTTTCTTTCCTAAGATTGAGACAACTTTGTATTTTTTCATCTCTCACCTATCATCTGACACTGAATAGGTGGCTATCAAACAGTTTCATATACACATCATTGCAGCCATTGTTTGGATAGATGATTGACCAACGTTTTGCTCTATTCCCATTGAGAGAAGTTCCCATTCAAATTTGGGCACTCAGGGAATTCATGCTACTGTACTGGACTACGACCTCTTTCTGAAAGATAAGCAAAGCGTTTTAGCAAATAAATAGGTGGAAAACCTTTTACATTTTAATGATGACCATCATTTTTTGGTTTAACTTGTGATAAAACGGTTCCATCTGCAACCCCCACACAGCCAATCTAACTATTAATGAAGCAGTGTTGTTCAGGGTGTATCAAGTATAACTTTAAATTTTAATTCATTAATTTTTCAAAAAGAGGAACAGCTTGAACTTGCACACTACCTCTAATATCTATCTAATACTACCTCTAATATAGAAACCATCATAAGGAACTTTAAAGAGAAAAAATGGATGCCAAGCCAGATTTTGAAGTATTGACATTCAGTTCAAGAGAAAGGTTTGGAGGGGGCAGTTAAAGAAGAGAAGTTGCAAGAGTCAGGAGCTTAGGGCAGGAGTTCTAGAGAGTAGATATATGCGAGAAAGCTGTACGATCAATGGTAGAGCAGAGGGTGTAACTGTAGTTCAGACTCAGAGGGAACAGGACATGGGTTCAGATGTTGAGGTAAAGTAAACTGCAGGGGTAAAGCAGGGCAAGGCTGAGCAGGGGATGAGAATGAGGGTTTGGTTTTCAAAGAGTTGATGGAAAGCCATATCAACTTAATGTAGCGTCAGAATTCTGGCTGGAGTTTGAGCTTGAGAAGCCAACGAAGGACATTGGAGAAGTCAAGTCTAGAAGTAATAAAATCATGGTGAAGTAATGCTGGGCTAGAAAGTTATTGAAGAACAGAACTGAAGTCTCCTTTATGCTAATAAAATCAAAACTACAAGTTTATTTTCAGTCATGAAGTACAGTAATCATTGTCATTTTCAAAGTAAGTGGAAGACATTTACTTGCTAACTGCTCTGAAGACAAGCTCTTGGAAAACACTCGTTACTTGATGTCCCTTGAGTTTTAGTTAAGTATCAGAGTCAATGCCACAGCTGCTCTGCTCTGCGTCAAGGGTTTGGGTTCTGTGACTGAGATCACAGCTGTACAAGATTTATGCAAACCACCTTCAAATGTACTATTTATGGAGAATGAGAGGGTAAAGATTTTCTCACTGGATAAAGAAAGGCAGCTAATAACCTTTTGAGAATCTATGAACAGTCTTACATTGCATGAATAAGTGGAATTTGTGTTTTGTTTGTAAAAACACTCTGATGGCCAACCATTAAAGCAATGAAACCCTTGATAACATAAAGGCTTATGCTGGCATGACTTGAACTTGATATTAACCCAAGCCAGGAACAAAATATGAAAGTGGGAGGAGGAGATATTGAGCCTGCAAAACTGGGAAGGCCTGGCAGCTTTTCATAGATCAGGCTAACCCTTCCGGGCTTTGTGTTGGAATCTGGAGATGTGCAGGCACCTGCATGAAGCAATTTCCTGCCAACTAATTAAAGCTTCAGTCAAGCTCTGCAAGGGAGGGTGAGAAATAGTATATTTGACACTAGAAATTTGAGTTTAAATTCTGTAAAGCACCTTGAAAGTGCGGGAATGTGCACCCGCCCCCACTCCCCCGCACCCCACCAATCCACTGGTCCTTTTGTGAAAGTTCAGCTGGGTGCAGTGGGGGCTAGGAAGGATATGATGCTCCCACAAGTGGGAAAAATAAATCAAATGCCATGGTGTAGAGGGCCTGAATTGAGGTGACTGAGGAAGGGAGCAACCAGAGTGTGATGTCAAGATCCTGGATTCAGTGCAGGAAATGTTTCAATGACCTGACTAGGTCAGAGAAGGTCAGCATACGCCCCTCTTTGCCTATCTCTGGCAATGTATCTGCCCCCACTTTTTCTTGTCCAACCTACCATTCACAACATTCATCACCCCTGTAAGTCTTTCCTCTGCACTAAATGGAACAGTTCGAAACATCAGCTCTCATCCTCACTTCTTACGCATGCTCACCTCTGCTTCCTCTTTTCACTACTGCCAAAAACCTCATCTCATCAATTCAACACATCAATCAGGAAGTTGAAATGCTTCATGTGCATTTACATTTCTAATTGCCATTATTAAATCTTCACCTTTTTTTCTTTCCTCCAGGGCCTTCATTTGAAGCAAAGAGGCCCCTTCCTTCAGAGGACGGAGGTGCTAAATGGAGCTGATACCTCCTGAGGATGCACTGTCACATGATAAATGTGTTGCAGGCAGCAGTGCAAATACCAGCACATGGAATGGGGACTTAGTAAGTAGATGGGCAGTTTCTGGAGACCCTGGTGCCACAAATCAATAGGAGAGGATAATAGCAAGGACAGCAGAGACGGCTGTCATCCCCTCCAAGCTCTGCTCAACAGGAAAGAGATCCAGAGCTCAGGAAAGGCCAAAAATGAAAGAAAACCATAGCAGCAATTGTATGAGATATTGGCAGGCCTACCAGGGGAGGCCCACTGTGGGAGGGAGGCTAGAGGTATCCACTTCCAATGTATGTGGGATGATATCACAGGATTTCTCAATTCTGGAATCTATCCTGGAACATTTGGAAATTGGAGCTCATACCCAAAGCTGTTAATATTGTGATGAGTAGAATGCAGAGGGTTGAGGGGGGATTGCCATTTCTCTCATTTTAACCCTTTATTCCCATTAATGGGGCAGTGGGTGTTTAACATGAAGCCTCAATGCTACTAGCCTCCAACTTGGTCAATCAGTTGCTTTGACCCCTTCCCACCTGTGTAAAACTGCCACAAAAATACTGTAGCAGTTTTGAATTTGCAGTGTGCTATAGTGTAGAAAGGCAGATATCCAGCAGAACCCTCTGCAAACAAACATCAAACACAGGGACAGTGTCATGAAAATATAATAATTTTCATAATATTTCTCAGCATGGATGTGTGTTTGGGGGATTTAATTGAATTGGAGACAGCTGGCCTGAAGCATTTGAGTTATTAAAGGGAAGCTAGGTTTGAAATGCTAAATATGTAAAACATGGCTAAAGTTTTAGAATGTGAGGTGTGAGGAACATTTGCATTTTTAGATAAATTAGGTTAGTTTGAAGTTCGAAGAGATACGCCTAGCCATAAGAAGTTAAGCCAAACAGCTTGTTCATTTTTCCCAAAGGTTACTGATAATATGAGTGCCATGAAAGATTTATATTATGAGAAAAGTAAAGTTGCAAAGATATATTGGAACAATGGAATTTACATTTAAAAGGGGGAAACATGTAAAAAAGAGATGAGGTTATGTGTAAGGGGGAAGGCATTCTAAGATCTAACAGAAGTGTGAAAAGCCTCCAGCCTCTACGCATCAAGTTACTGTTTACAGGAACCAAAGCTAAGAAAACTCACTGTGAATATCACTGTCCAGAGTATTGTGTGTTTTGCCTGGGTCTGTTGAAATTTATTTTGTTTTTAATGTTGCCTTAACGGAGGTGTAACTGGGAGTCAGATTAATTAGGGGATTTAGGAGTTATTATAGTAATAATTTGTAGACATATGTATGTGCTTAAAATCTTTTCTTCTATTAATAAATATTTAATTTAGTTTTGTAAAAAAAACCTCTAAGACTCAGTGGACAGGTAAGATGATTGTTGGAGTAGTGGAAAAATTGCACATTACAGGGGTTCAATTTATTTTAGTTAATGATATAGTTGGGTCACAGATGTGGGTGATGCCTATAGTAGTTGGGCAGCCTGTAGAGGTGTTTTCTACAGAAGTGTTGCAAGGAGAGCATCCTGGATTGTTTCCAGATTGCATAATAACACAACCACAGGCTCACTGGTTGAAACAGGAAGAACAGGAAGTTAAAAGGCAGGGAGAAGGTGTGGAAGTTCAATTAGCTGGCACTGTTTTTGATAAGAGTGTTCAGGAAGAAAGAATGGAGGATAATGCAGCTGAGGTATTTAGCTCAAGGCAGTTGGTAGGGTTACAGAAAAAGGATACACAAATAGGACAGTTATATCAGACAGCTTACTCAGAAATGAAGGCAGAATGTATTCCAGAATGTTATTACTTTAAGGGTAATGTTTTAATGAGAAAATGGTGGCTGTATCATGTTTCAGCAAATGAGAGCTGGAAGGAAGTGCATCAGATTATTATACCATTTGGATATAGCAATGAGATTCTGAGAATAGCTCATGAAATTCCAATGGGGTATATTTAGGAATTAGAACATCACATGCAAAAATACAAGAACATTTTTATTGGCTTGGATTGCATAGAGAGGTAGTCAAATTCTGTGGAAAATGTCACACATGTCAGGTGATAGGGAAACCATAAGCAGTGATTAAGCTGGCACCTTTAATTCCAATTCCAGTATTTGAAGAAACTTTTACTAGGGTCATGGTTGATTTTGTAGGACCCCTCCCTAGGACTAAAAGTGGAAATCAGCACTTTTTGACAATAATGGATGTATCTACAAGGTGTCCTGAAATGATACCTTTGAGAAATAATTCAACAAAGAAAATTGTGAAAGAGTTGACTAAATTTTTTCAAGATTTGGTTTGCCTAAATAAATACAATCATATCAGTGTTCAAATTTCATGTCACGGCTGTTTAAGGAAGTAATGAACAGTTTGGGGATAAAACAGCTTAAGTCAACAGCCTGAGTCACAAGGGGCTTTGGAAAGATGGCATCAAACTTTAAAAACTATGATGAGGACATATAGCCAGAACTATCCACAGGATTGGGATAGGGGAATTCCATTCTTGTTATTTGTTATTAGGGATGCTCCTAATGCATTGACTGGTTTTAGTCCTTTCATACTAGTTTATGGTCATGAGGTAAGAAGGGGACCACTGAAATTGATTCATGCGAAATTGGTGGGTCAAAATTCAGAAACTACTCTCCTGGATTATGTATTAAACTTCAGTGAAAGATTGGACAGAGCATGTGAGTTGGCTAGGGAACATTTAAAGATATCACAGCAAGTGATGAAAGTGAAGGCAGACAGGAAAGCTACAGCTCATAGTTTTGTTGCTGGGGAGAAAGTGCTGGTTCTGTTACCAGTGCTGGGTGACTCATTAAAGGCAAGGTTTAGTGGACCCTCCAGGATTGAAAAGAAACTGAGCGAAGTAAATTATTTAATAAATACTCCAGATAGAAGAAAGAAGCAGAGGATGTGTCTTGTAAAATTGCTTAAAAAGCACTTAGACAGGGAAGAGGACCAAAACAAAGTATTAGTGGTGGTAGATAAAGAGAAAAAGGTGGAAATGAAGGATTCTGAAATTGATTTTCCTCTAATCAAATTGGATAATGAGGGGAAAATTCTTGAAAATTTAAATGTAATCTTGAGTTACCTTCCAGATAAGTATCAATGTCATTTGGAGAAGCTATTGCAATCACATAAAGTTATTTGTGGGAATAAGCTGGGGAGGACAAATTTAGCTATACAAGATGTGTGTGTAGAAGTTTCATCTTCAATAGGGCAACATCCTTATAGATTAAATCTGGCAAAGTTATCACAAATACAGAAAGAAATTGAATTCATGCTTCAAAATGACATCATTGAGTCTAGTCGCAGCAACTGGAGTTCACCTATTGTGCTGGTACTGAAACCGGATGGAACACAAAGGCTGTGTGTGGACTATTGAAAGGTGAATGTGGTGACAAAAGCAGATTCATATCCTATACCATGGTTGGATGATAGTGTTGAGGGAGTGGAACAATCAAAATTTATCACAAAGATTGACTTGCTAAGACTACTGTTAACAGCAAGTACCGTTATCGGGGAGAGCAAAGGAGATATCGGCTTTTGTGATGCCGGATGGACTATATCAGCTTAAAGTCATGCCATTTGGTATGAAAAATACACCTGCAACATTTCAAAGACTGACAAACAAAGTAAATTGCAGGACTGAGCAATTGTGCTGTTCATATTGACTACTTGATAGTTTTCAGTCAAACATGGGAGGAACATTTGCAACATCTGGAGGAATTATTTAATAGATTACAAGAAGCTAATTTGTTAATGAATTTGGCTAAAAGTGAACTTGCAAAAGCGCAAGTTACATACCTATAAAATACCATTGGACATGGTAAGGTGGCTTCAAGAGATGTGAAAGTCAAGGCTGTCATGGATTTCCCCGTGCCTACAACAAAACAAGAAGCTTTGAGATATCTGGGCATGAGTGGGTTTTACCAGAAATTTGTACCAAATTTCAGCAGTGTGGTTGCTCCATTGACTGAACTATTAAAAAAGAACAAGAAATTTCAATGGACGCGAGAGTGTCAGAAGGCATTTGACAGTTTGAAAACTGTATTGACTACAACTCCAGTTTTGGCAGTGCCCCCAATTATGCCAAGCAATTTAAGTTGGCAGTTGACGCAAACAGTATAGACATTGGACCCGTATTGTTACAAGAAGATGACACTGGAATTGAGAAAGCAATAGGGTATTTTTCATGGAAGTTGAATGTACAACAGAGAAGATAGTCAACGATCAAAAAGGAGACGTTGGGTCTGATGTTAGCATTGCAGCATTTTGCGATTTACATTTCAAACATTTTGTCAGAAACAATTGTTTATACAGACCACAATCCTTTAAAGTTTCTGGACAAATTTCGAGACAGAAGTGCAAGACTATTCAGATGGAGTTTATTAGTGCAGCCATTTAATCTATAGATTATAGACTAGGCTGGACGAGAAAATATAATTGCAGATACATTGTCAAGAGTTTGAAGCTAAAAGGGAAAATTGGACATTTAAAAACCAGAACACTGGACTGGAATGATTTCTGTCGATACAAAATATTTGTATGTATATTGTTATGTTAAGCATGCACCTGGTAATGAGTATATAGATAAGTACAGGAGATAATGTAAGATGGGTTAAGAAAATGAAGCTGTCTTTTTAAACTATGATGGTTCATTTTCCAGTCGGGAGGGTGTTTCATGAAAATATAACAATTTTCATAATATTGTTGTGATTTATTGTAAAAGTGGGTTTATAGTGGGGTTTGGATTAGTTCCTCTGTTTGGATGTGTGTATGGGGGGGTTTAATGGAATCGGAGGCAGCTAGTCTGAAGCTTTTGAGTTATCAAAGGGAAGCTAGGTTTGAAATGCTAAATACGTAAACATGGCTGAAGTTTTAGAATGTGAGGTCTGAGGAATATTTGCATTTTAGATAAATTAGGTAGGTTTGAATTTCAAAGAAATGGCAAGATGTTACACCTAGCCATAAGAAGTTAAGCCAAACAGCCTCAACGACCCTCCAGGTGCTCCTTTCCTCAAGCAGTCAGGCCGGGGCCCTCGGACCCAAAGGGAGGAGGAGCAGTGGCTGGACACCCCTGGGTCATCCAATCAGGAATCTCAGAGGCTAACCTCTTCCTCCTAGTCCTCTTTGCCTGTGACCCCCCCTCAACCTCATCCTGTGTCACTACAGAGAGAGCAGTTGGCCCACAGGAGGCCAGCCAAAGCTGGCTAGGGCCCTCAAGGCCTCAGCTCTCCAGAAGATGTACGCCAAAGTCATCAGAGACAACAGGGCCAATCTTTGCACAGGCTGTCTCCACCCCTGCTGCAGATGTCAGGGCAGCACCTAGAAAAAGTAGTAGGCTGAAAGAATTTCTGATCATAAGTGGTTGCATGGTGAACACATTTTGTCACTTTATAATCTGAAAATATCTTCACTTCCACTGGATAATGTGCAATGGCATCTTTCGGCATCATTGACAGGCTTCGCGAGTCCTCCCACTGCATCACCCACTAGCAGTTCAGCTGCACACAGCCAATCCACAAGTGATCCTGGAGGGAGAAGTGTGTGTATCGCAGGGCCTTTCGGAGCCTTGTGCAAGCATTCTCCCACACACGCGGAGCCTTCATCCATCACACTCACCTCAGAGCATTGAGCATTTTCATTGCTGCCTGCTAGGGTTCGCTTTCAATTGTCCATTTGAGCGACCTGCGTTTCCTCCCCCCCACTAATCACACTCCCATGCAGCTCCTGTTCCTGCCCAACATGTGTCTCCTTTCACTTTTGGTTTTAGAAGCATGGTACTGGTCAAGTTTGTCTTTAACTCCCCTGTCCTTTCCCCTCCCTCAGTCACCATTGTCCTTTCCCCCGTCACTCTCAACCTCCCTGGCATCACCTTCCACCCCCCACTGTCACCTATCAGCCAGAACCCTTTTCTTTCGGGGATGTCCAGCTGAATGTGCACATTCCCTACCTTTCCAAGAATCCCACCCCGATCCACATTGACCTCCCCAACCCCCCTTTCTCGGCCCAGGGTCTGTGTCTGCCTCCGAGGCAGTCCCTTCTACTGCTACCATCACACCCTAACCCACCCACCCTACCTGCTCACCCTGCCCTCTCTCATTCTCACCATTCCCTCCTACCATGCGCACCCTCATTTTGCTCCTCAGGAGGGAGTCATTGACCCTTCAGACCCCTCCCTTGCATGTTCACCTGGACATCTCTCTCCCACTTACCCCTTCCTTCACCCTTACTCCTTCCCCCTTGCGAACTCCTTCCTCCCCCTGGACTCTTCCTCCCCTGGACTCTTTACTCCCTCTGGACTCCTTCGCCCCTCTGAACCCCTTCCTCCCCATAAGCCCTGCCCCCTTCTGAACTCCTTCCTGCACCCGAAGTCCTTCCCACCTCTGAACTCCTTTCCTTACACCTTCCTCCTTCTTACCCCTACCTCCTCAGTTGCCGCATTCTCTCCTGTTACACCCACCACCCCTGTAACCCCTCTCCTCCCAACCTCACCCTCACCCAATGCCATCGCCCCCCTCCCCCCCCATCTCCCAGTCAAACCTAAACCTTCCTCTCCACCCGCTCGACGATTATCCAAAGCGGCCCATGGCTAAGACCCTGATGTCCTAAAGCAGACCCTCAACGGTGACTTCCACCTTCCATGAGCTGCTTTGTGGCACAGCCATGTCAATCAGAACCCACGCAGCAGGTGATGCATATTCCTCTGGGGTCTCATTGCTGTAGGGCTCCTTGGGTATCCACGATGTGAGCAAGGCCCTGATGGCAAGTCCCGACTTCTGCCCGTCACACTTGTCAAGATGTGGTCTGCAACAAGCTGTTTTCCTGCCAATGTGGGTGGTAAATTTGACATGGGGGATAAGTCTGGAGAGCGGGGATTATAATATTCTGCAGATGTATTAAGATGAATTTCCCAACATGTGGCAGTGGGAAACGCAGCCTTCCATTAATGCGCGGAACAGACGATTGCAGACTGGTTTCACAACGGTGTGAAACTGATTTTTGGACTTCCCGCCACATCGTCTGCTCACGCCTGCCATGACGCCTGAGGCCAATGGGCACGAAACATTCTGGCCATAGTCATACTCCTGGATTCATACCTTACAGATAATTTCTCAGACACCACCATCATTATCTTAGCAGAGGTGGCAGTACAGTGATACAAGGTCAGGAGGGAGTTGCCCTGGAGTCCTCAACATTGACTCCGGTCCACATGAAGCCTCATGGCGTCAGGTCAAACATGTGCAAGGTAACCTCTTGCTCATTACCACCCTCATCAGCCCTCCCTCAGCCAATGAATCAGTGCTCCTCCATGTTGAACACCACTGGGAGGAAGCACTGAGGGGGCAAGGGCACCAAATGTACTCTTGTTGGGGGACTTCAGTGTACATCACAATCAGTGGCTCGGTAGTACCAGTACAGACCGAACTGGCCAATCCTAAAGGTCATAGCTGTTAGACTGGGTCTGCGGCAGGTGGTGAGGGAACCAACAAGATGGAAAAACATACTTGACCTCATCATCACCAATCTGCCTGTTGCAGATGTATCTGTTCATTTCAGTATTGGTAGGAGTGACCACCGCACAGTCCTTGTGCAGACAAAGTCCATCCTTCACACTGAGGATGCCCTCCATCATGTTGTGTGGCACTACCACCGTGCTAAATGGGATAGATTTTGAACAGATCTAGCAACTCAAGACTGGTCATCCATGAGGCTCTGTGGGCCATCAACAGCAGCAGAATTGTACTCAAACACAATCTGTAATCTCATGGCCCAGCATATGCCCCACTCCACCATTACCACCAAGCCAAGGGATCAACCCTGGTTCAATGAAGACTGCAGGTGGGCATGCCAAGAACAGCACCAGGCAGACCTAAAAATGAGATATCAACCTGGTGAAGCTAATTGCATGCCAACCAGCATAAGCAGCAAATGATAGACAGAGATAAGTGATTCCACAAACAACGGATCAGATCTAAGTTCTGCGGTCCTGCCACATCCAGTCATGAATGGTGGTGGACAAGTATACAATTCACTGGAGCAGCAGACTGCACAAATATCCCATCCCCAACATCTGTGCAAAAGATAAGGCTGCAGCATTTGCAACAATCTTCAGCCAAAAGTGCCGAGTGGACGATCCACCTCCTTCAAAGGGCCCCAGCACCACAGATCCCAGTCTTCAGCCAATTCGATTCACTCAATACGAGATCAAGAAATGGCTGAAGATCAAAGGATATTGCAAAGGCTATGGGCCCTAACAATATTCTGGCTATTGAACTGAAGACTTGTACTCCAGAACTTGCAATATCCCTAGCCAAGCTGTTCCAGTACAGCGACAACACTGGTATCTACCTGGCAATGTGCAAAATTGCCCAGGTATGTCCTGTACACAAAAAGCAGGACAAATCCGACCTGGCCAATTACCAGGACATCACTGCAGGAGTTCCTCAGGGTAGTGCCCTAGGCCCAACTATCTTTAACTGCATCATCAATGACCTTCCTTCCATCATAAGGTCAGAAGTGCATGATGGTCAGCACCATTCATGACTCCTCAGATACTGAAGCAGCCCAAGTCCAAATGCAGCAAGACCTGGACAATATCCAGGCTTGTGCTGACAAGTGGCAAGTAACATTCACGGCACACAAGTACCAGGCAACGACCATTCCCAACAAGAGAGAATCTAACCATCACCCCTTGACATTCAATGGCATTACAATCACTGAATCCCCCACTATCAACATCCTGGGGGGTTACCATTGACCAGAAACTGAACTGGACTAGCCATATACCTTCTGTGGCTACAAGAGCAGGTCAGAACCTAGGAATCCTGTAACTCACCTCCTGACTCCCCAAAGCCTATCCACCATCTACAAGGCACAGTCAGGAGTGTGATGGAATACTCTCCACTTGCCTGGATGATTTCAACTCCAATAACACTCAAGACGCTTGACACCATCCAGTACAAAGCAGCCCACTTGATTGGCACCCCATACACAAACATTCACTCCCTCCACCACTGTGGAACACAGTGGCAGCAATGTGTACCATCTACAAGACGCACTGCAGGAACTCAACAAGCTTCCTTCGACAGCACCTTCCAAACCCATGACCGCTACCATCTAGAGGGACAAGGGCAGCAGATAGATGGGAACACCACCACCTGGAAGTTCCCATCCAAGTCACTCATCATCCTGACTTGGAACTATATTGCCGTTCCTTCACTGCCACTGGGTCAAAATCGTGGAACTCCCTTCCTAACAGCACTGTGGGTGTACCTACGCCACATGGACCGCAGTGGTTCAAAAAGGCAGCTCACCACCACCTCAAGGGCAATTCGGGATGGGCGATAAATTCTAGCCCAGCCAGTGATGCCCCCATCCCATGTATGAATTATAAAAAGGACTATTGGTGGCAGTCGCTGGCCATGGCCATCAGCTTTTATTCTCTGGCTCCTTTCAGATTAGCTTAAGGGACATAACCAGTATTCGCTAGTTTGCTGTTCAACACATACATTAAATAAATCGCTTATTTAGAACCGCCAATTCCCTCAGTCCTATGTTCCTGCATCTCCCCTTCCACTGATCAGCAACAGTAACATGCCCAATTCCACCAGACTGCTAGTCTCTTGAAAGTACATGGGATGATTCTTGATACTCCTTTGTATATCTGAGCCCCTATCCACAATGTTAAGCCTACATAAGAAAAAACCTCATCCATGTTTAGCTTGTTACCACCAGAATATCATTGTAGGTCAATATTAATGGTCTTAGCACTGAACTTTATTTAAAGTTGAAGCGAATTTGGAGACCACAGCTACCTTCTTCAGTCCTGGCTAATGGCATTCTTGCAGCAGCCACAAACTGAGGTGCAGCACAGATACAATGTGGCCCATGTATCTCCAGGATCTGTATATCGTACAGTAATGTTCTTTTAAAGCAGTGCTTCAGATGTCTGGCTACATCAGGGTGTTTTACAGAACAACCCTCCCCACGATCTTCAAGATCATCATCATCATCTGCAGGAGGATGAGAAGGACACACAATTAGCAGGAGCAGCTGGAATCTGAGAAAGAACACAAGAAAAGAGCTGAGTATAAGCTAACTTGAAGAAAGCTGGAAATGCTGGAAAGACTGTACCATCAGTTTAACTGAGAATTCTAGGACACAAGGTAATTTTGGAAGAGGACAGTAATACCGCTTGTTCAATTCAGCCATCTAGATGAATTATCCATCCATCCACTAAGTTGTTTCTACCATTCACCCAGTTTCTCATCCATTTTCAGGGCTTACCCTTCATCCCCATAGCTTGGACTTTAATCGATAGACTTTTGTGAAAAACATTATCAAAAACATTCTGGAACGTGAGCTACACCACATTACCACTAGGCTTACCACAATTCACTTGGATTGTCACTTTCTCAAAGAAGTTGAAGAGGTTGATTCTACAAGATGGTGCCTTTCTGAATCCATTCCAACTGCTATTTACTGGATTGTTAAGGCACAGATGGTCCAGAAGTTTTACTGCCTATAATAAAGCTATCATTTCACATGGTATGGAAGTAAGACTTTTTTATAGTTGCCTTGTGAATATTTAGTCAACCTTTTTGAACATTCTCCTATTTCCAATCTCCTCTCTCAGCACTCTGAGATAAATGATATTTATTCCTGGGGGTTTATTTGTTTGGAGTCCATTTGTTCTCTATGAGACATCCATCTCATTTGTAATGAAACCAGTCATTTTAGTTAGAATAACATTGTTTGGAGAAAGGCATGTTGTTCATGACTCCCCTGGGGAATATTTGGAGGAAATGTAGTCACTTAGAATTTTCCAATTTTGTATAACAAGTCCTGAATTTAGATGGTGTGTATAAGCAATAGTTTTTCCAAATAACAAAGAACGGAACGGGAAGATGCAATATTTTTAAAGAAGTTTTGGTTCCCACTGTAAAAAAGCACCCTCTAGTGGAATGGAGCTGTCTGTTTATTCACTAATTATAGGCGAGATCTGTTTCATTGCTTCTCTCCCTCTGAAAGGTATAATTTGTATTAATTTAGCTCTAAACATTGTAATTTTACCTCTGACCATGCAAGGAGCATGGGGGAAATTATTTAATATCTGTGACTTTTGATTTGTTAACACAATCTTATGTTTAATAGTTTGTGTTATTTGTAGGAGACCATTTGATGAGGAAATTTCCAAGTGAAGTTTGTTTCAAGTATGTGGACTCCCATACCTTATAGAGCGGTCAAGAGAGAGAGGCTATGGAGGAAGGAACATCGACCAGTAAAGCAGAAATATGATACAGAGTGATAGCATCAGCCAGTAGAAAAGTGGAAAGTCAAAAAGCCTCATCTTCTCTGTGCTCGGAGAGAGCAGCAAGTGATGGAGTGAAAGACTGCAAATAGGCAAAGAACATTGAGGGCATTAGGCGATTATTTGAATAGAAACATTGTGCAGGGTTATGGGGAAAAAGCAGGGCAATGGCACTAGGTCATAATGCTCATTTGGAGAGCTGATGCAGACACAATGGGCGGAATGGCCTCCTTCTGCACCATTAAATTTCTGTGATTTAAGAGAGGTTGAAATGGGAGGCAGGTTGGGATTTGAAAATTATGGCATTGTTAAACAGATTGTTAAAAATAGCCAACTTGTCTAGGAATTACAGATGACATTTGACATTTATAAGAATAAAAATATTGCTCTTGAAATGTTTATAATCCTCATTATTCTTAATTATTTTTCCGAGTTCTGCCCTTACCTACTACGAGGTAAAAATGAAAACAGAGTGAAAATAGCAGAAAATATATGTTCTATTATTTAGCAGATTATCGCCAAATCTCCTTTTCTGTAAATTCATCAAGTTCCTGTTTTTATTAAATCTTGCTTAAATTATATGATATAAAAATTTCTATCAATGATTTCTGCCATTTTCTGCTCTTGCGCAATCATTTATCAGAAGAAAATGGGTTAACAAATGGTTTAGTTTGCTATTACTATTAAGCATGTTTGTTGGGAGTTTTATTTTCACCTACTTTATACTGGCAATAGGTTGAAGAGTTGAGGGATGGGCAAATCTAACACTGCCATCTGGTGGTTCAAACTTTTAATTCAGCTTATCCCCAAAACTCACCAGCAGAACATTACAAATCCCAGAAAATGTCCTCCTCTATTCAGAGACAAAACTAAGTCTTTTGGATGCAACAGAATTTCAAAAAAAGGTAAATTTTATTACATTATCTTTATACTGTAATATCACAGCTTCAATTCAGGATATCCATTAATGAAGAGTCAGGTTTGCATGAGTCTTAACTAGAAAGTAGTTTGCTTCAATTCTGTCAAGCAGACTGTTTTGTCCTGGATGGTGTTGAGCTTCTTGAGTGTTGTTGGAGCAGCACTCATCCAGGCAAGTGAACAGAATTCCCGAATTGTGCCGTAGATGGTCGACAGTCCTGCTTGTGGATTTTGGGTAGGAGGTAGAAGCGGGCTGTCCGAGGTTGGGAGACTATGAGGTTGGAAGCTGTGGAGGGAAGATCTCCAGAGGAGATCACACTGATCTCATCTCCTACATTATATCAACAATTTCCAGTTCCCTGGCCCTAACCACCTCCTCTTCACCATGGACATCCAATCCCTCTACACCTGCATCCCTCACCAGGCTGGTTTGAGGGCTCGCTGCTTCTTCCCTGAACAGAGACCCGAACAATCTCCATCCACCTCCACTCTCCGCCATCTGGCTGAACTTGTCCTTTCACTGAACAATTTCTCCTTAAACTTGTCTCACTTCCTCCGAATATAAAAGGCATGGCATGGGCCCCAGTTATGCCTGTCTCTCCCCTTGTCCTCACTTTTCACCCAACCAGTCTCCACACTGAAAGGATCATCCTGTGCCATTTCTACCAATTCCAGCATGATGCCACCACCAAACACATCTTCCCTTCACCCGCCACCCCCCCACCTCCCCCCCCAACCCCGGTTGGCATTCCGTACGGACCGTTCCCTCCAGGGCACCTTAGTCCACTCCTCTATCACCCCCAACACCTCAACCCCCTCGCAGAAGGTGCAACAACTGCCCCTTTACCTCCCCCATCCTCACTGTCCAAGGGCCCAAACAATCCTTTCAAGTGAAGCAGCGCTTCACTTTCACTTCTCTCAATTTGGTCTACTGCATTTGTTGCTCCCAATGTGGTCTCCTCTACATTGGAGAGACCAAACGCAGACTGGATGACTGCTTTGCGGAACACCTTCGGTCTGTCCACAAGCATGACCCAGACCTTCCTGTCACTTGCCACTTCAACACTTCACCCTGCGCTCAAGGCCACATGTCCGTCCTTGGCCTGCTGCAATGTTCCAGTGAAGCCCAACGCAAACTGGAGGAACAGCACCTCATCTTCCAATTACAGGCTTCCAGACTTAACATTGAATCCAGCAACTTCAGACCATGAACTCTCTCCTCCATCCTTACTGCTTTTTTAATCCAATTTTTAAAAATCTTTTCCCCCAACCATACCCCCCATGCCCTCAACAGACCCATCTGTCACTTGTTCTTATGCTGACAGTGAGAAGAGAGGAGGTAAATGGGCAGATGTAGCACCTGCAGTGGCATGGGAAGGGGATGAGGAGTTGGGGATGATGGAGGAGTGGAGTGTTTCCCCCGTGATTCCCACTGGCTTCAGTTTTGCTATGGCTTCTTGATGCAACACTTGGTCAAATGCTGCCTTGATGTCAAGGACATTCACTATCCCCTTTGGAATTCAGTTCTTTTGTCCATGTTTGGATTCACAGGATTGGTCAAGATTGGAGTTGTCCTGGTAGAAGTCAAACTGAGCACAAGTATATAGGTTTTTGGGGAGTAAGTTCATGCTTGATAACACTGTCAACGACACCTTCCATCACTTTGCTGATTGAGAGTTGACTGATGGGGCATTAATTGGTGGATTGAATTTGTCCTGCTTTTTGTAGACAGGACACCCTGGGCAGTTTTCCACATTGTCAGGTAGATGCCAGTGTTGTAGCTGGTCTGGAATAGCTTGGCAAGAAGCCAGCTACTTCCGGAGCTCAAGTTTTCAGCACTGCAGCCAGGATGTTGTCAGGGCACATAGCCTTTTCTTGATGTAACACAAAGTAAATCGAAATGGCTGAAGACTGGTACCTTGACCGCGAGTATCTCAGGAGGAGGCCAAGATGGACGGATTATTCACTCAGCACTTCTGACTGAAGATGGTTACACTGCTTCACTACTTGTCTTTTGCACTGATGTGCTGGGCTCTACTCTCATTGAGGATCGGTATGTTCATAGCATCTCCTGCTGTTGTTGGTTGTTTAATTGTCCACTACCATTTGTGCTTGAATGTGACAGGACTGTAAATCCTTTATCTGATTCATTGGTTACGGGATTGCATAGCTCTGTTTCTGCTTCAAGTCCCAGCAACTCAAGTTTTGGATAATTAACAAAAGAGTAGGGCCTATTAGAGTTCATGAGGGTAAACTGTGTGTGGAGGTGGAGGACGTGGCATGATTCTTAATAAATACTTTCATCTGTTTTCATAAAAGAGAAGGATGATACAGACATTGTAATCAGGAAGCAGTGGTAAATGTTAAACAAAATTAAGATAGTGGGAGTGAAGGCATTAGGAATAGAAGTGTAATGAAGCATTACATCTTTGAAAGTGGAGAAATCCCCAGCTTGGATGAAATGTATCATAGGCTGTTAAGGGAAGCAAGAGAAGAAATAGCAGAGGCTGACCATTATTATGCAATCCTCTTTGGCTGCAGGTGTGGTGCAGGAAGGCAGCTAATGTTGTATCATTATGTAAAAAGTGAAAAGGAGATAGACTGAGTAATCAAAGGCCAATTAACCTAACTTCAGTGGTGAGAAAATAATTGGAAAATTTCTGAGAAACTGGATAAATCTTGATTTAGAGAGACATGGATTAAGCAGACAGGCAGCACTAACATATGTCTGACTAACATGATTTGAATTTTTTTCAGGAGTTAACAAAGAGGGTAGTAGTCTATTTACTACAAACCTATTTATTGTAGTCTATTTGGATTTAGCAAGGCTTTTAATAAGGTTTCACATGGCAGACTGGTCATGAAAGTAAAAGTTCATGGGTGTCCAAGGCAAACTGACAAATTGGATGCAAAATCATCTCAGGCAAAAAGCAAAGGTTGATGAGTGTTTTGTGACTGGAAGGTTGTTTGCAGTCGGGCTCTGCAGGACTTTGTACTGGATGCCTTACTTTTTGTGGTATGCATCAATGGTATGGACTTGTATCTAGGGAGTATGATTAAAACACAAAATGAGCCCTGTGGTTGATAATGAAAAAGAGAGCTGTAGGCTTCAGGGCCAGGATTTTCCATTGGTCGGGTGGGCTCGGCGGGAGTGGGTGGGGGCGGTTGCAGAGCTGGCTGCCACCCACGATCAGCTCCGCACTGTGATTTCATGCGGGCAGGCCAATTAAGGCCCGCTCTGTGCGGGCAGAGGGAGGAGGGAGAGCCAGGTCCAGCACACAGTCCGCACATACGCGTGAAAAAATGCTTCAATCTCCCTGAGGCACGGAGCTGCCTAAGGGAGATTGAAGCGCTTTTCGCTTTTTAAAAAAATAGATAAGGACATTAAAAATTTAATGGAACATGTCCCCTCATGTGACTGTGTCACAGGAAATGGGACATGTTTTTATTTTCAGAAGAAAGTTTTTATTTCATCAGTATTAGCTTTAGGAAATCTCATCCCGCTCGTGGATGAGGTTTCCTAAAAAACATAAAGGCCGCTTGGCCTTTTCGCCTGCCCACCAACCGTAAGGTTGGACAGGCAGTGTAAATTTCACCTTAATTATCTAGTTAATGGCTTTAATAGGCCTTTAAATTATCAGCGGACGCACAGCTGACTCCAGCGCGCGAGTTCACGATGACATTGGGACGTGCACCTGACATCTTCGCGTGTCATTTTACATTCTGACATGTTGGGCGCGTGCCCGCACACCAAATGTAAAATTCTGCCCCAGGAAGTTATCAATGGACTTGTCAGGTGGGCAGAACAGTGGCAAACAGAGTTCAATCCAGCATGTATTCCCTTGCTAGTCTAACAAAGCAAGGGACTACATAATAAAAGGTAGGATACTGAGAATTATAGAGGAGCAGAGGGACCTTGGAGTGCATATCCACAAACCCTGAAGGTGGATGGGCAGGTAGATAAGGTAAGCAAGAAGGCACGGAGAATAGTTGCTTTAATTAGCCAAGGTATAGAACATGAGAGCAGGGAGTTTATGCTGGAACTGTATAAAACAGTAGTGAGGACACAGCTGAAGCAATGCTTTCAGTTCTGGTCACCGCACTATCTGGCTTATATGATTACACTAGAGAAGGTACAGAGGAGGTTTGTTGCCTTGACTGGAGAATTTTAATTATGAGGAAAGATTAGATAGGCTAGGGATGTTTTCTTTGGAAGAGAAGAGGCTGAGGCGAAACCTAACTGAAGTGATTGAGGGATCCATAACCAGGGGATAGCGATTTAGGGTAAGAGGTAGAAGGTTTAGAGTAGGGCAGATCTGAGGAGAAATTTCTTCACCTATAAGGTGGTGGGTAACTGGAACTCACTGCCTGAAAGGGTGGTAGAGGCAGAAGCCTTCATTACATGTAAAAAGTACTTGGATATTCAACTTGAAGTGCAGTAATATAAAAGTTACAAGAGCTGGAAAGTGGGATTAGACTGGATGGCTCCTTGTCAGACACAATGGGCCGAATGACCTCATTCTACGCTGTAAGCTTCTATAATTCTATAGCTGAATGGTACCTAAACTTGTATCTATTCCCAGTATGACAGTGAGTAGTAATGGTCGACACCACTACACCTGTGTTTACATCAAAACAGACCACTTAAATCTATCTGGTTAATATATTCATGGTACACTCTTCTGAGAAACATGAATTATTCATGTGCTTAGTCTGTCATATAATTAATGTTCCTTTACCTAAATCATAGTGCTATTAAATGAATTAACATAATTAACTGGATCTATTTTACCTTCCATACTAAGTTTTAAAAAAGCCTAAGTGTTCACATTTAATTGTCACTTTTGGAGCACCTAATCACTGCTTCTATAAAAGGCCCTGACCGTGTCCCAAAATCAAGTATAGGCATCCTCCATTTACTCAGTTCATGCCCTAATGTTCCAAGTAGTGAATTATGAGGGATTTTGGAGAGAGGGCCTAAAGGCTGCCCATTGACATTGGCCTCCAATTGCTTTGTTCACTGACCTCTCAATGTTAATGAACTGTCTAAAGGTTAAAAAAGGGCTAATGGGACAGCCAGCACTTTTCTGCCACTTGGATGTAAGCCACTAAAATATCAGAAAGGCAATGTAGCCCAGTTATGATGGATTTACATCATTGTTTTGAGGGCTGGTGGGCGTTGTAGATATCTTGCTAGAGTCAAAACCCATAGGATTTCAATACCTCTATTCTCTCCTCCCGCTGGTACTTTCTTTACTGGAATAGGTGCATTTTTTTAAAAATTCATTCACAGGATGTGGGTTTCGCTGGCTGGGCCATCCCTAATTGCCCTTGAGGAGGTGGTGATGAGCTGCCTTCTTGAACCACTGCAGTTCTTGTGGTGTAGGTACACCCACAGTGCTGTTAGGGAGGGAGTTCCCGGATTTTGACCCAGTGACAGTGAAGGAATGGTGATTTATTTCCAAGTCAGGATGGTGAGTGACTTGGAGGGGAACTTCCTGGCGGTGGTGTTCTGATGTATCTGCTGCCCTTGTCCTTCTAGATGGTATTGGTCATGGGATTGGAAGATGCTGTTGAAGGAGCCTTGGTAAGTTCCTGCAGTGCATCTTGTAGATGGTACACACTGCTGTTACTGTGCGCCATGGTGGACGGCATGAATGTTTGTGGATGTGGTGCCAATGAAGTGGACTGCTTTGTCCTGGCTTCTTGAGTGATGTTGGAGCTGCACTCATCCAGGCAAGTGGAGAGTATTCCATCACACTCCTGACTTGTGCCTTGTAGATGGTGGTCAGGCTTTGGGGAGTCAGGAGGTGGGTTACTCGTCACACGATTCCTAGCATCTGACCTGCTCCTGTAACCACAGTATTTATATAGCTAGCCCAGTTCAGTTTCTGGTCAATGGTAACCCCCAGGATGTTGATAGTAGGGGATTCAGTGATGATAATGCCATTGAACATCAAGGGGCAATGGTTGGATTCTGTCCTGTTGAAGATGGTCATTGTCTGACACTTGTGTGGCACAAATGTTACTTGCCGCTTGGCAGCCAAAGCCTAGATATTGTCCAGGTCTTGCTGCATTTGGATATGAACTGCATCAGTATCTGAGGAGTCACGAATGGTGCTGAATATGGTGCAATCATCAGCGAACATCCCCACTTCTGACTTATGATGGAAGGAAGGTCATTGATGAAGCAGCTGAAGATGGGTGGGCTGAGGACACTACCCTGAGGAACTCCTGCAGTGATGTCCTGGAGCTGAGATGATTGACCTCCAACCACCACAACCATCTTCCTTTGTGCTAGGTATGACTCCAACAGTTTCTTCCACATCTGATCATTTTAAAAAAATTTATGTTGTGAAAAACAAACTGACAATGAAGAAGTTGAAGAGTTAAATACCTGAATAAATACCTGGGTAAAAAGTGCTCCTAACTTATTTGAGTTTAAATCGGTTTGTTGATTCAGTACTGAAATCAGTTAGCTTTATCTGCACAGTATATTATGCACTGATCTGTCCCTCCTTTTAGGCGCCATTCGGGTCCCACCAGGCTATATTAAAGAAAACTCATGTTGACTATATGAACGCCATATGAACACACTCGACCTCTCATTCCAGCAGGTGGGAAGAGACTGGACAAGGAGAGAGAGAACGGAGTCAAGATAGGAAGAAATGAGTTCCATGAGTCTTCCAGCCGACTCACCCTATTTCAAAGCTGTCATTGTCCCCAATTTCATTGTATTCTTTGTCTCATCTGATGCCTTAACAAGAAACTTTGTTTCTTTCTTTCAGGTGTTAAGGAATGCAAGCTCCAACAACTTATTGATACCAATGCCCATCCAGGCCCCTCCGCCCCTTCCCATCCCTCTGACCCCATCCCATCTTCTAATCCCAGCCTTTGCCGTGTATTCACCATACACCCTGACCTTCCCCTCTCTGATGCTGAATGTTCTGTACTCAGCAAAGGATTCAGTTTCATACCCTTACGCCCTCATCTCAATGAATTTCGGGCTCGGCATAATGCTGAACTCTTCTTCCGCTGCCTTCGTCTCCGTGCTCACTTCTTTGGGCAGGAGTCCTCTCTCCCTGTTCAACGGATCCTTTCACCCGCCTCCAGTATTCTCCCTCCACCTGGACCCTTCCGTCTGGCCTCCTACCTGCTCTTGACCTTTTCATTGAGAACTGTCGGTGTGACATTGGCTGTCTCAATTTCTCTGCTCCTCTCACCCACTCTAACCTGTCCCCTTCTGAACTCGCCGCACTCCGTTCTCTTAGTTGCAACCCTGACTTTATTATCAAATCTGCTGACAAGGGTGGTGCTGTTGTTGCCTGGTGTACTGACCTCTACTTTGTGGAGGCTGAGCGCCAACTCTGACACTTCCTCCCACCTCCCCCTGGACCATGACCCTACCACCGAACATCAAGCCATTGTTTCCAGGACTGTCACTGACCTCATCTCCTCTGGAGATCTTCCCCCACAGCTTCCAACCTGATAGTCGCCCAACCTCGGAAAGTCTACTTCTACTTCCTCCCCAAAATCTACAAACAGGCCTCTCCCAGTAGACCGATCGTGTCAGCCTGTTCCTGCCTCATGGAACTCATTTCTTCCTATCTTGACTCCATTCTCTCTCTCCTTGTCCAGTCTCTTCCCACCTACATCCACAATTCCTCTGATGCCCTACATCACATCAACAATTTCCAGCTCCCTGGCCCTAACCGCCTCCTCTTCACCATGGACGTCCAATCCCTCTACACCTCCATCCCCCACCAGGATGGTCTGAGGGCTCTCCACCTCTTCCTTGAGTAGAGGCCCGAACAATCCCCATCCTCTGCCTGGCTGAAGTTGTTCTCTCACTGAACAATTTCTCCTTAAACTTGTCTCACTTCCTCCAAATAAAAGGTATGGCTATGGTTACCTGCATGGGCCCCAGTTATGCCTGTCTCTTTATGGGGTATGTAGAATGTTCCTTGTTCCAATCCTACTCAGGCCCCCTGCCACAACTCTTTTTTCAGTATATCAATGACTTTTTCAGTACCGCTTCATGCTCTCATCTGGACCTGGAAAAATTTATCAATTTTGCTTCCAATTTACATCCCTCCATCACTTTCACATGGTCCATCTCGGATACTTCCCTTCCCTTCCTTGACCTCTCTGTCTCAATTTCTGGTGATAGACTGTCCACCAATATTCATTACAAGCCCATCGACTCCCACAGCTACCTCAACTACAGCTCCTCACACCCCGCTTCCTGTAAGGACTCCATCCCATTCTCTCAGTTCCTTCGCCTCCGTCACATCTGTTATGATGCTACTTTCAAAAACAGTTCCTCTGACATGTCTTCCTTCTTCCTTAACCGAGGTTTCCCACCCACTGTGGTTGACAGGGCCAGGGCCTCCAGCAGAAAATTACCCTCCACTGCCACTGCTGCGGATGTTGGGGGAGCACTTAGAAGAAGTGGTAGGGAAAGAAAGGTTAAGAAGTTCTGAATTCACAAGCGGTTGATTGGCTACACAATGATTGTTACACATAGCACACTTCTGTCAATGTAGTTCACTTGTACTTTAATCATGTCTGATGTGGTGTACTTGCAATAGCCCCTAAGCCTTTGCACACCCCACCCCATCATCTTCCTGGGGCCACCCTGACACCCAGAATGAGGTATCTGGAGGAAAGCAAAGGTCTTTGCCAGGGCCATTGCGAGCCATGCGCAAAGAGTCTCCCGCACATGCTGAGATTTTGCCCTTCACATTCTCATGTGTCCCAGGGACCGAGCATTTTGAAAACTACATGCTGGGGTTCCTCTTCAGTTGTCCAGTTGAGCTGACCTGCATCTCCGCTCACCCCCGATGACCCACTGCTCATGCAACGTTTCTAGACCTCCAACACGAGGCTCTGCATAGTTGCGACCAGCCCAGCAATAGTGGTTGTAACATTCTATCTGCACTCTGGCACCTTTTTCCTCCCCCATTCACCTACACCCTATTTCTCATAATCCCTCCCCCCACACCCTGGAATCACGTTCACCCTTCAACCCTCTGTCATCACCTTCCAGGTTAATGCAGAGGTCCCTTTCCTCCCAGAGAATCCAACTCGGTTATTGTAGACACGCCCTCATCCTTCAGACCCCTCGAATCTGAGTCCGTCTCCACATCAACAACCCTCAGCACTCCTTCACATGACATTGACACACTCTCACCTTCTCACCCTACCAGCTCCCACTGCCTCCTTTAACCATCACCAAACCCTCCTACCATGATTACCCCCCAGATTGGCCCCCAGGAGTCCACCATTGACTCCACTGACTTCTCCATGTGAACCCCTTCACACCTTGACAGTGCCCCCCCCATGTCCCTTCACACCTCTACACCCCCAAGCCCCTTCACACCTCTACATCCCCTCATGCCCCTTCTCACCTCTACACACCCCATGCCCCTTCGCACCTCTACACACCTTCACACCTCTTCACACCTCTACACCCTCCATTCTCCTTCAAATGTATACAGCCCCAAGCTCCTTAACAGCTCTACACACCCTCACATCTCTCCCCACCACCATTCCCCTTTACACCTCTACCCCACAATGTCCTTTCACACCTCTAGACCCGCCATCCCCTTCACACCTCTACATCCCCCCTAATGCCCCTTCACACTTCTACACCTCCCAATGCACCTTCACACCTCTACAGCCCCCCCACCACCCCCCCATTACCCTGTTGTGAAAGTATAATAATTTTCATAATATCTTTCTGGTTTGTTGTAAAGTGGGTTTATGGGTGTGAGTATAGATGGCTCTGTCTGTGTAATTTAATTACTTTTGGAGTCAGGTAGACTGTGAGCTTGAAATGATCAAAAGAAGCTAGGTGTAGAAATGAATGTGAAATGCTAATGAGTAAATATGGATGCTGTCTTAGCATGTAAGGTGTGAAGAGAATTTGCATTTTTAGATAAGTGAAGGGATTGTTTAGCTTTCAAAGGGATGTTTGTCTGTTTATATCTAGCCAGATAAGCAAGGCTAAGGAGTGTGTTTATTTTTCCAAAGGTTACTGACAATATTGGCAACATGAAAATTTTTATATTATGGGAAAGGTAAAGTTACAAAGATATATGGAACAATGGAATTTACATATTAAAGAGAGAGAAAGCCCTTAGCCATTTGTGCATACGTCTGTTCTGTCCATTAACTGAAGTTTGAGAAAACCATTTGGAATTCCACTGTCACGTGGATACTGTGTTAACTTGTTGGCTTGTTTTTTTAAAAATCTATAATCTATTTTGGACTGCTGTCTTAAAGGGGAGGGGACTAACCTGGGAGTCAGGTTAGTCAGGAATTTTATGAGTTATTATAGTATTAAGTAATTTCAGTCTTATGTATGTACTTGAAATCTTTTATTGTGTTAATAAATATTTTAATTTAATTTTGAAAATCTTTAACAGTCTTATTGGACTCATTACTTCTGAATTCAGTGCACACATCTTCCTATAATAAATACAAATCGCAAAACCATTGTGATAGCGTGGCCAAGTTTCCATTGTGGATTTGGTCCACTTGACACACATCATATGCCACATCATAACAAAATTGGGGGCTCTTTGTGGGATATTTGAAATTCCTTGATTGGTTGGAGTTGGCGAATCTCAAGGCTACGAGTACAAGAAGCACATTGAACTCAGAAGTTAGTGTGAGGGATTTTAAAGTGGTGAGACTGCAAAAATGGCTTTATCCATGGTTAAAACTAGTCTGGAAGTAGAAGATATAACTCTGATTGTGTTACAAAAATATCTAAGGGTAAGTTAACAGAATAGGTAGGTAAGTTGAAAAGTTGAGGTTACCTGTAGGGGCAAAGAAAGCAGCCATTATTGAAGTGATAGCACAGCATTTGAAGTTCCTGAAACTAGTGAGTCACAGCTGAAGGTAGTGAGACTTCAGTTACAAATGAAGAAGCTTGAACATGAACAAGCAATGGCAATGAAAAAAAAACTTGAATTAGAGGCAACAGAAGAAGAAAAAGAGAGAGAAAGGGCATTTCAAATCGAACAAGCAGAAAGGAAGGAGAGAGAAAGAAAAAAGGAAAGGGAATTAGAACTGGAGAAATTGGCAAGTGAGGAAAGAGAAAAGGAGAAGAGAGAGAGAGAGAGAGAGAATACCAGCTTAGAAAGCTGGAAGTTAGAAAAGAGATCACACATGCTGAGGAAGGTTCTGATGTGAAAACAAGCACTTTCAGCCTAAAGCCCAGTGGGGAGATGTTTAAATTTGTACAAGCTCTTCAGAAGTTTGAAGAAAGGGATGCAGAAGCATTCTTTATCTCATTTGAGAAGATAGCTAAGCAGATGAAATGGCCACAAGAAATCTGGACATTACTTTTACAGTCTAGGTTAGTGGGTAGAGCCCATGAGGTTTATGTTTCACTGTCAGAAGAAGCATCGGTGGATTATGATGCAGTAAAAAAAGCTATTTTGAGTGCATATTACTTGGTTCCTGAGGCATACAGGCAGAAATTTAGGAATATAAGAAAACAGCCTGGTCAAACTCATATTGAGTTTAAGAGAGTAAAACAAAGTAATTTCGACCGATATATATGGGCATTAAAGGTAGAGACAACATGTGCAGTCATTAGAGAAGCAATTCTTTTGGAAAGATTTAAAGATTCAATTCCTTAGGTAATGAGAACTCATGCGGAGGAACAGAGGGTTAAAATGGCAAGGCAAGCAACAGAAATGGCTGAAGATTATGAGTTAGCTCATAGATCTAAACATTTTTCACGTCACTCTTTTAAATCAGGGAAGGATAGAAAGTGGAAAGGTGAAAAGAAGATAGGTAGCCAGGGAATGGAAGAAGGAGTTGGAAATTCTCAGGAAGTTTTTTCTTGGGCTGAAAAGGAAGGTGCTGAGGGTAGAAGTGACACTCAAAAATTGGATTGTAACAAGGTTGGGCACACAAAGTTAATGTGCTGGAGGTTACAGGGAAAATCTGTTGCAGTAACTAGAACGCAGAAAAGTTCTGGAAGTAAGATACTGTGGGTTCTGAAGTCCAGGCACAGGAAAAACCAATGGTTTGTGTACAGGTAAAGCAGGAATAATTAGTGATAGTTAAAGAAATGGGCATGTGTTCACAATTTATCCAAGGGAGCTCTGAAGAGCAGGTTGCAGAAATTTTTAAAGATTTTGTACATGAAGGGAAAGTCTTTCCATGTGTACAGGGTGGAGCAGGTAAAGAAATTAAAATCTTAAGAGACACAGGGGCTAGCCAATCCTTAATGTTATGGGATAGTGATATTTGCTGTTCAGAGAGGATTGCAAGAAAAGGTGATAATAAGTGGGGTTCATGGAGATGCAACATTCCATTGTGGAAGGTAAATTTAAAGAGCAAGTGGAAAACAGGTGAGGTGATTGTTGAAGTAGTGGAAAAATTGCCCATTGCAGGGGTTCAGTTTATTTTAGGTAATGATATAGCTAGGTCACAGATATGGGTGATTCCTACAGTAGTCAAGCAGCCTGTGGAGGTGCATTCAACAGTGGTGTTGCAGAAAGAGCATCCTGGATTGTTTCTAGGTTGTGTAATAATGAGATGACAAACTCATAGGTTGAAACAGGGAGTGAAGGAGGTTAAAAGGCAGGGGAAAGGTGTTGAAGTTCAATTAGCTGATATTATCTTTGATAAGATTGTTCAGGGAGATAGAATGGAGGAGAATGAAGCTGAAGTGTTTAGCTCAAGGAGGTTGGTAGACTTGCAACAAAATGATCCACAAATAAAGCAGTTATATCAGACAGCTTACTCAGAAACAGAGGAAGAATGTATTCCAGAATATTATTACCTTAAAGGCAATATGTTAATGAGGAAGTGGAGGCCATATCAGATTTCAGCAGATGAAAAATGGATGGACGTGCATCAGATAGTTATACCATCTGGATACAGAAATGAGATGCTGAGAGTAGCTCATGAAATTCCAATAGGGGGATATTTATGAATTAGGAAGACTCAGGCAAAAATACAAAAACATTTCTATTGGCCTGGATTGTATAGAGGTGTAGTCAAATTGTGTAGAACATGTCACATATCAGGGTGACAGGGAAACCCACAACAATGTTTAAACCAACACCTTTAATTTCAATTCAAGCATTTGAAGAACCTTTTACTAGGGTCCTGATTGATTGTGTAGGACCCCTCCCTAAGACTAAAAGTGGAAATCAGTATTTACTGACAATAATGGATGCGTCTGCAATATTTCCAGAAGTGACACCTTTTCGAAATATCACAGCAAAGAGAATTGTGGAAGAGTTGGCTAAATTTTTGCCAGATCAGGGTTCAAATTTCATGTTACAACTGTTCAAGGAAGTAATGAGCAGTTTCACACCTTCACACCTCTGCACCCCTCAGGCCCCTTCACACCTCTACACCCTCCCATGCCCCTTCTCACCTGCAAATGCACCCCTATGCCCACAACCCAACTCATCCTTTGCAAATCCCCAGACCCCCTCTGAGTCTCTCTTTTTGCCCCAGCACCCCAACCTCCCCATGCCCCATCCAGACCTGCACACCCACCCCACCTCTTCATTCCTTTTCTCCTGTCTTTTGCTTCCCCCCCAACCCACCCCACAGACATTTGCTGCCCAACAGTACCTCCTGCAGCCTTCCACCAGCAGCTTGAAGATCTGAACCCTGAGAGAAGTTGTTGCTGGAAGATCTGATCCCTGGGAGAAGTTGTTGCTGGAAGATCTGATCCCTGGGAGAAGTTGTTGCTGGAAGATCTGATCCCTGGGAGAAGTTGTTGCTGGAAGATCTGATCCCTGGGAGAAGTTGTTGCTGGGCAGGGTGGTTGTCGGGGGACAGTGGTGGGGGATATCTGGTCAGGCCTTCACCTGTATCCCATTAGCGGGAGGTAAATCAATTTCAGGTTGGCTTCTGGAGGGAATCGCGACCCGAGATGGTGGGTGGGAGGGCGAGATCCCGCCGTCATTTTATGCTGGTGTGAAACCAATTTTGGAGCTCTCACTGCACTGTCACCCTCCCACCCGCCATTAACTCCGCCACAGGGGTGAGGTGGGGGGCAGCAGCATGGGAAAATTCTGCCCAGTGTTTCTGACTCTCTGTCTTCTTGCTGCCTGTTCTGTATTTATTTTTGAGTGCCTTACCAATGGAGCAAACAGGGGGTGGAATCGTCCCAGATTTGCACTTCCATTTCCATTCGCCTGCCCTCCATCTCCCCACTGCTGCATCACGCCAGGCACCATATTTAAAGTCCAGTTGCAAGCAGTTCTAGACCACCACTGCTGCATGGAAGACATGGCCCTGAAACTGAAGAAGGTTGCAGCCCCAGGTTCAGCGACATGTCCTTCAAGCACATTTTGAATGCTGTGATAGTCTGCCAGGGTGTCCTCTACCCCCGGTCTGGCCGCAGGATGGGCAGCAACAGCACTAAGCTGGCTTGGGAGGCGGTGGCATCGGTGGTCTGTCCCAACGCCCTTCGAAAGAGGACAGCCACCCAGTGCTGCAAGAAGATGAATGATCTCCTCTGTTCCGCCAAGGCAAGTCACTCTTCTCATCACTTTCAGTTCACACACTCACAAACCCATCACATATCCACAGGGCCCTCACTCACTGCCAGTTCAAGGGACATCACCGTTCACTCTCTCACACACACCGTCATTGTCCTTATACCGTCCATGGGATCACTCACCACCCACACAGGCCAGGCATACTTATCATCTGGCCTGGCAGGTGTCCTGTTTATACTTTCTCCATCTCTATCCATGCAGGACAAGCTGGCATGCAAGAGGGAGAGGTCACAGACCGGTGGTGGAATGCTCAAAATCAAGGTCCTCATGGATTTTGAAAACAGAGCTACCCAGTCGGCCGGCAACAATTTGGACGGTTCCTGTGCTGACAGTGAGGTCAGCGCTGCTCTACCAGCAGTGCAACATCCATCAGACAACCATGTCATAAATGATGTGTCCTCTTTCAGAGGCCACTGCCATGCTCTAATTATCTCCTCTTGCTTTCGCAGGCACACCTGCCGAACAGCTGACAGAGTCCATGACCCTGGGCCTTTAGTCAAGCCTCGGAGAAACCTCCGAAGAGGAATCTGAAGGCACCCTCCCTGAAGTCCTGTCACAGTGCACACACACACCCTCCACCATTGCAGAGACACACACCTCGGTGGGACCTGGCTTTAAAATAGCCCCGGGATCACAACCTGGTGAGCACACCGCACCGTCTGATCCACAGCAGGTGGAGGCAGGGACTTTCCAGGTTTCTGGCACTAAGAGGACTGTTGGAGGCTACAACTTTGCTGAGTCTGATCCAGATGACGAGCCTCTGGACTTGGTCGTGTCAGTCACAGTTGCTGGAGCTGCAAAGGCAAGCTCAGGAACACCAGGAAGGGAAGTTCGCTGTGCTCCTCAGATTGCAAGGCGCAATGGAGAAGTCCATCCACCTTCAGCCTGAAATGATAGTGCTGGCATGCCAACACACCGAGGTCAACACTGGTGGGATGGCAGCCGCCATGAAGACTTTGGTCCAGGATTTCATTCCTGCATCGCTGCGCGAGCTCAACTCCTTCCCTGCTGTCATAGTTGGCCTCCAACAGTGTGAACGCGATAGGGGTGCTGGGCAGCTCGATCTCACTCCAGCTACCCCTTCCACTCACGGAGTCAGCCAGAGGCCCTGGGGCACAAGGAAGAGGATCAGCAGGTGACTTTGGGGGTGACCAGTCCATCCGAATCCTATCCTCCTGTGACCTCCACAGATCCAGCTTCACAGGCCAAGGAGGGTGCCACTGCCACACAGCAGGACCTCGAAAGCAGGCCGGGGCCCTCCAAGCCTCGGCCCTCCAGAGGACGCCCGCCAAGTTCATCACAGACAAGGCCTCACAGTCATCAGGCTACCCCCACCTCCACTGTGGACGTTCGGGAAACACCAAGGCGTGGCGGCAGGGTTAGGGCAGTTAAGGAGAATTAGTTGCACAGCCTGGGTATGGGTGTTAATCACTTGTACATACTGTTCACTATTGTCAATAAACTCCCAAGAATGTCTCCCTGTCTGTGGCTCCTTGATCTGATGAGCAGTGTTCAGGTCACTCAGATGTGAAACCTTTCTGCAGAAGATAAAGGCAGGTGTCTCAGTCCAGGGCCTCTTCCCTGTGCTCTGTGCGGTCTTCAGACCAAAGTGATGGTCCGGCCTCACACTCCCTGGAAGCATTACTGATGCCTGCACCTCGGCGGTGCTTGTCATTGCTGCCAGAATGTTGTGGGCAGGTGCCACAGAGTTTTCTCATTCTCTCTGTGTGCTCTCAGCACCTTTAAGGAGGGGCTGGCCTCATCACACCAGCATCTGTGACCAGTGATGCTGTACACCAGCTCCTGAAGGGTTCAGGACAAAGAATCAGATGCTTCTAAAGTTTTATGGCTGCATCTCTCTGATATGACCCTGATCGGAGCTCAAGTGATCTACCCTCGGCTAGACAGGAGTCAGACATTCTCAGCAGCTATGTGAGAATTTATGGAGTGTCCGCACTGCATGTCGTCATCATCCTCCGGCGATCGAGCGACTATTAGGGCCTCCATTGCATCTCCATGACAGGAGCATTCTCACACAGGGTATTCGCGCTGCCATAAGCCAGACTGGAGTCAAACATTCACAGATACAATGTGAGGATCTATGGGGTCACCTCACTGCGTATCATCATCATCCTCCACAAATCTAGTAGCTATGAGGGACTCCCGCGCTCGCCTGTCTCGTCTAGCCAGTGCAAGGGCCTCATCACCTCCAAGGACCTCATCACCCTCATCCCCTTCGGCAACTTCCTCATCGGAAAAGATGTGAAGCTCCTCTATCTCTTCTTCAGCCAGCTCATCTCCCAGATGGAGCACCAGGTTGTAAAGGGCGCAGCAGGTGATGACGATGCATGACACCCTCTGTGGACTGTATTGCAGGGCTCCACCAGGCTGGTCCAGGCACCGGAACCTCATCTTCTGCATCCCGATGATCTGCTCCACCAAGTTGCGAGGTGCAGCATAAGCCTCATTATACCATTGCTCTGCTGCAGTCTGAGGCTACCACACAGGTGACATCAGCCACAGCCTCTACGGGTAGCTTTTGTCCCTGAGGAGCCACCCCTGCAGCTTCTGTGGACCCTGGAAGACTCCAGGGGTTTGTGTCCGACTGAGGGTGTACGTGTCATGCACAGTCCCTGGAAACTGTGCGCACACCTGCAGGATGCATTTCTGGTGGTCACACATTCAGCTAATAGAACCCCTTGTGGTTGATGTATTCCACCGCACGTTGCGACGGAGATCTGAGCGCCACATGAGTGCTGTCGATCGAACCCTGCGCCTGTGGGAAACCCGAGATCTGAACGAATCCAATCGCTCTTACATCCTGGCTGCCCTGGTACCGGGCAAAATGAACAAAGTTGTGTGCCCTCACAAGGGTGACATGATGGATGCATTTGTGGGTGGAGGCTTGTGAGATCCCACAGAAGTCACCTGTGGAGCCCTGAAAGAAGCTGCTGGCGTAGAAATTGAGCGCCATGGTCATTTCCGCAGCCACTGGCAGTGCATGCCCTCCATGACCCCGTGATGCCAAATCCTGCGGTGTCTGGCAGAGATGGCCAACTAGTTCTTTAGACATGCGCAGTCTTCAGCGACACTGGTTCTCAGCCATCCACAGGAATGACAGGCAGAATCTACAGCGACGGCCCACTATGGCCCTTCGGCAGCCTGCGCAGGAGCCCTAGCTACCACTTCTTCCTGAGGTTGCTGTTCCTGCCTCTGTGCTGCCAGGAGCCTCAGTTGCTCTCTCCTCCATTTTCTTCACGCACTGTAAGCCATCAGGCATACATCTAGTTCACCAAGCTCCATAATCCTGATGTGCTCCTCCTGCAGATGGTGGTTAGCACTAAGGGCCTGTCCTGGTTAAGTGTGAAGTGCCTTAATGCATTCCGGAGAGTGCCGGCCGCCACTTGGATGGCCAGGGATTAGTGCGCTGCATGGCTGCCCGAAACCCCACCTCCTCTGTCCCACTCCACCCGACCAATTGACAGCAGATTTGCCCATTGGACTGTATGCTGTGCTCTCAGCTCAGGCACAGGCATTCGCCTAACCCACACTGCAAGGCTGCCCTGTTAGCTTGAACCATGGGAAAGACCTGTCCAAACCAGGATGCTGACATTGCAAGGGGCTGTGAGCACCTCCAGCAGTGACTGCTCCGTGGCCAGCTTTAGTGAGGAGATTGTACAATGTGTGCAGTCGTCCAACTGTTCTGCCATTCACTAAAATGCTCAAGAATTTGCAGTCTGTGCCGGGGAGGGGGCGTTGTGGGGGACGGAAAGCTTTAGACAACTTGGTGGCACTTTGATGCCTTTGCATTGCTTGAGTGGGCACATAAGTTAGAAGTTGGACTCCAATCATATTATTGTGGCTGCGCCTGAACTGTCTGAGTTGCAGAGGAATGGTTGCTTTATACAGGTTTCCGTAATGCATGGCCACTTCCCTCGCCCATCCTACCCCCCCCACCCCGAATGCTTGTGCGCTATATTCAATGGCAGGCCCTCGTGCCATTGTGCCAGGGCTGCCATTAATACCGACCCCCAAGCACCCTTCAAGTTTGAAGTCCAACAGGCGACCCTGGCAAGCACTGCACAACCTTACTGTGTACTCACCTCTGATTTCCCCTCAAGGTGAAGGCCGCCAAGTGCACGTTGCTTACGTGCTGTTGTGAAACACGTCGGTGTGCTTTCCCGCCGACGTGGATGGTGGAGGGGGTGGTACGATTCTGGCGGGCTGATGTATTTCAATGAGGTTCCCGACGTCCGATGGCGGGAAACGAGGCCCACAGTTGGCGGCTGAGTGGGCAGTCGTGAACTGGTTTCCCGCCGTCGTAGAACCGATCGCGCCATATTGTCCGCTCACGCCACCGATCACGTCCGGTGCCAGCGGGCACGGGAAATTCCACCCAAGGTCTTTTGGATTCAGTTCAATCTGGTTGGATTGAGTGCTTGTCCAAAAAAAGACACATTCATCCTATTTGATGATTTAATGTCCGTGTTTGCTTGCTGTAATTGCTGGTTTATACATCTTCAAATAAATATCAGGGATTCCAAGTTATTTTTAATGTTTAGCAAACACCAAGAAGAATAAAATCATGAGTCTTTAAGAATAATATCATGTGTTTCTAAGCTGAGGTCCCACAAGATGAAAGATTTTACCAACACACCCAATTTATCCAGATCAACGCAAAATACACCTGATGCTGGAAATCTGGAATAAAAACAGAAAATGTCTGACAATGTCTGTGGAGAGAGAAACAGAGTTAACGTTTCGAGTCTGTATGACCCTTCTCCAATTTATCCAGAGTTGGATTTTGTTCCATAATGTCCGAAACTTGGCAACACTGTGATAAATATATTGATATGTCATGATTGACCAACAGCCCTTATTATTGTATCACCTAATCAACATTGTAAATCATTTGTCCTATTAAGAATTTTGAAAAGTCATATAGCCTTGATACTGCGGATTCCTGTAAGCAGTTTAACAGGTACCATGGTTAGCCTTCTCAGACTCCACTTTAGATCCCTGCCATTTCATGGTTTCATCAAACAGCAGTTACCACTTCCTCCTTCGGCTGACCAAGCAATATGCAGCTTGGGAATACAGAGGAAGTGAACTATTTTGGAATCTGCATGGCTGGTTTCACTCCTACAGGCATAGTAACAAGTCATGGTCACTGTTACGTTACAAGTAATCTAAAATCTTAGTTCAAATGCCAGAAGCATCCAGAGCTACACCTAATTTAGTTTTATCATATACATCAGCTTTACTGCTGACCATCGTTTTCTCACACCCTGTGCGTGGAGCCATTTTTCGTTCTGTCAGCATTTGTGACCTGAAATAAACATATTCAAATTCCTTGGACTGGATTTTCATGCCTCTGGCCACTTCAGAACAGAGGTGAGTGAGATTTAAAAATGGCAGGCGAGACCCAATTCCAGGATTTCCGTTGCATTCCTGTTGCTGGCAATTGTTAATGGCGCGGGATAAGGGTGCGCATAGTGAGCCCTCATGCAGCACACCCAACCTTGCCGGCACTATTGCGGGTTGGGCATTTGAGACCCCCACAATTTTGATGGATTCTGGCTGGTTTCTGAAGGTGGCATGGTTCATGGCAGCTCAAAGGTACCTTGAGCCACAGGGGAACCCTAGTCTGGAATGGGACCCTTTTGATAGGTAAGTTCAAAAATTGTCAACTTCACATCATAATTTAGTACTGTATAATAAATTAACAACATTTTTAATGCAGTGATTAATAATAGAGCTTTGCTCTGATAGGTAAGTGACCATTAAATTGACAAGCATTGTGAAAATGAAGAAGTGATCTGATGTCATCCAATGGCTATCATGCTCCCCTGCATTGAACAATAGTGAAATGCAGACTCAACTGTATCAGTTGACCCCTGTGATTTCATCTTTTCATCCAAAGACAGCTCAGACATCTATACCCCTGCTTTAAAGCTTGGACAGATAGCTGAGCTCTTTGGCAGTTCAGACATCTGTTCCACTGCTTCAAAGCATGAACATATGGCTGAACTCTTTTATTGCAGCTTAGATATTTGTTCCAGTAATTTAAATCTTGAACAGATGGCTGATTTCTTTCAATGCCGTAAGAGGTATTCAGTTCCGGAGGTTTTGTTTGTACAGCTATCCAATGAATCATGTTGTGAATGCTTGGCTGAGTTCCAAACCACAATAATGGATTCAACTCAGCAGGGGTTCAAACAGTTCCAACAAGAACATTACTACTCTGTTTTCAGTCTAGAATAAATTATTCTTGGCTTCAAATGCTAAATTACTTGAAAATGCTGGAAGATGCACCAAAAGATTCACATAGTAAACATTCACAGAATCGCAGAACCACAGAATCACACAGTGCAAAAGAAGCCCTTCGGCCCATCGAGTCTGCAGTGACACATGAGAAACACCTGACCTACCTACCTAATCCCATTTACCAACACTTGGCCCATAGCCTTGAATGTTATGACATGCCAAGTGCTCATCCAGGTACTTTTTAAAGGATGTGAGGCAACCCACCTCCACCACCCTCCCAGGCAGCACATTCCAAACCGTCACCACCCTCTGGGTAAAAAAGTTTTTCCTCACATCCCCTTTAAACCTCCTGCCCCTCACCTTGAACTTGTGTCCCCTCGTGACTGAATGAGTGGTTGAGGAGATTCCTAACATTCCTGATGAGCGGATGTGATCCCACTCCCTTCCAACAGAAATACATTTTCACCATCAGAAGCACTTTCCCTCTTCAAAAATGTCTAAAACAATCACGGCTAAACTTGCATTTTGTGTACTTCCATTCCAACCCCCAGTACCCAACTATTTAAGTGATGCATTGTGGGTATACCTACACCACATGGAGCGCAACAGATCAAGAAAGCAACACACTGCCACCGTCTCAAGGGTAATTAGCAATTAGCCTGTGACGCCCACATCCCATAAACAATTTTAAAAATAGTAATGCAATATTGGGTACAGCTCTAGCTTAAGTCATGCATGACTCATGGCACATTGTATTACTGTTGTACTTATTATATTTTTGTATCACTTCTTATACGGCATATAAATGGGTTTCAGTTTTAATAGGAGATATAAAACATTGAAACATAGAAACTAGGAGCAGGAGTAGGCCATTTGGCCCTTCGAGCCTGCTCTGCCATTCATTATGATCATGGCTGATCATCCAACTTAATAGCCTGCTCCCGCTTTCTCCCCACATCCTTTGATCCCTTTCACCCCAAGAGCTATATCTAACTCCTTCTTGAAAACATACAATGTTTTGGCCTCAACTACTTTCTGTGGTAGTGAATTCCACAGGCTCACCACTCTCTGGGTGAAGAAATTTCTCCTCATCTCAGTCCTAAATGGTCTACCCCGTATCCTCAGACCGTGAACCCTGGCTCTGGACTCCCCCACCATCGGGAACATTCTTCCTGCATCTACCCTGTCTAGTCCTGTTAAAATTTTATAGGTTTCTATGAGATTCTCCCTCATTCTTCTGAACTCCAGTGAATATAATCCTAACCAACTCAATCTCTCCTCATATATCAGTCCCGCCATCCCATGAATCAGTCTGGTAAACCTTCGCTGCAATCCCTCTATAGCAAGAATATCCTTCCTCAGATAAGGAGACCAAAACTGCACACTATGTTCCAGGTGTGGTCTCACCAAGGCCCTGTATAATAGCTCCTGTACTTGAATCCTCTCGCTATGAAGGCCAACATACCATTTGCCTTCTTTACCATCTGCTGCACCTGCATGCTTACCTTCAGCGACTGGTGTACAAGGACACCAGGTCTCGTTGCACATTCCCCTCGCTCAATTTATAGCCATTCAGATAATAATCTGCCTTCCTGTTTTTGCTCCCAAAATGGATAACCTCACATGTATCTACATTATACTGCATCTGCCATGCATTTGCCCATTCACCCAAATCACACTGAAGCATCTCTGCATCCTCCTCACAGCTCACCCTCCCACCCAGCTTTGTGTCATCTACAAATTTGGAGATATTACATTTAGTTCCATCATCTAAATCATTAATATATATTGTGAATAGCTGTGGTCCCAGCACCGATCCCTGCGGTACCCCACTAGTCACTGCCTGCCATTCGGAAAAAGACCCGTTTATTCCTACTCTTTGTTTCCTGTCTGCCAACCAGTTTTCTATCCATCTCAATACACTACCCCCAACCCCATGCGCTTTAATTTTACACGCAATCTCTTAAGTGGGACTTTGTCGAAAGCCTCCTCAAAGTCCACATCCACTGGCTCCCCCTCATCAACTCTACTAGTTACATTCTCGAAAAATTCCAGTAGATTTGTCAAGCATTATATAACATGAAATGTTATCCCAAAACTAGTAAAGTATTGCAATAAAATGGAATTTGACTTATTCAGTCCTCTTAAAGTATTAATGATGGTCATAGGCCTTAATTGAAGGTTGTTTATAAGTTGAACATAGTTCATGTTTATACCACTGTATCTGGGACAATGACTCCTGTAACCACCTAACAGTCGGGCTGGTCTTTCTGTGCATTCTTTACTGTCACTGCAGCTGGGGGGTGGATGAGTTGGGGAATTTTGTGGTCTCTCTCTCACTTCCCTCCCAGCTCTGAGCTCATCTCATGCATGAAATCCATTACATACTCACTACATTCTTCCTTGCTCCATTCTCACTAAACTGCTGACCATCTAACTTCCCCATCTGACCCCCATGCTTGTTGACAATGTAAATTGTTTCCTTTTCTCAATCACTTGGCCCCATCCTTTCAAAGCCACTGTCATCACCTCACCTCAAAACATTTGCCCATGTTCCTTTGCCCTGACAAATTACCAATTTTCCTCTTCATGAAGGTGCTATCCAGGACCCTCATAAATGTAAACACCTCAATTAACTCTCTGCTCAACCTCCTCTGTTCCAAAGAAAACAACCCAGTCTATCCAAACTTTCTTCATAACTAAAATTATCCATTCCAGGCAACATCCTCATAAATCTCTGCATTCTCTCTAGTGTGATCATTTCTTTCTTGTAAAGTAGCAACTAAAACTTTACGTAGTGCTCTAGCTGTGACTTAACTAGTGTTTTATACAGTTGTAGCATAAACTCTCTGCTGTTATATTCTATGCCTCAGCTAATAAAGGAAAGTATCCCATGAAAGACTTTCATGGCTCTGAGGAAGGGTCATACGGACTCGAAAAGTTAACTGTTTCTCTCTCCACAGATGCTGCTAGACCTGCTGAGTTTTTCCAGCATTTTCTGTTTTTGTTTCAAAGTATCCCATGTGCCTTCTTAACCACCTTATTTTCCTCTCCTGCTACCTTCAGGGATCTATGGACATATACTCCAAGGTCCCTCTTTTTTTCGCCTACTCTTCTAAAAAAGCTTTTTGTTACAGATGGGGAGAGGTGCCATGGGATAACTTTCCCCATTTTTTTTCCTCACCTCTCAGTTCTTCACAACAAGGGTATGTTTTAAGGCCTTTGATTGATGTTACTATAAAGGATAGACACAGACAAGCTTTCCGGTAAGTTTAAACCAGAAGAAAATAAAATGTTTATTCACACACCATCAGAAGTGTAAACATAACGGAACACTCACTCCCTCAAACACACAGACACATGCACATAAGAAAAGATGACTTTTACAGATGACCTATGCTCTTAGGTAATTAATGGAATAACAAGAAACACATCATGTGTTTAAATGAGTCCTTTAAGATGAAATTCTTGCAGTCCTGGATGTTGATAGTTGGGAATTCAGTGATGGTAATGCCTTTGAACATCAAGGGACGATGGTTGGATTCTCTCTTGTTGGGGATGGTCATTGCCTGACACTTGTGTGGCGTGAATGTTACTTGCCACTTGTCAACCCAAGCCTGGACATTGTCCAAGTCTTGCTGCATTTGGACATGGACTGCTTCAGTATCTGAGGAGTCGCAAACGGTACTGAACAATCATCAGTGAACATCCCCACTTCTGACCTTATGATGGAAGGAAAGTCATTGATGAAGCATCTGAAGATGGTTGGGCCTAGGACACTACCCTGAGGAACTCCTGCAGTGATGTCCTGGAGCTGAGATGACTGACCTCCAACAACCAGAACCATCTTCCCTTGTGCTAGGTATGACTCCAACCAGCAGAGAGTTTTCCCCCTGATTCCCATTGACTCCAGTTTTGCTAGGGCTCCTTGATGCCACACTTTGTCAAATGCTGCCTTGATGTCAAGGGCAGTCACTCTCACCTCATCTCGGGAGTTCAGCTCTTTTGTCCATGTTTGAATCAAGGCTGTAGTGAGGTCAGGAGCTGAGTGGCCCTGGAGGAATCCAAACTGGGCATCAGTAAGCAGGTTATTGCTAAGCAAGTGCCACTTGATGCCATTGTTGATGACCCCTTCCATTACTTTACTGATGATGGAGAGTAGACTGATGGGGCTGTAATTAGCCAGGTTGGATTTGTCCTGCTTTTTGTGTACAGGACTTACCTGGACAATTTTCCACATAGCCAGGTAGATGCCAGTATTGTAGCTGTACTGGAACAGCTTGGCTAGGGGTGTGGCAAGTTCAGGAGCACAAGTCTTCAGTACTATTGCTGGAATATTGTCAGGGCCCCTAGCCTTTGCAGTATCCAGTGCCTTCAGCCGTTTCTTGATCTCACGTGGAGTGAATCGAATTGGCTGAAGACTGGCATCTGTGATGCTAGGGACCCCTGGAGGAGGCTGAGATGTATCTTCCACTCAGCACTTCTGGTTGAAGACTGTTGCGAATGCTTTAGCCTTAACTTTTGCACTGCTGTGCTGGGCTCCTCCATCATTGAGGATGGGGATATTTGTGGAGCCTTCTCCTCCTCCAGTGAGTTGTTTAATTGTCCACCAACATTCACGACTGGATGTGGTAGGACTGCAGAGCTTAGATCTGATTAGTTGGCTGTGGGATTGCTTAGCTCTGTCTATCACTTGCTGCTTATGCTGTTTGGCATGCATGTAGTCCTGTTTTACAGCTTCACCAGGTGGACACCTCATTTTTAGGTATGCCTGGTGCTGCTCCTGGCATGCCCTCCTGCACTCTTCATTGAACTAGGGTTGATCCCCTGGTTTGATGGTAATGGTAGAGTGGGGGATATGCTGGGACATGAGGTTACAGATTGTGTTTGAGTATAATTCTGCTGCTGCTGCTGATGGCCCACAGCACCTCATGGATGCCCAGTCTTGAGTTGCTAGATCTGTTTGAAATCTGTCCCATTTAGCACAGTGATAGTGCCACACAACACGATGGAGGGTATCCTCAGTGTGAAGGTGGGACTTCGTCTCCACAATGACAGTATGGTGGTCACTCCTACCAATGCTGTCATGAACAGATGCATCTTCTCCTCACCTTTCTTTGTTAGGTTTTGAGCTTATAGACACAGAGGGCAGAATTCTCCCATCCGGGACTAAGTTCCATGGGAGGGGCGGGGGTGAGGAGTGTTTCCTGCTGTGGAGGCCGATGGGAATTCCCACAGTATCGCGCAGCCTTGGCCCAATTAATTTTGCAGCCGGGAGTTTCCCAACATATTGGGCGGTGGGGCAGGATGGATGGTGCATGCCTGCCATCATATTCAGATTCCATATTTAATAAGGTGCCCAGACATCAACTTACTAACAAGGCCCATAGAGATGGCAGGCAGGGGACAGGGATGTCCTGCTCCTAAGTTCAGTGATTCATTCCTAGGCATCCTCCTTGGCCAGCTGGGTGTGCTTGGCCTGCTTGGCCAGCTCGGCATTGCAACTGATGCTGGAGAGTCAGCAAGAGGCAAGGAGAGATCAGGCAAAGGTGTTGGAGGCCCAAAGTGGAGTGGCACGCGAGTAAGAAGAGTCCATCTGCCTGCTGTCTGGCCTAGATAATGAGAAGAGGAGGCTCAGCATGGAGACCAAGCCTGCATGGGAGCAGGTCGCTGCCACTATCAGCGTCCAGGGCGTCCAGCGCAGGTTGGCCCTCCAATGCCAGAAGAGGAAGAATGGCCTCATCCACACCACCAGGGTAAGTGAAGCCTCAGCTACTCACAGTAACCAGAATAAATGAATGTCAGGTACATAGGCCTCAGTCACAATGTCATAAGGTGATGCCTTATAGTCCCACTGCAGTCCATCTGCTCCACAGGTCGAGTGACCACTGTGCCTCCTTCACCCTTCCACACAGAGAGCTCACAATGCTGTCTGGAAGTGGCGGGGAATGTGGGTTCAGTGGGTGGGAATGTGGGGAGGGCACCAGCAAGCTATTCAAAGGTCAGGCCTTTCCAGGTCCTTATCCTTATGTGGATGGGCTCACTGCTCTGGTGAGTGCTGCCCAGAACCCTCTGGACAAATTGCAGTACATTAATGAAATGCCAAACCAGCCAGCGGGTTATCTCTAAGACTGGAAGTATAAAAAGAAATGTGAAATTGCTGTGTACAGATGGATGCTAAATACAATTTCTCAATCCCAGCTTCTCTGTTCTCTTTGAGCAGACCATGTTAAGCCATAAATGGTGAGAGAGGGAGAAGACAGGAAGGGGTCAGCCACACCTGAAGGAAGTGACTGAATTCGAGGATCGGGCAGCCCAGCTGGTAGTGGTAGAGTGGGACCGGGCAATTGGAGATGGGGAGACCGTATTTGGGCCTCCAACCAGTGACGATCCATGCATGTAATAGAAACCTCAGGGCCAAGGGTGCCTCCATGCTGGAGGCAGCTCAAGCTGTCACTCGCTCTCTCCTCTCTCACTTACAGGTGCCGCCAGGAAAAGGGCAAGGCCCAAGCCAGAAGAAGCCCTGTACAGCTTCAGCACAAGCCCAAGCCCGGAGAGGAGTAAAGAGTCATGTGCAACTGCAGAGGCATCATAGCAGACACCTGGACCCTCTACCAGCCCAGAGACACACACCCTGGTGAGTATTAGTTCATGTTTAGTAAGGGTCTTTCACTCTGGTGGTCACCGCACAGAAACGTGTCCGCAGCAGGACGAGGCAGGGTCAGCCGAGCTCACCGGCACTGGAAGGAGTGCTGGGGAAGAGGCATCTCCGAGGTCCGAGTCTGATGACAGGCCTCTAGAATCGGCATTCCAACTGATGCTGGACAGTCAGCAAGAGGCAAGGGGAGATCAGGCAAAGGTGTTGGAGGCCCAAAACAGAGTGGCACGTGAGTTAGAGGAGTCCATCTGCCTGCTGTCTGATGAAGTGGTGCTGACCTGTGCGCGCATCGAGGTCACCTTAGGGATGGTGGTGGACTCCATGGAGATCCTAGTCTAGCAGATGCTGCCAGAGATGTGTGCAGACCTGCACCCCACTGCGGTAGCCATGGGGAAGCTTTGCAGTGGCTATGCGAGAGCGGGATAGGGCACGTCAACTTCTCTCTAGGTGCCCCCATTCTCAAGATGTCAAGTAGGGGCCTTCGTGCACCCAAAAGGAGAAGGAGCTGGACACCCCTGGGACATCCACTCAGGAAACTCAGAGATTGTCCAGCCCTTCTGAATCCCCTTTGCATTAGTAGGGGATGGTGGTGTGTGTCAGCTTCACCTCTGACTTCTGACCGGTCCAAATCGCTCCCACTCCCTGGGTTCTAGACCTTAGAGTTATTTGGGGGTTGTGACAAAGTGCAGCAGACAACTGGTTTTGGTGCAAGAAAAAAACTGGGTTTATTGAAGTCACAAATGAACTTATAACATTAGGATTCCACTGAGATTATACAGACCTAACTAGGTACACTTAGTTAAGAATGGGGAACACACGGCATAACGAGGGAAAATCATGCTACTAATCCCCTTACCCTTGTCCCACCCCCAAAACCTAACTAAATTGAACTAGGAGAGGTCAGGGATCATGCTCACCAACCAGGGTCCCTTGGCAGTTCGAAATCCAGCCAGGTAAGCCAGTTGCAGTTTTGGGGTACGCTCTTTGTGTCCTCCAGGGCCTGCGGTCCCCACATGGTCCTGGTCTGTGGAATCTGCGAAGGTTCTTCAGTTGGGTGGAGGGCGCGGTTGTGGGTGGTCAATCTTCATGGAGGGCTGCGGTTGTGGCCTTGTTGTCTTCGGTTGAGCCTGCCACCCCATGCCCCTCGCCGTGATGTTGCCTGTGGACCTGCAAACCTCCAGATCTCCTTCCTCCGCTTGGCTCAGCTCCCTGTTTAAACTCTGCTTCAACCGTTCCAAAGCTGCTCACCCTTCAGAACTGCTCCCCTTCGTAACTGGTGGCCCAGTTTTTTTTGAATTTCTTATCTCAATCCAAATCAAAGTTAGTTCTTTGTCTGATTTTGGTGGGCTTCCCCAGGTGATTGTTGTCTCGTTGTTTTTAATGGGCTCGCATGATGTTTATCTTTGTCTTCCTGCCCCTGTAACTAGTCTTGAACTGCAAGCCATTGTATATGTGAAGTATTGATAGGTTCGCAGTAATTGCATTGATTGCTGCCTTCCTGCTTTAGTAGTTAGTAGCGATTATTTATGCAAGATTTTGATGGGCTTTAGTTTTGTGTAAGATGAAGTCTTTCTCTGGGTTGATTGTTTTAAAGGGAAGAATGTGTATTTTGTCTCCTCTCGTTGTCTGGTTTCAGGCAACAATCCACACTGCACTCAACAAGCCTGGACATGTCCAGTCCCAGGATTTCATGGGCTGCAGGGTTCTACACTTAACTCAGCAGTTGGGTCCTCTGCCATAAAAGTCCAAAAGTCATATCCTTGTTGATGATATGAAAAATGTGGGAATTTTGAAGGGTTTCGCATGTGACCCCTTAAATCTTTTCCTCTGTCACCACAGAGGAAGCAGCTGGTCCACAGCAGGACAGCCAAAGTAAGCCAGGGTCCTCCAGGCCTCAGATCCCCAGAGGATGGTCGCCAAGATCATCCAAGGCAGCAGGGCTAGCTGGTCACCCCTCCCCTGCTGCAGATGTTAGGGGAGCACATAGAAGAAGTAGTAGGGAAAGGAAAGTTAAGGAATATTAAAATCACAACTGGTTGCATGGGTGAACAATTGATGTCGCAATCAGAAAACTTTTGTAAATATAATCACTTTCACTTTAATAAAGCCTACTGCCCGATTTTAACTGTGGTGCTTAAGGCTTAGCATTCCTCCATCACCCACCTTCATCTTTGTGCAAACACCCCATTCCCGGAATGAGGCACCTGCAGAGAGGCAAAGATATGTGCCAGGGCCCATGCAAGCCATGCACTCCCACACACGTTGAGCCTTTATCCTTTAAATGTTTATGTGTCCGAAGGCCCTAGCATTGTAAGCACTACATGCTGGGGATCCCTTTTGATTATTTAGTTGAGATGTCCTGCATCTCTGCCCACCCCCAATGACTCAGCTCCCATGTAGCATCGCGAGATCTCCACCACGAGGCTCTGCATAGTTGCAAACAACCCAGCAATGGCTGTGTATGGATCCCACTTTGGAGCAAATTCTGTCATATAAGCAAGGCTTATTCTGCTGGGCTTTCTTTATTGTGGATGTTTGTGAATCAGAGTGATGAACGGTAATGCTGTCAATGAAGCACTCTTATTTAACAATATCCAATGCAGAATCATGCACTCCTAGGTTAAAATAATCAGATTAAATGCAAAGTAATGTATCCGAGCATTCCCAGCAAAAGCACTCATACTGCAACACAATGATATGCAGACCACTGCAGCATAATCATGGACCATAGTCCATGGTTACCAATGCCCTCTTAGGGCAAGGTACCTGAAGAGAGAAAGATGCAGAAAAGACTTTCACATCGTGATGACATGAAAATGATTAACCAGATATGATTGGTTACGTTATCATTTATGGTACTGGACTCCCAACAAGAGAGAATCTAACCATCTCCCCTTGACATTCGATGGCATTACTTTTGCTGAATCCCCCACTAACAATATCTTGGGGGTTACCATTGACCAGAAACTGAACTGGACCAGCCATATAAATATGGTGTCTACACGAGCAGGTCAGAAACTGGGAATTCTGAGGTGAGTAACTCACTTCTTGACTCCCCAAAGTCTGTCCACACAAGTCAGGAGTGTGATGGAAGACTCTCCACTTACCTGGACGAGTGTAGCTCCAACAACATTCAAGAAGCTCAACACCAACCAGGACAAAGCAGTTTGCTGGATCAGCACCCCATCCACCAGCTTAAACATTCACTCCTTCCATCACTGATGCATAGTTGCAGAGTGTACACTATATACAAGATGCACTGCGGTAACTCACCAAGAATCCTTCACCAGCATCTTCCAAACTCATGACTTCTACTGCTTAGAAGGACAAGGGCAGCAGGTGCATGGGTACACCACCACCTGCACATTTCCCTCCAAGCCACACACCATCCTGACTTGGAAATATATTGCCGTTCCTTCACTGTCACTGGGCCAAAATCCTGGCACCCCCTTCTCAGCAGCACTGTGGGTGTACCTGAAGAAGATGGACTGCAATAATTCAGGAAGGTGGCTCACCACATCACATAAAAGAATTTAAAAAAGACTGACAACTTAAAAGCCATGAGTTCAAATCCCACAGTCAAATCAGGAACTTGCCATAAAAATTTCCAGATCGCAGGTAAAACTGGTTAACTAATAGCCTTCAGGGAAATAAACCTACCACCTCTATTTAGTCTGACTTGCATGTGACTATGTGATTGACTCTTAGTGCGCGCTGACATGGTTAGAAAGTCTCTCAGTTCTTAGAGAAATTACTCAAAAAGAATGTGCACTGCTCCCATTGATTTCCCAGGAAGCTAGGGAGGGGCAATAAATGTGGTCTTGTAAATAGTGCCTACATGCAGCACACAATTTTTAAAAAAAGACAATGGAGTGAGTTGTTTTTATTTGCCATACACTTTATTTGTGAGTAGTGTTAAAGTACGCCAGAAATGACGGTTGGTGATTTGGTGGACAAAATAAACAGGTTACCACCTCCATTAAAATAAATGTTACACAAATACCATTGCAAGGCTCTCTCTCTCTCTTCAGGTACCATGCCATGAGAGAGTGTTGGTGACCACGGACCATCATGTTACTCTGGCACTGGAGGCGTGGATCATCTTTGTTGTGGTACATTCATCCAGTTTAGAAAGATCTTTCTCTATCTAGCATAATCTCTTTTACCATCGATCTTTCCCATCAGCATCAGACTTTCTAAATCATGATTTCTTATTAATTGCAAGGCACTAATATACCCAAATATCATTTCTAGGTTAAGATTCTTTTTATCTTTCGTATTCTTTCATGGGATGTGGGCCTTGCAGTCAGGCCTGTATTCATCACCCATCCCTAATTGCGCTTGAGTTGAGTGGATTGCTAGGCCATTGAAGAGAGCAGTTAAGAGTCAACCACATTGCTGTGGGTCTGGAGTCACATGCAGGCCAGACCAGGTAAGGATGGCAGATTTCCTTCCCTGAAGGGCATTAGTGAACCAGATGGGTTTTTGATGATAGTTCAAGGTCACCATTACTGAGACTAGTTTTATATTCCTGATTTTTGAATTGAATTTAAATTCCTGCAGCTGCCATAGTGAGATTTGAACCCATGTCCTCAGAGCATTTGCCTGAGCCTCTGGATTACTAGTCCTGTGACATTAGCACTACAACAACATCTACCTATCCTCTGCAAAGTCCTGTGTCAGTTTGTGACATAAACCCAATATTCTGTGAGGTAATAAAGTTCAGTAATAAAAACAGAAAATGCGGGAAATGCTCAGCAGGACTGGCAGCATTTGTGGGGAGAGAACAGAGGCCAGGATTTGTCTGGCGGGACTGGAAATTCCTGCCGAAAGTCAATGGACGTTTTGCTGGTTTGCCAAATTTCCATCCTGCCCATGGCGGGTCCTGCTACGGACGAGACTGGAAAATCCCGACCAGAGTTAGCGTTTCACGTCTGTGACCTTGAGTCAGTACTGGAAGAATTTAAAAATAAAACAGGCTTTAAGCAACAGAGGCAGGGAAAGGGTGAAAGTGGTGATAGATTAAAAACAATGTCAGTGACAGGGTGGAAGGAAGAAAAGATTAAATGATGGAAGGGATAATGGTACAAGCCAAAGTGGGTGGTAGTGTGTCAAGTAGAAACAGAAAATGCTAGAAATGCTCAGCAGGTAGCTGGCAGCCCCTGTGGAGACACTAACTGATTTAATGGCCAGAATTTAACATGGGCGACCAAAAACTGGTGGGAGCTCCATGGCGCTTTTCTCCAAGAGGCTAAATGCTACTCCAAGGTAATCAGGCACTTACCTGAGCAGCATTGGGCCTCCTGCCAACTGGAGACCGGCAGCTGTCCAGTACCGGCTGTGCCTTCAGGTGCAGTGGCACTGCTGGTTCTATGGTGGGGCCTACCTTGAGGATCATCAATGGATTCCAGGATGGAGGTGAGTATGGGTAAGATTAGGGTTATAAGGAGGGGGTTGCCAGCGAGGGAAGAAAAAGGCCGGGGGGCGGGGGGGGTCAGAAACAAGGATGTGGGGTAGCTTCTTGGGCAGGGCATCCCTTGCCGATGCCAAGTCCCTCAATCAGGCAGAGAGTGAACAAGGGACTCCCCCAGTAGGCTGCTGGCAAACCTGACAGGGCTTTTTGGCTGGTCTCTTAAATACCAGCTGCAGTGGGATGAGCCCCTTAAGGGTCTCTATTGGCCTCCAGGTGGGCAGGCCACATGCCGTAAGCCTTCCTTCCCCAGACTTGATCTGTGAGGCAGGAGGGCGGTGTGATCAGAATACTGCACTCCACCACACAATCACACAGAGCCCCGTCCCTACCTCTGAACATGCCTCCAGGGAAGACATCCAATTTCATCCAATATTTCAGGTCTGTGACCTTTCCTTGGAACTTTGATAAGTTAAAAATGTGATGGTTTGATCTCTAGTCTGTGCTGTATTAATTCATTTCAGCTAATCTGGTGCTAGGAGCACTGTGTCTTAGTGTTTTTTGATTTGGAGAGAAAAAAATTGATCCCAGATTCTCGCTCCTGATGATTATCCAGTCATATCTGCTTAATATGACTAAGGACGAAATCATCCCAGATTTGCAATAAGTGCGGTAGCGAGTATGAAAAAAGTCATTTTTTGCTGCCGCAATGATGGGTTTTCGCACTGTATCGTCCCATTCCCAGCGCTCATTAATTTACGGGAAACACTCCAAATTGCTGGCAGCCGGGCACAGATTTGCCCACCACACTGTGACCTCAGCACTTCCTAGCTCCAACAGCCATATTGAAAGCACCAGAGCACAGCCTACTTCATGTCTATAGACCAGGACTGCCCCAGGTGACAGATGGTCCTGAAAGCAAAGAAGACAGCAGCCCCCAAATGTAGTGACACCACTCTGGGGCACCTGCTGGACACAGTGGAAGGCTGCCATGATGTCCTCTAACCCTGCTCTGGCCACAAAAAGTCCACCAGAGTCACCAATCTGGTCTGCGAGGTGGTGGTTGTGGCGATCTATGCCCCTGCAGCAAAGAGGAGGTCAGCCAACCAGTGCAGGAAGAGGATGAATGCTCTCATCCGTTCCGACAGAGTAGTTCAACCACCTCATCACTCTCAACTCACGCACTCCCAAACCCATCACACATCCACAGGGATCTCACACCTCAAGGGACATCACCACTAACTCTCACACACACTCTCACATCTCCATCAGGCTCATATCCTTGCAGCTCATGTCCTCATCCTCTCCATGGCTCCGCTCACCACACAAACATTCCCCGCAGTGCCATGTGTCCTGCTCACACTCTCTCCATCTGTTTTCATGCAGGAGAAACTGGCTCACAACAGCAGGGAGAGGACCCAGACTGGGGGTGAGTGTCCCAAATTAGGCCCCTCACTCACTTTCAGCAGTGTGCCATCGCGCTGACAGTTGAGGATGTGGACTGTGCCTATTGCGACGGTGAGGTCAGCGGCGAACACCCACATGAGGATCCTGCACCACATCATCCTTCTCTTAATGCCAATGCGAGTGCTTTCTCTCCTGCTTTTCACTCTGCTGACATGCACTAGTTATCTCTACTTTGGTTCACAGGGAGTTCTGTCAAGCGACCGACACCCTTTGCCAGCCAGTCCTTTAGCTCCATCCAGGTCCTCACCTCCAGCCAAGAGGACACCTCCTCCATTGAAGAGCTGGAAATAAGCAGCCTGGAAGACCCATCACAGTGCTTACCCACATCCTGCACCAGCGCAGAGACACACACCTAGATCTAGAGCAGGCTCAGGTTCACAGTCTGGTGGTGACTGCATGGATACAGATGTCCGCATTAGCAGAAGGCAGGTTCAGCCAAGCTTCCCGGCACTCGGAGGACTGCTAGGGAAGAGGTATCCGTGAGGTCCACGTCAGATGACAAGCCTCTGGATTCAGCCTTCCAACTCATTGTGGAGAGTCAGCAGAAGGCAGGGAACATCGCGCAGAGCTGTTGGAAGCCCTCAACAGAGTGGCAGGTGAGTAGGAGGGTTGCATCCATCTAATCTCTGATGAAGTGGTGCCCACATGTGCACGTATGGAGGTCTCCATGGGAAGGATGGTGGATGCAATGGTGACTCTGGTCCAATAGAACATGGAGGTGTGTGCAGACCTGCACTCCATCGTGGTAGCCATGGGTGACTTCCTGCAGTGGCAATGCAAAAGGGAAACAGGACACCTTGACATCCCTCCAGGTGCTCTTTCCCCTCAATGTGTCAGGCCGGGGCTCTCGGGCACCCGAAGGAAGAAGGAGCGGTAGCTGGACACCCTTGGCCATCCACTCAGGAATCTCAGAGGCTGCCCCTTCCCTCCAAGTCCCATTGCCTGTGACCCCCTCAACATCGTCATCTGTCATCACAGAGGGAGCAGCTGGCCCACAGGAGAACAACCAAAGAAAGCTGGGGCCCTCAAGGCCTTGGCTGTCCAGAGGATGCACACTGAAGTCATCAGAGGCAACAGGGCCAACCATTGCCAGGTTGTCTCCTGCCGCAGATGTCAGGGCAGCACCTAGAAGAAGTAGGAGGCCTAGAAAAGTTAAGAAATTCTGATCACAAGTATTGCACGGGTGAACACATTTTGTCACTTTATAATCTGAAACTATATTCACTTTCAATAAGGTGTAATGGTGTCTTTCAGCTTCACTTACAGGCATCGCGAGTCATCCCCCTGCATCACCCACTAGCAGATCAGCTGCACACAGCCGGACCATGAGTGATTCTGGAGGGAGAAGTGTGTGTGTGGCAGGGCCTTTCAGAGCCTCGTACAAGCACTGTCCCACGCGGGCAGAGCCTTCATCCATCACACTCATCTTACTGTCCTGAGCATTTTCAATGCTGCCTGCTGGGTTTCTTTTTGAGTTGTCCATCTGAGCTGACCTGCATCTCCGCCCACCCACTGATCACACTCCCATGCAGCATCTGTGCCCGTCCCACATGAGGCTCTGCTCACTTTCGATTTCTGAGAGATAGTAGTTGTCAGGTTTATTGTCAACTCCTCCATTCTTTCACCTCCCCCAGTCACCCAGGTCTTTTCCCCCATCACTGTCGAACCCCTGGCATCACCTTCCACCTCCCAACCGTCACCCACCAACCCGAACCCTTGTCTTTCCAGGATGTCCAGGTGAATGTGCACTTCTTGAGAATCCCACCCTCATCCACATTGACCTCCCTGACCTCCTCCTTCCCACTCCCGGGTTCGGTGTCTGCCTCTGAATCCCCACCAACCCCCCTCCCTTCTACCACTACTGACGCCCCCTCACCCTCCCGCCCTTCTAACTCCTTCTGCCCCCTCCCATACTCACGATCCCCTCCTACCACGCCCACCCTCAGTTCACTCCCCAAGAGGCAGTCATTGACTCCACAGACCCCTCCCGTGCACGTTCACTTGGAAATGCTCCCCTTACTCCCTCCTCCACCCGTCACTATCCCCCCTCCAAACTCCCTCCTCCCCAGGGCATCTTACATCCTCCAAACTCTGAACTTCTTTCCCCCCTCCAGACTCCTTTCCCCCCTCCAAACTTCTTTCCCCCTGCTCCGAACTCCTTTCCCCCCTCCGAACTCCTCTTCCCCCTCCGAACTCCAGTCCCCCCTCTAAAACTCCTTTCGCCCCCACCCTGAACTCCTTCCCCATTCCGAACTCCTTCCCCCCTCAAACTCCCTCTCTTACATCTTCATCCCCCCTATACCTATCTCCACCCTTGCCGCGTTGTCCCGCATTACACCCTCCCCCACCGTACTCCTTCTTCCCCCTCCCACTCTCACACCCCATGACACCTTTGTCACCCCAGCTCCCAACCTCACCCTCGCCTCCCTCCCAACGACAACTTCGTTCCCCCAACCCTCCCCAACCTCTCCAACCCCTGTACATCTCCCTCTCCCAGACAAACCTAGACCTTCCTCTTCCCCCCGACCCCTCAGCTGATCACCTGGAGCAGCCCCTAGCCAAGACTGTGATACTCCAAAGCAGACCTGAGACATCAACAGAGACCTCCCACCTTCTGTGAGCTGCTCCATGGCAGAGCCATGTCCATGAGGATCCACCCAGCATGCGTTGCACATGTTCCTCCAGGGTCCCGTAGCTGTAAGGCTCCAGCATCTTCTTCTCCTCAGATGTCCGCGATCTGAGCAAGACCCTAACGGTAAGTCCTGAACTCTGCACGTCACACTTGTCCAGGTGTGCTCACCGGCATAACGGAAAATTGGGCGTGGGGGGACGATTCTGGAAGGGCCTTACTTTGTATCCCATTACGCGGATGCAAATCAGGTTCACGCCGGCCTCCAATGGGATTTGCGTTCTGCCATGGCAGACACCATCAGATGACCCCACTGTGCTTTCACACCAGCTTTAAACTGATTTCTAGCCCTCACGCCAAATTGTCCCGCTCCCCACTCTGATGCCCAATGCCAATGGGAACGGAAATCTCTGGTTATGGATCGTATTTGGTTGTAACGCTGATCTCTAAATTCTTGTTAAGGGTTAGACAAACATTCACAATTTGGGAACCACACCATACAGCCAAGGCAGCATTTTTTTAAAGTGTAGTCATTGGTGCAGTGTAGAAGGAAAATAAACCCCTCCAGCTCCATGCATAAAGTTTCAGAGATCACCTGAACCCCTCAATCAGGTTTGTTGCTTGTTACTTATTCCATTCTTCTATACATCAGCAGGTACATCTCAACAGTTTCTGTGGAAATCAGAGAAGCAAATCAATAAGCAAACCATTTCAATTTGAATTAATCATGCACAAAAGATGTTCTGTCAGCCTTTTCTGAAATATGCACCGATCATCAAAAGCAAAAGCAATACCACTTTATTTTTAAATTGATATTTCATGATGAATGAATGATGAATTTCATCATAAGTGCTGTTTTCATATATTGCTGTCTGTTTTGATTTGCACATTGTAAACACACAATACCTGATCCATATTTGTTCATTGAAACCAAAAATAAACATTTGAAAGTTTTGTCGTGATTTGTAGGTAGCAAATTTTTCAGATGACACAGAGAGGGAATGTGGTGTGATTGATATAATCAGTGCCTCTGGCTGACAGTTACATCTATGTTCTGTAAATAAGCCATGTTTGAAGAGGCATTAATAACTTATGTGTTTAAATAATGGATCTATCTTCTGTTACATTTGTAACCATGATATTTATCATTTGCATTCCTTTGTCTCAATATATAGTCACATAGAACCCAAATACATTATCGCAGAAAGTAAGATGGTGTTCTCTGGCGTACTTCAGTAGTAGATAAGAGGGGTGACACTGATAAGAAAATGGAAAGTTAGCAATTGACTAGTTCAGTATGGCCTCAATTATAACCCCCAATGGGCTGCAAATAATTGGGTAAGGGATTAAAATCTTGGAAGATTGAAATCAAGCCTCCAACCACCACCCTCCCTTGCCACTATTAATGGTGATGATTCTGGTCATTGACAAAATTCTCAAGAGCAGGCGACGGCCTACTTATGATGCAAACATCAAGGTCTGATGATGCCATTGCCAGCAAGATGTAATATTAACATCAAACCACTGTCAGTAGGAACAGAACAGCAGGAGCTGGTTGGCCAGAAGAGGCCAAGGTAAATTTCAACAATGTTCCTTTCATTTGGTAGTACAGAACTTGAGTATTGTTGGAAAAGAGACATCAGGACACTCGCGAGAATACCAATATAATTTATGCTGCTGTATTGCTTCAATAGATGACTGCACCATAAACAATACCTGTTGAAAGCACATCTGCACCATAAACTCACTTAAGTGGAAGCAGTTTGGCAACGCAATTAATGATGCCATTAAACACGTAACAAATCTCTCTGATCTTGTATTCTCAGAAAGCGAGGAGTTTGTTCTTGCGCATGGATTAAATATTGGTATGCCTTCATCCCAAATCAGAAGGGAAAAGGTATTAGCTGAGTTTGAACTCCTCTACTCCCAACTATCCCACCAGAAACCAGCGTCCACTGAAGACATTGATTCCTTGAAAGCGCACCTAGCTGATCTAGCACACGCATATTGCAGGATTCCAAGATTCCGAAAGACCTGTCCGACTTTCACACAAAATACGAATGTCTTATAGTGTTGCAAGGCCTTAAGACCAACCCAAACGTACACATCAGTAAACCTGACAAAGGGATGAGAATAGTCATCCTTAACAAGTGTGACTATATCACAAAATGCATGCCATTCTTAATGACAGGTCCAAATTTGTATCCATTGGACCTGCCGCTTAACATGACCGGACAGCCTTGCTCGAAAGTAAGCTAAAACAATGCTTGCTGAACTTGTGCAAGAGCGATGAGCTACTGTGTGATATATATGACAATGTTCGTCCTCACTGTTTGCTACGTCCGCGTATGTATGGGCTGCCCAAGACACACAACATGTCCCTCTACACCCCATCTTATCTATGACCGGTTCTGCACAAAATTAATTGACCAAATGGTTGGATGAATTGTTTTCACCAGTTTTGATTAAGTTTTCCACATACACGATGAAGGATTCCTTCACACTTGCGAAGACCATACAGGACCTGAATAGCAATGCTGTGTCCATGTGCTCATTTGACATTGCTAGCCTATTCACCAATGTTCCACTTAAGGGAGCCATAGATATTTGCACTGCAGCACTATATCATGGCGATCTAGACCCGCCACCATTGCGTGAATCAGTATTCGTTGAACTTATGAACTCGGCAATTGGCGCAGTTGAGTTCAGTTTTAACGACACCATAGAACCATAGAACCATAGAACACTACAGCACAGAAAACAGGCCATTCGGCCCTTCTAGTCTGTGCCGAAATATTATTCCGCTAGTCCCATTGACCTGCACCTAGTCCATAACCCTCCAGACCTCTCCCATCCATGTATCTATCTAATTTATTCTTAAAACTTAAGAGTGAGCCCGCATTTACCACGTCAGATGGTAGCTCGTTCCACACTCTCACCACTCACTGAGTGAAGAAGTTCCCCCTAATGTTCCCCCTAAACCTTTCCCCTTTCACCCTAAAGCCATGTCCTCTCGTGTTTATTTCTCCTAATCTAAGTGGAAAGAGCCTACTCGCATTTACTCTGTCTATACCCCTCACAATTTTGTAAACTTCTATCATATCTCCCCTCATTCTTCTATGCTCCAAGGAATAAAGTCCTAACCTGTTTAATCTTTCCCTGTAACTCAACTCCTTAAGACCCGGCAACATCCTAGTAAATCTTCTCTGCACTCTCTCAATCTTACTGATATCTTTCCTGTAGTTAGGCGACCAGAACTGCACACAATACTCCAAAGTTGGCCTCACCAATGTCTTATGCAACCTCACCATAACATCCCAACTCCTATACTCAATACTTTGATTTATTTATGCCAAATGCTTTCTTTACAACCTTGTCTACCTGTGACGCCACTTTCAGGGAATTATGTATCTGAACTCCCAGATCCCTTTGTTCCTCCGCACTCCTCAGTGCCCTACCATTTACTGTGTATGTCCTACCTTGGTTTGACCTTCCAAAATGTAACACCTCACACTTTTCCGCATTAAATTCCATCTGCCATTTTCTGGCCCATTTTTCCAGTTGGTCCAGATCTCTCTGCAAGCTTTGAAAGCCTTCCTCGCTGTCCACAACGCCTCCAATCTTAGTGTCATTAGCAAACTTGCTGATCCAATTCACCACATTATCATCCAAATCATTGATATAGACAACAAACAACAATGGTCCCAGCACAGATCCCTGAGGCACACCACTAGTCACAGACCTCCAGTCTGAGAAGCAATCATCCACTACCACTCTCTGTCTTCTCCCACACAGTCAATTTCAAATCCAGTTTACAACCTCTCCATGGATACCAAGTGTCTGAACCTTCTGAAGTAACCTCCCATCTGGGACCTTGTCAAAGGCCTTACTAAAGTCCATGTAGACAACATCCACAGCCTTTCCTTCATCTACTTTCTTGGTAACCTCCTCGAAAAACTCTACAAGGTTCGTTAAGCACGACCTACCACGCACAAAGCCAAGTTGACTATCCTTAATCAGCCCTTGGCTGTCCAAATAATTATATATCCGATCTCTCAGAACACCTTCCAATAATTTACCTACTACTGACGTCAGGCTCACTGGCCTGTAATTACCTGGTTTACTTTTGGAGCCTTTTTTAAACAACGGAACAACATGAGCTACCCTCCAATCCTCCGGCACCTCACCCGTGGCTAAGGACATTTTAAATATTTCTGCCAGGGCCCCTGCAATTTCTACACTAGTCTCCCTCAAGGTCCAAGGGAATATCATGTCAGGCCCGGGGGATTTATCTACCTTTATTCGCTGTAAGGCAGCAAGCACCTCCTCCTCTTTAATCTCTATATGTTCCATGAAACTACTGCTTGTTTCCCTTCCTTCCTTATACACTATGCCAGTTTCCTGAGTAAATAATGATGCAAAAAAACTGTTTAAGATCTCCCCCATCGCGTGAGGCTCCACACATAGACGACCACTCTGATCTTCAAGGAGACCAATTGTGTCCCTTACTATCCTTTTACTCTTAATATACTTCGGGTTTACCTGCACATTATCTGCCAAAGCAACCTCATGTCTTCTTTTTGCCTTCCTGATTTCCTTTTTTAGTATTTTCTTACATTTTCTATACTCTACAAGTACCTCATTTGTTTCTTGTTGCCTATACCTGCTATACATCTCTCTCTTCTTCTTAACCAGATCGCCAATATCCCTTGAAAACGAAGGTTCCCTATGCCTGTTATCTTTGCCTTTAATCCTGACAGGAACATGCAAACTCTGCACTCTCAAAATTTCGCCTTTGAATGCCTTCCACTTACTGAACACATCCTTGCCAGAAAACAACTTATGCCAATCCACTCTTCCTAGATCCTTTCTCATTTCCACAAAATTGGCCTCTCTCCAATTTAGAATCTCAACTCGAGGACCAGACTTATCCTTATCCATAATTAGCTTAAAACTAATGACATTGTGGTCACTGGACCCAAAATGTTCGCCTACACATACTTCTGTCACTTGACCTGTCTGGTTCCCTAATAGGAGATCAAGTATTGCATCCTCTCTCGTTGGTACCTCGATATATTGATTTAGAAAACTTTCCTGAACACATTTGACAAACTCCAAGCCATCCAGCCCTTTTACAGTATGGGAATCCCAGTCAATATGTGGAAAGTTAAAATCTCCTACTATCACAATTTTCTGTTTCTTACATCGGTCTGCTATCTCTCTACAGATTTGCTCCTCCAATTCTCTCTGACTATTGGGCGGTCTATAATATAACCCTATTAGTGTGGTCACACCTTTACCATTCCTCAGCTCCACCCATATGGCCTCTGTAGACGAGCCCTCCGGGCTGTCCTGCTTATGCACAGCTGTGATATTTTCCCTGACTAGTAATGCCACTCCTCCCCCTTTCATCCCTCCCCCTCTATCACGTCTGAAACAATGGAACCCCGGAACATTGAGCTGCCAGTCCTGCCCCTCCTGTAACCAAGTCTCACTATTATCAATAATGTTGTAATCCCACGTGCTAATCCACGCCCTAAGCTCATCTGCCTTTCCGACAATACTCCTTGCATTGAAATAGATGCACCTGAGAACATTTCTATCATGTACGGACCCTTGATTTCTGTCTCTACATGCATTCCCCGCTTGATCTTTATCCTCCTCCACCTCACTATCTGCTCTAACACTCTGGTTCCCCTCCCCTGCAAATCTAGTTTAAACGCCCCGGAGCAGCACTAGCAAACCTACCCGCAAGGATGTTAGTCCCCCTCCAGTTCAGGTGCAAACCGTCCTGTCGGAACAGGTCCCACCTTCCCTGGAACAGAGCCCAATTGTCCAGAAACATGAAGCCCTCGCTCCTCCTCCTCCTTCCTATCCACGTCATTGGTCCCTACACGGAACACGACATCTGGCTGCTCACCCTCCCTCCTGAGAATACTGAGAGCTCAATCCGAGATATCGCGGGCCCTGGCACCAGGGAGGCAACAGACCATCCAGGATTCTCGATCTCTCTCACAGAACCTCCTATCTGTCCCCCTAACTATTGAATCCCCTATCACTACTGCTCTCCTCTTTTCCCTCCCTCCTTTCTGAGCTGAGGTTCCAGCCTCGGTGCCAGAGACGCGACCACTACAACTTGTCCCTGGTAGGTCGTCCCCACCAACAGTATCCAAAACGGTATACCTATTGTTGATGGGAACGGCCACAGGGGTGCTCTGCTCTTTCTGTCTATTCCCCTTCCCTCTCCTGACATTCACCCAGCTGCCTGCCTCCTGACTTTTAGGGGTGACTGTCTCCCTGAAACTCCTATCCATTACTGCCTCAGCCTCCCGAATGATCCGAAGTTCATCCAGCTCCAGCTCCAGTTCCCTAACTCGGCTTCTCAGGAGCTGCAGCTGGATGCACCTTTTGCAGGTGTAGTCATCAGGGACAATTGTGCTCTCCATGACTTCCCACATGCTGCATTCGGAGCACTCGACTGCCCCAACTGCTGCCTCCATTACCTACTCCTAATTTAACTAAAGTCTTTACCCGGCCCTACCCCACTGGGAGCAAGCTCGTACTCAGCCTCTGCTCGTCTAAGCCTCTCAAGCCAAAGCCTCAAAGCTCCACTCCTTCACTGGGCCACTCACACACTGGCCCCTCACAGGCTGGCCACTCCTCTTCAGCTTCCCCTCCTTTTATTTTCAATCTCCGCGCCCTTTTTCAACTGACCTGCCTTCAAGATCCGCGCTCTTTTTCAAATGTTGAGTGCAAGAGTCCTTCTCCTCGATTGCCTCCTGAGTCGTGGTGACTGCACTGACTTCTCCCAGAATGCTTCAGTCACTTTTCACCAGCGCCCTCTGTTGGACACCATGTAGGCCCGAATAGATGGTGTTGCCATGGGATCCCCTCTGGGCTCAGCTCTCACAAACATCTTTGTTGGGTTCCATGAGAAATGTGTATTTGATAGAATGATGCCTAACCTCCTACCCCTCACGTATTTCCAATAGGTGATGATACGTTTGCTATATTTAAATCCACAGCTGCATGTAATAATTTCCTTACAGGTATTAACAGGATCCATCCTGCGCTCAAATTCACCTTTGAAATGGAGCAGTCAAATGAACTCCCTTTCCTTGACGTACTAGTTGAGAAATCTGCCAGGGGGTTCTATATCATGGTCTACCGCAAGCTGACCCTCACTGGTCAATACACATGTTGGGAATCTTACAGTCCCACATACTATAAGATTGGTCTTATGGGCAACTTTGTAAATAGGGCCCGAGCCATTTGCTCACCATGCAAGCTTGCTGCTGAAATAGGGCACATCGAAGACATCCTGCAGGATAATGATCAGATCATTTTGCACCGTAAATCTCACAAACTCATGAACAGGCCTAAGGCCCTCACTTTCAGCCCTGAAAAGTGCCCAGTCTACCTCAGATTACCCTGGAAGGCAAGGTATCTCAAAAAACTGAGCAACAGGTGAAGCTAGCTCTTTCACACTGCTGCTATGCAGTAGCAACACTAGTGGTACTCGCCACTAACAGGATGCTGCCGTCAAGCTAAAAAGATGTTCTGCTTATCATACAAATTAGTAATGTGTTATATGAACTTCAGTGCCAGTGTAATGCTAGGTATGTAGGCCATACATCCCAAAGACTGGCAAATTGTATCAAACTGCATGTCCCAGCCACTGTTCACAGTAGGCAGGGTACAGTAGGTACCCAACCAGCCAGTCCTTGCAAAACTCAAAACACAGTGTCCAACATTAGATGCGATTGGACAAAATTTGCTAAATAATCCTCAATTTGCTAAGAATTGCGCTGACAACCAATTTAAGGTTGTCAGTCGGGATCGCAGTGTGGCACATTTGCATATACTGGAAGCTACATATATTAATACACAGAGTCCTGTTAAACAAAATAAGTGACAGCCATTTGCTAACTCATTCCTCAGGGAAATGCCTTGACCCAATCAGGATCCAGTTGCCTGGTTTAAATTTCAAATAATGCTTAGTAGTTAACGGTCAGTCACCATCAGTGGTGAATTCTCCATGACAATGTCAGCTGCCAACCAATCAACACTCTCTTCACATATAGTATTTTTGTTTTTTTCCCCCTTATATTGGTAGTCTTGCAAGTGTCCTGATGAGTGCAAGACAAAAAGCTTTAGCAGTCACTTTTTTTAGCAATACTCAATGTTCTTTTCTTTGAAAGCTGTTTAAGATAGGAGGAACAGAACACCTCCTCTCACAAACAATCTGGGTCTGTTTCCATGGGTCTTCAGCTACAGTCTCCAGCAGCTCGCCATGTAGTGAATCTGATCAGGTATTAGCTGGAATTCTGGCAAGTTTTATTTAAATCAGGCCCCACCCACAAGAAAAAAACACTTCAACTTGGAAATGACTGGTACTGCTCCGAACTGGACTTGTATACCTTCGAATGGATCTCTAGTTTGAACCAGTACCAGTTATTTGGAAGTTTTACCTGCAGCTGTTAAAGTCAACAGGACCTTCGCATTCCTGGTCCATTCAGGATTGTTGCCCACTACCAGGCTCCCCCGCACCTTTCATGATTGCATTCCAATCCTTTCACCTTACCACCAACCTGCACTCCCCCTTCCCCAACCCAGTAACAATTGAGGTCAGTCTTTGTTAATAACTGAGATGGATAACAGTACTGAAAAGCTGGAGGTACTGCTGAGGAGATTAAGCAAAATGGTTGTAACTGAATGGAGACCAGCCACCAGCCATGTAAATGCAATTATTCTGCTTTTTCAGACATGGTTGTAAATATAAAATTGGTTTCCTGGTATTAAGAAGGTGGTAAAGGAGGGTGTACTCCTCACATTTGACACATTTCTTTTGAAGGGGTGTCTAGCATTGCATATGTCCAAGGTGTAACTTCCCTCATCCTCTCGGATGTACCCTTTGAAACACTGCACACAACCTTTGTGTACTTTCATTGTGCCAAAGTTAGACAACATACTTGCCTTGCAGTTGGTGGGCACTGAGGACAAATACCTACAAGCAAGTAAAATGCCCTGAAATAGAAAAGCGGCCACTGGGCTGGTTATCCAAAAATGGGTCAGTCTGAGATCAGAAGTGTCAAAAGAAAATCAAAGGAATGTAACAGTAGCGCAAAAATATTGTCAAAAAGAGCTTCAATGTTATCATAGTAAGAGATAGGCATGAAGAATGTTAAAACTTAATTGGGCATATCAGGACTAATACATGAGAATTCACAGGAAATGTTTAACATGCTCAATGATTGCTTCTTGGAGGTTGTTATTAGGGCCAAAACAAATATATGTGTCATCTAACATCAAACACACATCCCACATGCATCAGGATTTTGATATTAATCAAGCAGTGGTTCCAGATAAACTGAAAGTCTTAAAGATAATACACTTCCCGAATGGCCAAGCTATACTCCAGAGTGAGGTTCTGGCTGTCATTTTAGGGGAATCTTTGAACACTGGGGATGTTCCAATAGACAAATGTCATTTCCACATTCAAAAACATAACTTCCATAAACAGCAATATCTGAGCACTTCAGACTCATTAGTCTCACATTAATAATTGGATAACTAGTGAAATTAATAACCAAAAACAAATGGAAGCATGCATTTATCAAAATAATCTAATAAATGACAACTAATCCAGATTTAGAAGTGAATGATCTTGCCTAACCAATCTCATTTAGTTTTTTGGAGAGGTGACATTCCAAATTACCATAAGACCATAAGATGTAGGTGCAGAAGTAGGCCATTCAGCCCATTGAGTCTGCTCCGCCATTCAATGAAATCATGGCTGATCTGATAATCCTCAATTCCACTTACCTGCTTTTTTTCCATAACCCTTGATTCCCTTACTGATTAAAAACCTGCTATCTCAGCCTTGAAAATACTTAATGACCCAGCCTCTATAGCCCTCTGTGGTAAAGAATTCCACAGATTCATTATCCTCTGAGAGAAGAAGTTCCTCCTCATCTCTATAATAAATGGGCGACCCCTTACTTTGAGATTATGCCCTCTGGCCTTAGACTCTCCCACAAGGGGAAACAACCTCTCAACATCTACCCTGTCAAGCCCCCTAAGAATCTTATGTGTTTCAATAAGGTCACCTCTTATTCTTCTAAACTCCAATGAGTACAGGCTCAACCTACTCAACCTCTCCTCATGAGAAAATCCCTCCATACCCAGGCTCAACCTAGTGAACCTTCTCTGGACTGCCTCCAATGCCAGTATGTCTTTCCTTAGATAAGGAGACCAAAACTGTTTACAGTATTCTAGGCCTAACTAGTGCCTTATATAATTTTAGCAAGACCTCCCTATTTTTATACTCCATTCCCTTTGAAATAAAGGCCAACATTCCATTTGCTTTCCCTGTTACCTGTTGAACTTGTATGCTAGCTTTTTGTGATTCATGCACAAAGACCCCCAAATCCCCCAGTGCTGAGCTTTCTGCAGTCTTTCTCCATTTAAATAATATTCAGCTCCTCTATTCTTCCAGACAAAGCACATAACCTCACATTTTCCCACATTATATTCCACCTGCCAAGTTTTTGCCCACTCACTTAACCTGTCTATACCCCACTGTAGACTCTTCATGTCATCCACACCACTTACCTTCCCACCTATTTTTGTGTCATTCGCAAACTTGGTGATAGTACGTTCATTTCCCTCATCCAAGTTATTAATATATATTGTAAATAATTGCGGCCCCAGCACTGATCCCTGTGGCACTCCTTTAGTTACAGGTTGCCATCCTGAAAATGCCACCCTCTCTGTCTCCTCTTGTTTAGCCAATCCTCTATCCATGCTAAGATACTACCCCCAACACCATGGGCTCTTATCTTGTTAAGTAGACTTACGTGTGGTACCTTATCGAATGCCTTTTGGAAATCCAAATATATTGCATCTACTGGTTAAATTGATAGAGCAAAACCATATGATACAGTTCATTTAGACACTAAAAAAGCCTGAGCTAAGGTAATGCTTGTCCTTAAACGATTGAGAAGGAAGCAGAGGGCAGAGAGGAGAAAATAATGAAATTAAAGGCAATGACTAGTCTGTGGAAAGGCTGACAGAGCTTACTGATTAAACTACTCCCTTGAAGGGCAAAAAAAAAATGATTGAAATATACAGATGTATTCTTTTTATTGAAATTTTACTCAGATAATTTGTTGCCTTTCAACCACAACTGCAGATCTCATGCCAGAATATAAGACTATATTGTAACTATGTGCATTAACATTCTTAATTTAAGCAGGGGGCAATGGTGGTGTAGTGGTACTGTCACTGTATTAGTAATCCAAAGACCCAGGTGTGGGTTCAAATCCCACCATAGCAGCTGGTGAAATTTAAATTTTATAATATATTAATAAATCTTGATTTGAAAGCTAATCTCAGTAATGGTGACCATGACAACTATCATCAGTTGTTGTAAAAATCCATCTGGTTCACTAATGTGCTTTAAGGAAAGAAACTGCCATCCTTACCTGCTTTGGTCTATATGAGACTGCAGAGCCACAGCAATGTAGTTGACTCTGAACTTAGTACAACAAATGCTGGCCTTGCCAATGACACCCCCATCCCAGAAAGGAATAAAAAAAAGTCACATAACCAAGCTTCTCCTTTATAGTTATTCCAATACCTAAGCAGCTGGGCTGGAAGTAGCATAAAAAGTCTCACTGACAGGGAGACTTATTTTTAGGGAGGTGAGGGTCCCCCCAAAAAAAGTCTCAACCAAGTGGTTTTGTTCTGCTGGATCTCCTAATGCAGAGATGCTCAGTTGTGGACTGTTCGAACCACATCTCGCGGTTTAGTTTTGTTTTCCTAAGATTGCTAGCTGGGAAATTCCATGTGGGCAAAAACAGCTGACTCCCCACAAACATGTGCCTTATTGTTCTGACTTGGGTGGAACTAGTTCCTGCTTGCTTCAGCAACAATTAGCAAGTCACATATACAGCTTTCTGATCTCAAAAATGTCACTTCCATTGTGGGATGGGATGGCATGGGGCTGCTGCATCCTGTCAACTCCAGGGAAACCATTTGTGTGGGTGCTGAGGGAAAGATTAGAAATTCTGAGACTCTGGAACTTTCCCTGAACTCTTTCTTTTTCCTGAAGAGCAAGGTAAGAAAATACCCACTATATCAGATACAAGTTTTTGTGCCTGTGTGGGTGCAGGCCACATGGTATTAAGGCCCTATTTAGAAGATTGCCCCCTAGTTTTCAGCATCTTCCTCCTGTTATGGAAGATGTTCATGGCTGCCTTAATTTGCATGTTGACAGGTGATGTTATAGTTGGAGCAGCAGCAACTCTGGAGAACGATGCAGCGAGTGAGCCACTGATCCTGATTTGACTGCACACCCAACTGCCCAGTACAGTAGCAGTGCATTTGTAGCAATTGTTACAATATACTGAGAATCCTGAATTATGTATAATCATATGCTAAACTTGACACTTGAGCATATATATTGCAGGAACAAAGGGCTTTCTGTTCTGCTTAATTGGCAAACTTGTGAAAAAAGCAGGAACTCAGTCCTAATCTTTGTGTGTGGGATTTTACAAAACTGAAACAATTCCATTTCAAAATGTTGAGTATTGTCAGTGCCAACTTGTCTCAATGTAGTACTATACAATGAAGTACGATGTATACTATATCATACCTACAGAACTCAACAAATATTGTAATGTTAAATGTATTTGTTGGTTATAAAATCATACTTTACAATGCCACACCTAATTGGTTTGCAAACCTTTACCAGAAGGAGCATTTACTCAGCCTTGGTTGTAGCTCCACAATATTCTAAACAATTCCGTTTGACTGAAAAACCTAAAGAGGTGCAAAAATTATAGACTAGTTATAATGGGGGACTTCAATTATCTGAATATAGACTGGGATAGTAGTAGTGTCAAGGGCAGAAAGGGCCAAGTGTTCCTAGACAGTGTTCAGGAGAATTTTCTGCAGTACATTTCCAGTCCAACAAGAGGGGAGGCAGTGCTAGAGCTGATTCTGGGGAATGAGTTGGGCCATGTGGATCAAATATCAGTAGGAGAACAGTTAGGGGACTGTGATTTATGTATCATAAAGCTTAGGTTGGCTATGGAAAAGGATAAAGAACAATCTAAAGTAAGAATAATTAACTGGGGGAAAGCCAATTTCAATGGGGTGAGAATGAATTTGAGCTGAATAAATTGGAATCAAAGGTTAGCAGGAAAAATGTTAGCTGAACAAGGGCTACCTTCAAAGAAGAGAGAATACGGGAGCACAGTCAAGGTATAGTCCCTTGAAGGGAGAAAGGTATGGCAAACAAATCTGGAGCTCCCTGGATGACAAAAGAGATGGGGATTAATATGAAGAAGAAAAAATATGCTTGCCAGTGGATAATACAGTTAAATATAGAAGATTTAAAGGGGAAGTGAAAAAGCAAATAGAAGAGGCAAAGGGGAAGTGTGAAAAATGCCTGGCAGCAATCATAAAAGGGAATCACAAAGTCTTCTCTAGGCATATAACTAGTAAAATGGTGGTAAAAGGAGGAAAATAGCCAATTAGGGAATACAAAGGGGTTTCATGCATGGAGGCATGGGAATATCTGAGGTATGGAATGAACACTTTGCATCTATCTTTACCAAAGAAGAAGATGCTACTCAGCCCATGGCAAAAGAGGAGGTAATAAATAGACTAGAAGGATAAAATTGATAAGGAGGAAGTGTTAGATAGGCTGTCTATACTTAAAGTTGATAAAGCACCAAGACTGGACGAGCTGCATCCAAGGATGCTGAGGGAATTCAGATTGGAAATTGTGGAGGCACTGGCCATAATTTTCCAGTTTTCTTAGACTCAGGGATGGTGCCGGAGGACAGGAGAATTGTAAATATTACACTCTTGCTCAAAAAGGATGTAAAGATAAGTCCAGCAACTACAGACCAGTCAGTTTAACTTCAGTGGTGGGGAAACTTCTAGAACCAATAATTTGCTTGCTTCAAGCTGAAAACTTGGATTGATCCTTGAGAAACTGAGTCAATTCTGGCAATTTTTATTGCTGTGTATTGCAACTTTGTTTTCCAACTGTGGCCACATGTTAAGCTTTCCTCTGTTTGCACATTTATTCTTAGGCATCTGCCTAATCTGTGGAGAGAGCTTCCTCCAATCTCTAACGTTCTTCTCCGATTTCTTGAATTCTCTTGCTGCCGCACAATTAGTTGTCTGCTTTGCAATCTCAATGATTTTAAGTTTGAACTGGGCTGTGTATCTGCTGTTCCTTCTTGATACCATGTTGCCATATTAGAGGGTGGGATTGGTGGGAACGCAGCATGCACCAGTAGTGTGGTAGCCTTAACATTACATGTTGGCATGCGCAGACACAAGGAACTGAACAGCTGCCTTCAATGATGTGCCATTCTATGATTCTGTCAATGAGTAACTTACTGGAGTTTCTTGATGAAGTAACAGAAAGGGTTGTCGAGGGCACTGCTGTTGATGTGATGTACATGGATTTCCAAAAGGCATTTGATACAGTGCCGCATAACAGACTTGTGAGGAGAGTTATAGCTCATGGAATTAAAGGGACAGTAGCAATGTGGATATGAAATTGACTAAGTGACAGAAAACAGAGTAGTGCTCAATGGATGTTTTTCAGGCTGGAGGAAGGTTTGTAGTGGAGCTCCCCAGCAATAAGTGTTGGGACCCCTGCTCTTTCTGACATATATTAATGACCTAGACCTTGGTGTACAAAATTTGCAGGTGATATGAAACTTGGAAGCATTGTGAACAATGAGGAGGAGAGGCAAGTTGGTGGAATGTGCAGACAGGTGGCAGATGAATTTCAATACGGAGAAATGTGAAGTGATTCATTTTGGTAGGAAGAACATGGAGATACAATATAAAACAAAGGGTACAACACTAAAGGGAGTGCAGGAGCAGAGGGACCTGGGTGTATATATGTAGAAGTCATTGAAGGTGGTAGGCCAGGTTGAGACAGTGGTTAATAAATCATACAATATCCTAGCCCAGGATTTTACAGCCCCACCACTGTGTGTCTCCCCTGCAGATGTGGCGAGCCATTTAAATCTCCATTCAGTTCAGCAGGACCGTAATACCCCACTGGGTGGGAGAGGCCATAAAATCCTGGCCTAGGCTTTATTAATAGCAGTGTAGAGCAAGAGCAAGGAGGTTATGTTGAACTTTTATAATAAACTAGCTCGACCTCAGCTGGAGTATTGAGTCCAGTTCTGGCAGTCAGGGAAAGGCAGGAGGTGCTCCTTCCTGTTGAAGGCACCTGGAGACCCTCCTGCCTGGCCAAGGTCGGAGGGGAGGTGAGCAACCAGAGGGTGACGAATCAGACCCAGACCCAGAGCATGAAATGGATCAATGCTCTGTTTTCCAGGGCAATACCCAGTGTCTCATCTTCAACAGGGGTCTCTCATAGGGTCATTAGTCATGTATACGCGTGAGTGGGCCAGCTATGCCAGAACAGTGACTGCATAATCATCCATAATGCCAAATGGCAATTTTGTGTGCACTTGGATTCAATGTGTGACTAACAGGCCCATATGTGTGATGGGGATGCATGCAGACAAGGGGGTTAGGTGTCACTTGACATGTCACTAACACTGCACTTTGTCATGCAGGACAAACAGACCCACAACACCAGGGAGAGGAGACAGACGAGGGGAAGTGTTCCTCACCTCAGGCTTCTGACAGTCAAAGAGGAAGAGGCGATGAAGGTCGCTGGTGAGAAGGGAGCTCAATCCATTGCAGACAGCAAGGCTGGACCAGCCAGGTGTAAGGAGAAAGAGGCAACTATGCTGGTGGTGGCATATGTGCTCACAGGATGGACACAATAAAATGTGACTTGTTCAAATTGTGATGATTGTGAATGTGATTCTTTTTGTCCTTCACAGGTTACCTCCACCCAAAGACCAGGTCACAGCTGCAGCAGGAGCCTGAAGACTCCACCTCTGGGGATGGAGAAGCCAATGCCCCAGATGATACACAGACACCTGCCTCATCAGCAACCTCCGCCAGTGCAGTTAGACCCACATGGTCCACAGAGGGTTTGCTTTAAGAGTTGGGAGGACAAACTGGTGAGCACAGCAGAGACACACCCCAGCAGCTGGGGGAGGCTGTGATAGCTGGGCCGCCAGATGATTAGAGGATGGCTGGGGCCCAGACCCCTGCTGAACCCCACGTGGATGACAGGCATCTGGGTGCAGCCATAAGTAGCCTGCTGGACATGCAGCAGAGGCTAGGGGAAAATATGGCAAAGATGCCAGGAATTATGCGCATCTTTGTATGGGGAATGGAGGAGTCCATGCAAGCCATGGGTTCTGCCATGCCTCAGGAATTTGAACGCATGGCTTCATCCATGGAGAGGATGGTGTCCACCATGGAGAGCCAGGTTGAGCATTTAGTCCATATATGCTTGCACCTGCTTTCCATTGCTCTTGCCATGGGCTCAGTGCAGCAGGGGCTAGGCGTGAAGGGGAAAATGTACTTGGACCTCCCTCCAGGACCCTACCCCTCAGGAATACAAGGAAGTGCCTTCGTGCACTGAGATGGAATAGGAGTGTATGTCAGCTGCCCCAAGGCCTTCCTCTCAGAATACCCCCAGGGTTTGCAACCTCTCATCTTTATCCCTGTCATTGACACCAATAGCTTCAGCAGGCCAGGACGAGGGAGACACCTCTGCAACAATGCAAGGGATCCTCAATGTGCAGGAGCCCTCATGCATACCTCCAGAGTACACCTGCCACAGTCATCCAAGTCAACAGGACATTATACTGAGCAGACTGCTCCCACCTCAGCTGCTAATGTCAAGGTTGCAGGGAGAAAAGGATGCTGTCCCATCTTCTCCTGTAGAGAGCCTCCTGGATGGTTCTGCAGATGGAGAATTGGGATACATTGCTCATGTCACCAGCTCCTGCCTGGAAGGGACAGTTTTCGAAGAATGAAAGGGTGATGTTGACATTTGCAGGCACTGGGAGAGCTGCTTTCACTCTGTTTTGAGACTCCAGGAAGGAAGTAACACAAATCAGTTCCTACCTCCTTAGTGATGTGTGGCCTCCTGACATATAAGAACATAAGAACTAGGAGCAGGAGTAGGCAATTCAGCCCCTCGAGCCTGCCCCACCATTCAATACAATCATGGCTGATCTCATTTCGGCCTCAACTCTAATTTCCTGCCCTCTCCCCATAACCTTTCAACCCATTACTAATTAAAAATCTATCTACCTCCTCCTTAAATTTATTCAGTGTCCCGGCATCCACTGCACTCTGAGGTAGTGAATTCCACAGATTCATGACCCTTTGAGAAAAGTAATTCCCCCTTAAACCTACCACCTCTTAGCCTAAAACTATGGCCTCTCGTTCTAGAATGCCCCAGAAGGGGAAACACCTGCTCCACGTCTACATTGTCTATCCCCTTTAACATCTTATACACCTCAATTAGATCTCTCATCCTTCTAAACCCTAGCGAATATAGGCCTATTACTCCTGGTTAATTCTAACATAGGTCTGGCTCCCAGAAGATGCTCTCAGGATTGGGCCTTTGGAGAAGAGCCTACTTCTCCACCCTCCTCAGAGGTTCCACTCTCTACCTCCTCCTCTGCATGCCCTTTTCATGTTGCAAAGCAAGTGACAGTGCAATTATTGCCCCCATATCTATGCAAGGAAATTCTATTTACTGCCTTTCTGTGGTCAGGCTTCAAACTCCTCCAGCAACTCACCAGTGCATCCACCAACTTTGCCTGAACAGAAGAACAAAAGCACCTCAGCTGCAACTTGCCCCTTTGAATAGCCCCTTCAGACAGGACCCATCTTGCTTTCCGATGCCTATTGTTTCAGGAGTGAATAAAGAAAGCATTGCCTGAACATTCATTGGCCAATGCTAGTATTCATGCATTGAATCAGCTGGTTATGTCAGTGATCTTCAATATCTTCAGGTGTACACATGCAGCGCCACACATGTGCCACTCCAATTACCACATACTGTGCGGGAAGTAGCTAGTGGTGCCTCCAGTATCTCTACTCTGAAGATAGTGTTGTGTAACACTGCTGGAACCGGTGCTACACAAATGAATTTCGCAGCCATCTTTTGTTTCGTTACTTGTCCTATTACCATCTCCTTCTACCTTACACCATCATCTTTTTTGTCATTTAATGTCTCCTGCTTTCCTCTCTGTCACAGAGCTTCTTTTTGTTATTCCACCACCTCCCCTTCCCTACGTCTGAACTTGCTTAAAATCTGTCAAATCTCAAACTTTCCTCAGTTCTGATGAAAGGGCATTGACCTGAGATGTTGGGCAGAATTTTCACTGAGCGGGTGGGTGCACGCCCGACCCGCTCAAGCGTAAAATAGCACATGATGACGTTGGGCGAGCGCCCTGACGTCATCGTGCACTCACGCAATATTTCAGTCAGTAGGTGCGCTTCCGAGTTTAGAGGGCATTTAAGCCCATTAATGACGCAATTAGCAGAGATTTTTCATTGCCTGTCCAACATTACGGTTGGCAGGCAAGCAAATCAACCAGGCTACCTTTGCATTTTTCAGGAAACCTCATCCACAGGCAGGATGAGATTTCCATGATAAATTAAAATTAAAATTAATTTCTGTGGGCAGCATTTTCACTACCTACATTTTCAGGTGACTGATTATGAAACTTGGACACTTTTATTCCGGTTTCTGTGACCTTTATTTTAGGTTGTTCAGGTCTTCAGCTCCCTGAGGCAGCTCTTTGCCTTCATGGAGCTTTCTGTGAGCACTCCCTTGTGCCCACACTGACTTCAGCCCTCCCACCCCCACCTGGCAGCGCTGAGCCTTTCAGCGCACGCGCTTCACGCTGGCCGTTAATTGGCCAGCCAGCATGAATTTGTGGTTGGGGGCTGATTGCGGTTGGCAGCCCGTTCCCCAGCCGATCCCAGACTCACCGATCCTGCACGCCCGCCAACCTAAAATTCCTGCCCGTTAACTCTGTGTCTTTCTCCAAAGATTCTGCCAGACCAGTCCAGTATTTTCAGCTTTTATTCCCGAACTTTGTTTTTATGTATTGGCCATAACCAAAAGCACTTTGTAGTTTTGTTCATAAACTGCTGTACATCCACCTTGACATGGAGCTAATATTTCCACCCTCTGTAATATATAACAAAATAAAGAAGGGTTTATGATGTTGTTACATATGGAACACTGTAAAACTTCCCTGGTGTAATGAATCAAGCATTTAAATTAATGCTGTTCAAAGCAGTACATTGTTCAGTTTTTATGTCTTGGAATTTACCATTTTGTCCAACTATAAACTGTTGTGTTGGCTGTGAAGGTTTAACAGTTTCTACCTTAGGATATCAAGTACTCGTCAGTTCTGACTAGTTGCACCTTATTACAGATGTGCTTCATTCATTAGGTTCACATTTACTCTGTATTTTATCATCACAATAGTGTTGAATACAACTACTTAAGCCACTGATTGCCAAGGCTAGGTTGCAAAATGAAGCACATGTGCTAGATGAATTAGGATCTGTGGCACTGTGATTGTCTGATTGGACCTGTTTTACTTCAGTTGATTCGAACACCTGACTAGTGTTAATTATGTAAGGCTAGATAGAAAGTAATGGGGAGAACACCTGGAATGGAGTGAACATGGGTCTCCAATGTAAAGGGAGGGATGCAGTGGTGTCACCCACCATTTCATTTGGGTCTCAGCGCACCAGGTGAATTGCAGCAATGGTCAAGGAGAACGGGGCAGTAGTTTTGTCATCCAGCCCCATTCATACAGGACCTGAGAACAGCCAAATAGCAAGAAAATTAAGCTAGGAAAAAGATATTTGACACTATCTTTGGAGGCCCTCAGGCTTTTGTTTTTACCTTACAGCCAGTGGCCAATACTGTTGCTGTAGAGCTCAGTCATCTGAATTTCCACCCCTGTTCCCAGATCAAGGCCCTATGAAGGGTGAGTATGTATTTGGGGTACATTCAGTCAATTTAAATGAAATGAAGCAAGTATAAGCCAGTTGACATTAGGATAATGGGAGAGGGAGGAAGAAAATTATCCCTTGGACACTTGAACTGCTTTCACAATTAGTTAGTATACGTACACATTACCTTATACTGGAGCATTCGCTTCATGTTTAGGTACGTGCTTTGGTTCTCATTTGCTGGTGCTCATTTTCTATTGTCTTGACATTCGATTTGGTATTCCAGACTCATTCCTGGGTTTAGAATCGACACTGTGCAAGCAGTGCACAGCCTAACTGGGAGGCCCATGGCTGGCACAAAAGTGGGCATTGGGCCACATCTCAGTAAATCCGCTCATTCTTTTCAGCAAATGAATTTTGATGCATGTGCCCTGCAGGCAGCTGCCCTCAGTTAAGTGTCGATTCAGCACCTGTATCAACTTGAAGAATTAATAGGAATCACTGCGAAATTTATTTTCTATATTTTGTTTTAGCTCAGCATTCTGCTTATAAAGATTTTTGAACTTTCTTGCTTTCACTTGCTGATTCGTCTTTTGTTTCTTAATCTCAGTTTCTTCAATAGCTACTGCAACTATTCAATAGAATCTAAGACAGATCTGATCTGTGCTGAGTCAGCTAATTGCAACCAGGGTGGCCAGGGATGTTACAATTAGTCTTGGTTCTTATAGTTCCTGAAGGGTAAAATACTTACACTTGAAAATTGATTTTTTTTCCCATGAAATTTCAGAAGGTAAATATGAACATAGGGACAGCAGTAAGCCATTCAGCCCCTTCATACTGCTTCATCATTTGATTAGCTCTTAGTTGATCTGTACCTCAACTCTGTTTATTCACTTTTAAAAATTATTTATTCAAGGGATGTGGACGGAGCTGGCAAGGCCAGCTTTTATTGCTCATCCTTAATTGCCCTTGAAAAGTTGGTGGTGAGCTGCCATCATTTACTGCTGCAGTCCACGTGGTGTAGGTACATCCATAGTGCTGTTGGGGAGGGTGCTCCAGGATTTTGACCCAGTGGCATTGAAGGCAAGGCGATATTGTTCCAAATCCAGATGGTGTATCACTTGGAGGGGAACTTGCAAGTGGTGGTGTTACCATACATCTGCTACCCCTGTCCTTCCAGGTGGTAGATGTCACAGGTTTGGAAGGTGCTGTCGATGAAACCTTGGTGAGTTGCTGCCCTGCATCTCTGGTGATGGACGGAGTGAATGAGTAAAGTGGTGGGTGGGGTGCCAATCATGTGGCTGCTTTGTCCATTCGAGCTGCACTCATCCAGGCCAGTGGAGAGTATTCCATTACACTCCTGATTTGTGCCTTGTGGTTGGGGGACAGGTTTTGGGGAATCTGGAGCTGAGTTGCTCACTGCAGAATTCCTGCATAGTTCCTTCTCCATAGTATGTATATTGCTGGCCCAGTTAGATTTCTTGTCAATAGTAAACCCCAGGATGTTCCCAAGTTGGGGAATACAGTGATGGTAATGCTGTTGAATGTCAAGGGCAGATGATTGGATTCTCTGTTGCTGGAGATGGTCATTGTGTGGCACTTGTGTGGTGTGAATGTTACTTGCTACTTATCAGCCCAAGCCTGAATGCTTTCCAAGTCTTGCTGTATGAGGACACAAACTACTGCATTATCTGAGAAGTTGCAAATGGTATTGAATATTGCAATCACCTGTGAACCTCCCCACTTCTGATTTTATTTTTTTTTGGGAACAGATACTACACTTGATCTTAGCCAAAAGGCCGAGAAGCGATAACACTTCTGATTTTATATTGAACGTAAGGTCATTGATGAAGCAGCTGAAGATGATTGGGCCTAGGACACTACCCTGAGGAACTCCTGCAGCGATGTAGCAATTGATGTTCATTGCTTACTGTTGCTCCATGTCCCTTACTACGCTTACCTAGCAAAACTATCTATCTCCATTTTGAATTTTTCAATTGACCTAGCCTCAATAGCTTTTTGAGGGAGAAAGTGGAAATCTGGAGCTATCTTTTTTGTTAAGAAGTATCTCCTGACATCAGTCTTGAACTTCATGGCCCTTATTTTAAGGTTATGCTCCCTGGATATGAACTCCAGGTAATAGTTTCTTTCCTTCTATCCTATAAAATTCTTTAATCACCTTAATCAGCTCAATTAGATCACCTTTTAATCTTCTGTACTCAACAGAATACAAGCCTAGTTTATGCAACTTGTCCTCACAATTAAACCATTTTCGCACCCGTATGCCTCTGGTAAATGTCCACTTCACCCCCTCCAAGATCAGTATATCCTTTCCGAGGTGCAGAAAACTGAATGCACTCTAATGTTTTTGTGTTTCATATACGATGACACCCAGATCCCTCTACTGCAGCATTCTGCAATCCCTCTCCATTAAAATAATGTTTTGCTTTTCTATTCTTCCAACCAAAGTGGATAACCTCACATTTTCCCACATTTTACTCTATCTACCAAATAGTATTTGGAAAAGAGTTAAAATCAAATATTTTAGATTTAAGATGAAGTGTATTTACAGACAATAAAGGTGAGGATCCTTCAAACTGATTCGTTGAAGAGTCATTCTGCTTCTTACCCTGCACTCACATGCCACAAATCCCCTCTAGATAGATATACATAGGTGGAACCTCACCCTCTCAACCTCTCCATAAATATCATTCCTCTGAGTCTGGCTGAAAGCCTACCCTAGAAATTTGCTGTTTACAAACTGGACTTATAATGTAATGTAATGTGTGTTTCTGTCTATGTTCTAGAGGATGCTGAGTAGGATCAGATGTCTGATGGCATCAAGTTGCCACTCAAAAATCTGTGGGGAGATATCAGGGGAATGAATGGTAAGTTGCTGACTGCAAATTCTAGGCCATTGTCTTTTCCACATACCATTGCATGTGCCTTTCTGTTACTGCAGCAAATACAGAGGCAATCATTTTAGTGAGACAAGGCTCTCAATGTTAACTCCCTCACCTGGCAGAAACTAGACAGGAGGGTAGTTAAAATAAGGGCACCAGTTTAACTCACTATGATTCCCCTGGGTCTCATTATTAACTTGCTTTTTTGGGGTAGGAAGGCAGCAGGGTTTTGCTTTAAATATGTAGATTAGAACTAGGTAACTTCATCAAGACTCAAACCAAAATTTAGGCCTGAGGAGGGGAGTAGTTACAGCATCCATATCTAGTCAATCCTGCCAGGAGATGGTTCGTGGAACATAAAAACAGATGGATCCCAGCCCTTTGAAGAAGCCTTTGGCTTCCTTTAGTCCTATTGTCAACCTCCCGCCAGCTCTCATAATCATTGGTCTCTTTCTCCGCCCACTCCCCACTAGACAGGCAGAACCTCCAGTAATAATAATAATCTGAAGAAGAGTCCTACAGACTCAAAACGTTAACTCTGTTTCTGTCTTAACAGATGCTGCCAGACCTGTTGAGTTTTTCCAGCATTTTCTATTTTTATTCCAGGTTTTCAGCATCTGCAGTATTTTGCTTTTATTATACATAGGTGGAACCTCACCCTCCCAACCTCTCCATAAATATCATTCCTCTGAGTCTGGCTGAAAGCCTACCCTAGAAATTTGCTGTTTACAAATTGGACTTGTAATGTAATGTAATGTGTGTTTCTGTCTATGTTTTATCCTATTTGCATAACCAAAGGGAAGGGCTGAGGTCCGACAACCCCTCCTGAACCCTGCCACCAAGAACATCCCAAGCAAAGTGTTGATTATCACTACAGGGTAATGAATTGTCTATTGGCTTCAGCCTTTGTGGAAAAACCTTCACTGTCTTCCTCACTAATATGCTAATCAATCTTTTTCTGAATGTCTGTAAATATACTTCACCTTGAGTTAAAATCAAATATTTTAGATTTTTTTCCAAATACTATCTGAGGAGAAATTAATAAAAGTCCTAACAAAAGAAGTATCTCTTTCCCCTTCTCTCCCAGAATAGGTGCCTTGATTTCACCCTAAGGCACATATGCGAAGATCATACACCCATACTATGACTGCCCATGTACGTAGACACAGCTGTCCATTGGCTGCATGGAAACTTTCCCAAAGTATTTTCACCCTTTCTTCCTGGTTCTTCTGAGCCTTTGTTCCAACTGTAGTTCCATATATATCTCCTTTCTTCCTTAGGCAGTCCCTTGGGATCAAGGATAACAGGCTGACTTGTTTGTCAAACTCTGGTTTGATAGGTTCTGATATAGTTAATAAGCCCAACGTACGATCCACAGACTCTGCCACATGTGGGGCAGCAGGTGTTTGAAGAGTTGGGTAGATAGGTTGTTTGGAGGCTTGTGCATTCCCTCCAACACCTTGATTGTGCCTCTGCACATGCCTAATGAAGTCTCTTGATGTGTTTGGTGCCTTCCCGGATGAGCCGTCTCCATTTTGGTCAGTCACAAGCCAGGGGCCAGAATTTTCTGGCTGACGTGCAGGTGGCAGAGCCCACGCATCAGCGCTTAAAATGTCGCGCGAGCGTGCCGACATCAGCATGCAGCATCGCGATATTTCAGTCGGCGGGTGCGCTCAGCAGCGAGGCACTCGCCCGTCATTAATTGAAGGCCTTGTTAAGGCCCTTAACTTGCCAATTATCCAGGATTTTGAGGGGCCCGTGCGAATTTCGGGTTGGCACATGGGCCCAATGGGCAGTCGGGGAGGAGATTTTTTAATAAAACTCATGCACTGGCGGGATATGTGGACTCAGGGGTTGTTCATGTTTTCCACGAAAAGTTTTAATTGCTGAAAGTGTTTTAAAGTTGCCTGTTTGATCGTTAGCAGTTCTCACCGATTTTCCATGAGCTTTTTGTGTACTTTGAAACCAGTCTGCAGACAGTAATTTTTCTCAGGCCTGCAGCTTTCGCGATGCTGCGTGCTGACGTCGGCACGCTCGCGCGACATTTTAAGCGCTGATGCGTGGGTTCTGCCACCTGCACGTCAGCCAGAAAATTCTGGCCCCTGGCTTGTGACTGACCAAAATGGAGACGGCTCATCCGGGAAGGCACCAAACACATCAAGAGACTCCATTTAGCCTGGGGATGTGGGTTCTGACCTCTCCACTGGAGGCATCTCCCCTGAGGAGGAAGGGAGGGATAGAATAAGGAGGAGGCCAGGACTGGACAATCAGCCTCCAGGGGAGCCACCTTTGGGAGGCCAGGCGCAGGCACAAGGGGCGCAGAGCCAAGAGGTTGTCCAAGGTGGAAGGGGCCGCAGAAGATGCCAATATCCTGCTGCCAGGGTATACAGGCGGCGAAGCAGCTACCTCAATATGACTGAGGTGCAGTGCCGAAGGAGGCTCCGACTCTCAAGGGAGACAGTCAACTATATCTGTCAGATGATTGGCCCTGAGATCTCCCCTAATTGTGTGGGTGGACACCCCATGCCAGCGGCTCTGAAGCTCACAGTTGCCCTCCAATTCTATGCCTCTGGCTCCTTCCAGGGCTTGGTGGGTGATCTTTGCAATGTCTCCCAATCAGCTGTCCACACTTGTGTCAAGCAGGTTACAGACACTCTGTTCCGATGGGCATTGACCTTCATCTGCTTCTGCTGCGACCAGGCAAGTCAGGCACAGCGAACCAGAGGCTTTGTGGCCATTGCTGGCTTTCCCCGTGTCCAGGGTACAATAGACTGCACACATGTGGCCATCAAGGTGCCAGCAGGTGAGCCTGGTGCCTTTGTCAACAGGAAGGGCTTCCACTCCATGAACATGCAGATAGTGTGTGGTCACAGGATGCTGATTCTACAAGCCTGTGCAAGGTACCCAGGCACCTCCCACGACGCCTACATTCCCAGACACTCCCAGGTGCCAGGGCTCTTCAGTGCTCCGGCTTGGCTGGATGGTTGGCTGCTGGGTGACGAGGACTATCCCCTGTGAAGGTGGCTCATGATGCCTCTCCGCCGTCCAAGAACAGAAGCTGAGCAGCGCTACAATAGGAGCCAGGGCACCACAAGGGCTGTGGTGGAGAGCCATTGGTCTTCTCAAGATGCGCTTCCGTTGCCTGGACCACTCGGGGCGCACTCCAGTACCCTCCAGATCGCGTATCTCTGATAGTGGTAGTCTGCTGCGCTCTGCACAATCTTGTGCTGGAAAGGGGGGGATGCAGTTGACGATGAAGACCTTGACGCTCTGGATGAGGCTGCATATGATGAATCCAGCAGTGCCTCAGAGGATGAGGAAGCACAGGGCGATGGTGAGGGGCAGCACACTGACCCGCTATTACACCAAGGAGGCAGGGACACCTGGGACAATTTAATCCAAAGAACCTTCAGCTAGCTCCACACACATGGATCAGCAGGACCAGCATTGCCTGGCACTTCCACACATGGCACTTAGATGCTACATCTTCCACCTTATCAGCTGAAACTAAGGGCTTAGTACAGAAACATCAATGTCCACTCAAACACTCATGATATGTCTGTGAAAAAGAAAAATGCACCACAAAGGAAACACCCTCAGCCATGGTCAGAAAAGTGGACTTTATTATGTCCAAAAAAAGTACACAGACTTCTCCATTCCAATAAGGAGAATTTTGTTCCCTATTCTAAGGCCAACACAAAATCACCAGTGACATACCCGGGGAGTGCCTAACGTGCCTTATGCTTATGTTTGTGGGTGCTACGTCTAGGTGCCGCCCCATTGGTCAGAGTGGCTTGTGAGGCTGCCTGCTGACTCTGCTGTCCTGTTGGCGTCGATGACCTTGGCGGGCATCCTCTGGCCCGTGGAGCCTGTGATGGCCCTGCCTGGGAGGGAGTGGCCAGTTCCAGAACTGGCACCTCCCCAGTTGTTGCAGTCTCAACGGAAGCAACGTTGACTGGCAGATGGGTGGAGGAGCTGCTGCCCTCATCTGGAGCACCCTGAGAGGAGTTCGCAGCGACGACAGGCAGCTGCTGCGCCAACGTGAGGTCCCTTTCGACCTCCCTGCTCACTGCAGATGCATGGGCACTGAGTGCTGACGCTTGGTGCCCACAACATCTCCCACATTGGGAATGACCACCCGTGGCCAGTACCGCTGTGAGGGCTTGCAGGTCAGAGCGTAACCCAATCAGAAGGTTTTCCATCTGACCGAACCCCTTCTCCATGAGAGTCGCCAATCTCTCAGTGGAGGAAGCCTGAAGCACTGCCCTGAGGTTCATGCCTTCACGTGCACTCTGCCTGGACTCCTCCATCGCAGAGAGCAACTGAAGCACACCCTCATGCAACCCTGCCAGATGCAAACGAGCTTCCTGCCGCTTGTTCTGCAGCTGCTGCATTGGTGACAAATCCAGAGGCACGACATCAGCCAGACTCAGCATGTGCCTTATCCCCTGCAGCTCTCTGGCTGCTGGCACCATCGGCACTCTCTGCCCCTACCATCTCCTCCAGCGATTGTGAAGTGCCCTCTCCACTGTGACCAAGGACACTAGCTGATGGTAAATTCCCCACCGAGGTGTTTGTGTCTGCGCTGGTGCCTGGCTGGCTGAAACGATGTGCCACAAGTTGCACATGTTGGACCTCAGGTGTGGAAGGGGGTCTGCGGTGTCTATGGGCACAGCGATATGGTGGTGATGCTGAAATTAACAACAAGGAGAGTGCATCAGTTAGCGCACAGTCAATTCAACCTTTCATCCCTTTCCCCACCAGCCTCATAAGGCGTTCACCCTTCAAGACCCTAATGAGACGAACATTGGTGAGGTGGAAAAGGGTCAAGAGGAGCCCCAACCATTAAACGCACATGCAGACAGGCTGGTCAGATGGCCTCAGGAATGCCACATGGCATGTTATGTACCATTGGAGTGGGGAAAGTGCAGAGCTACCTGACCTGGATGCATGCTGGCCTGGATAGTTGCGGGGCTGAGGAAACATCCCAAACACTTGCGACATTTGCCGTGGATCACAGGAGATTGAGAGGTCACATTATTGCCCTTCATTCCGTAAGGAGGGGCATAGACCGGGTGGGCAGAAGGAAACATTTCCCCTTGGCACAGGGATGAGTAACGTGGTGGCATTTATCTAAGTTGAGTGCCATGAGGTTCACAGCTGAGGTGCTGAGGACCTTTTGGACAAAGTAATGTGGGACACATTGGCAGATAGGGTGCAGGAGGTCCCAAACCCTCTAAGATGGAATAAGTCTTTGGCTGTGCAGCAGCGATCCATTGGCATGTTAGGCCATGGGGATAGTGGTTGCAAATGGCATAAGGTGACTTTGGAAGGTGGTGGAGATGCGAATCCTCAAGGGGATGAGGAACCTTTGTGTATGACCCACACGTCAGAGTGTCTCAGTCTGTGAATGAGCAGTGTTGCAGCATTAATGCAGCAGGATGGTGGGCAGACAGAGCGGATGGGACTGTGGACCTCAAATACCTGGCCGCTGGACCCCAGCCTCGCCGCCCCCGGCCACCCTGGCTTCCTGCTTCCTGCCCAGCTCCACAGCCTGCTCTTCAAACGTTGTCAGGTGCTGGAGGAGCCCACCTCCAGTCCTCTGGCGCTCCCGTGAATTGTGCCGACTTTTTGCCTGCAAAACAGAAGAGGATTTATTGGGGCTGATCGCTCGTGTACTCTGCACGCGCACGCCGCACCCCAACCACAGTGGTCCATCTGAGGCCTCCAGCGGATCCTGTCCACACTACTGGTGATCAGTCCCCAGAAGATAGTACAGCTGGTCCCAACCCCCTCCCCCAACGGACACCTTGGACACATTCAGCGTCCATCACTTTGAATAACACACGGGTCTTAGCGCCCATGGCAAGGAGACGCAACTAGGTGCGGTGCCGATGCCAGCAGATGGCACTTGGCCACAACACCTTGAGGCACCCCTTGCACCATCTCATCACCATCAATATGACATGTGTTGGAGTTCTGAGTATGTGTCTAGCTGCCTCCCTTGCAGGTTGCCCCCAGACTACTCAAATGCCACAAACACAAACATATGCTGTGGGGAGAACCCTTCTTCTCCTCAACCACTAAGGCTGATGTAAGCATGGTCAGTACCTGTTTGCCCACCCAGCGTGCGCCAAATGCCCTATGCCGTAACAACAGCAAGGCCTGGGGGAGGGGGCTCAAATGCTAAGGCTACCTTCTGGGTCAAATGGCCAAGGCCGACATGGTACTCACCCATCCAGAGTGCAGCAAATCATTGAATCTTTTTCGGCACTGGGGCCAGTGCGCTGCATATCCTCATGGGCACTGACAGTGTCACCCAGCTCCTCCCACGCCTGGCTGGTGACATGGGGGCCCTCCTCCTCCCATCCTCCGGATGCAGCAGGTGCCGATGGATGGATACTTCTTGGAGGAGGGCAGCAAGTCATGCATCAGAGAATCGGAGGGCACGGTGGCCTCCCTCCTCCTGCTCATGCTTTTGTGCATGCAGACCTCCCTCCCTCGCTCCCCGAGTGGCCATGGTGCACTGCCTCAAGCAGGCTGTCTGGCCACTCTTTTACACAGGCTGCTGGCTCCCCATTGGAACCGGCAGTCTGAGGCCGCCCACCCCCGCAACTATTTTCCCGTTCTCCACAGGAGTCGCTAACCCGCTGGGTGGGCCTTAAGCGGAACATGGCGGTGCGGCCCATTTCAGCAGTTGCAATCAGCTGCCGGCCCTCCACCGAGTCGGTCGGGCCCACCTGACCGGCAAACAGAAAATTCTGCCCAGGGTCTCCCATGCGTTGGCAGGTATGTTTGACCTCTTCAGGGATGCTTTCAGGATAACCCTAAGTGTTCCTACTATTCTCCTGGGAGTCTCTACCTGTGACCAAGTTCTAAGTAAAGCAGTTGGGTCAGAAGTCTGGTGTCAGGCAAATGAGGGCATATCCTGCCCAGTGGAGCTGGTTTTCAATGATTAGCACCTCGATGTTGGGCATATTGGCTTGAGGGAGGATGCTGCTGTTGGACCGCCTTTCTTGCCACTGGATTTGGAGGATCTAGCGAAGGCACCGCTGATGGTATTTTGAGGTGTCTGTTGTAGGTTGTCCAAGGCTTCAAAGCATATAGAACCATGGAGATCACTGGCCCAGTAGACCATGATCTTAGTCTCGGGTTTGAGATCTTGGTCCTCAAATACTCTTTTTCTCAGTTGACTGGAGGCTGAGCTGGCACATTGGAGGTGATGTGGTATGTGGGCACTGAATTGTCTCGAACGTCCCTACAGCAACTACTGGAATTAATGGCGGATGAATCTCTTCGGTGTTTATCCCATTCCATCACTTAAACTTTGGCAGAAAGCCCATTTACAATCACAAATGGGGTTTCCTCCAAACATCTGCCAAAACTATGGTGGGAAAGCCAGAGAAACTCCCAGGAAACATAACCCTATTTTGTAGAGTGAAAGTGATGCAGGTAAAAACATCAAAACCAAATTATAGAAAGTAAACAAATGGAGAAAAAGCCCCAAAAATCCACAAACCATATCATAATTTCACTTCTGCAAGCAGAATACATGAGAGCATTTGTCAATCTACTGTAATTGCTGCTTAGTAAATCTGGATTTGAGCAAGCTCATGATGGAAGTAGAACCATAGAAAAGTTACAGCACAGAAGGAGGCCATTCAGCTCATCTTGTTCATGCCAGCCCGAGCACACCCAGGTACCCTTTCTTATCCACCTTCCTGCACCCGGCCCATAGCCCTGCAGCTTACAGCACTTTAAGTGCAGATCCAGGTACTTTTTAAAAGAGTTTAAAGTTTCTGCCTCTACCACCAACTTGGGCAGCGAATTCCAGACACCCACTACCCTCTGCGTAAAAAAAAAAAGTTCTTCCTCATGTCCCCTCTACACCTTCTGCCGCTTATCTTGAATCTATGTCCCCTGGTTCTAGAATTCCCCACCAAGGGAAACAATTGTATCCTGTCCACTCTGTCTATTCCCCTCATAATTTTGTACACCTCAATCAAGTCACCTCTCAGCCTTCTTTGTTCTAAGGAAAATAACCCCAACCTATCCAATCTCTCCTCATAGCTACACTTTTCTAACTCTGGCAACATTCTTGTAAACCTCCTCTGCACTCTCTCCAGAGCTATTACGTCCTTCCTGTAATGTGGCGACCAGAACTGCACACAATACTCCAGCTGTGGCCTCACCAGTGTTTTACACAATTCCAACATTATATCCTTACTTTTATATTCTATATCTCTGCCAATGAAGGAGAGCATTCCATATGCCTTCTTTACAACCTTGTCTACTTGAACTGCTGCCTTCAGAGACCTGTGTACTTGTACGCCAAGATCTTTCACTTCATCTACCCCTCTTGGTATATTCCCATTTATTGTGTAATCCCTGTAACTGTTTGACCTCCCTAAATGTATGACCTCGCACTTCTCTGTTAAAATCCATCTGCCACTTTACCGCCCACTCCACCAACCCATCTACATCGTTTTGGAGTTTATGGCTATCCTCTACACTATCCACTACTCGGCCAATCTTTGTGTCATCTGCAAATTTCCCAATCGTGCCCCCCACGTTCACGTCCAAATCGTTAATATATAACACAAACAGCAAGGGTCCCAACACCGAGCCCTGTGGAACACCACTTGAGACAACTTTCCATTCGCAAGGGCATCCATCGATGCATCAAGAGATGCATCTTACTCCAAACTGTAAAACTGTGTATGTCTTGATTGGATGAAGTTTTAGATATCAGGGGTGATTTTTAACTTATGATGGCATCAGGTACCTCCGTCCTCAGTGAGACACCTGAACCAATCTGATGGCAAGGTCTTACCTCTGTTATGCTTGCTCCACTGAAATCTGAAAAAAAATTGGGACTGGTACAAAAAATAAAAAGCTGAAGCTGCCAACTTGCTCTCACCCATTTTACACAAAGATCACAACTTAAACAATTCATGGGTTAAAAAAAACCTCATTTTATAAATCAATTATTTGTACAATATAATTCATAACCTTATTCCTTTAATTTATTAATTGAACCCTTCTACAATGAATCTGTAAAATTTATGCATTGTCTGTCACCAATGACACATTAACCTAACATTAAACAGCCACAGTACAATTCCTGCAATCCATCACAAATGTTCCCATTCATCCACCTTGGTAAAGAATTTGAAGCCACATTAGGAACAGCTGCCAGGTCATAAAAGGTCTGATCGACAATTATTTGTCTGCTACCACTCGTTAAAGAAGATGCGTGGCATTTTGGTGGCTTTGACTAATGCCGTCTCCTAACAATGACGGGCTGAACTGAAGTAAACAAGTTGTTGTTGAGGATTTCAAGCGCTACTTAAAACTAGGATTTCACTGTTCACATGCTGCTGGAGGTTTGAAGAGGATTTTTAAGACAATGGGAGAATTTCTGGGATAGTTTGCCGAGACTTCACCAACATTGGACACCTTAGAGTTAATATGATGTAGAAGGCGGCCATTTGTCCAATCGTGTCCATGCCTATAGAGCGATCAGTCCCATTCCCCAGCTCAATCCCTGTAGCTCTTCAAGCACCTATTCAATTTCCTTTTGAATCATTAATCATCTCCGCTCTACCATTCTCATAGGCAGCAGATCATTACCACAGACCGAGTGTCCTTACTCACATTCTCCCTTGTATCTCTTACCCAAAATATTAAATCTGTTCCCTTGTCCTTGTAGAATCAACTGATGGGACCTTTGTGCATCTCATCTAAACCTGTCATAATCGTGTACACCTCTTTCAGATCTCCCCTCAAACTCATTTTCTCCAAGGGGAACAGCCCAAATTCTCCAACCTAACTTTGAAGCTAAATTTCCTCATCTCTAGAACCATTCTGGAAAATCACCTTTGCATCCTCTCAAGGACACTCGCATCCTTTCTAAAGTGTGGTGACCAGAACTAGACGCAGTTTTCTAGTTGTGGCCTAACCAGAAGTTCAGTCTAACTTCCCTGCTTTTGTACCCTGAGCATATATCACCCTCTTTGTCCCTAATATGCCCCACCTGGCCTCTCACTACCTACTTACTATTTGCATGCTGGTAGAATATTTTTGGGTTTTTAAAAAATTAATTCCATATTTTTCTCATTCTCGTTTTGCTAGTCTTATTTTCCCCTTCACTTCCCCTCTCAGCTTATTGTATTTGGCCTGACTCTCGCTTGAAGAATTCACCTGATGTGCTCATACACCCTTTTTTTGTTTCTTCGTATCCTCTATAATCCCGCATCATCCCTGGTTTTGATTCTCCTATCTTTCCCTCTTGTTAGAATGTACCTATCCTCTACCTGAAGCATCCTCTCCTTATAGGTGACCCATTGTTTTGTTACAGATTTTCCTGTCAGGCTTTGGTTCTATTTTACCCCGGTTAGATCCCCATTCATCCCATCGAAGTTAACGCTCTTCCAAATTAGAAACGTTGACTTTAGATTGTTCCTTGCTCCTGATCACTCTTGCCCAAGTGTTCGCCCGCACACAATTCGTCCATTTGACCCATCCCAATCCCCAGCACCAATTCCAGCAATGCCTCTTTCCTTGTTGAACTGAGAACATGCCTTATAGGAATCACCAGGAGAAAGGGGTGTGGAGGAGGATTGGAGAGGGCACAGCAGCACTAGCTGCTGCAAGGGCGAGAGACAGGAGGACAGGGTGGACATTTTCCCACCCCACATGGGCCCAGTGCATTTGTGATCCTCCTCTAGTCCTCGTCACCAGGATCTCCAGTGCCACGACAAAGAACCTGTGTGCTTTTACTCTGTCTCTGAGCCATCCAGAAATGTGCTATTGTGCGTCAGCCAGCAGGCTCCCCACCTTCTGGGGAAATGGGTGCATGGGTCCTGCATGTATCGCTCCTCGAAAATTGCTTCTGGGCTGCATTTGAGTTCTAAGCTTTCAGGTGCCTGTTTTAGCACCTCCAGGCAAGCTCAGATCATGGTAATCAGCAGTTGTCCTCAATACTGTGTACTAAAGCCGACTTCTTCAAACAGACATGTCTTATTAACACAGCACCCACATTATACCTGCTTTCACCCTTTCACCAAAATAATCCCCCCAGATATTCTATTTGAAAAGGCATCTTATACATCTCTGTTTAATCAACTACACAAGTTGATAAGGTCAGAAAGAGTGCAAACGAAGCACTGAGGCTCATTTCTAGAAGAATAGAATACAAAACCAGGGAGGTAATGCTAGATTTATATAAAATCTTAATTGGATTCTTTTTGGAGTACAGTGTGCAGTTTTGGTCTTGCAAAAAGGCTGTAGAGGCATTGGAGAAGGTGTTGAAAAGATTTACATGTGTTCCCAGAAAAACCTGGATACAGCTACAAGGAATGATTGAGTGATCTGGAGTTCCTTTCCTTGGGAAAAAGACTTGATAGAGGTCTTTAAAGTTATGAAGAGGTTCAACTGGATGGATGTGGAGAAATTGTTTTCATTGGTGCAAGGATCCACATCAAATACAAGATAACCACAAACAGATACATTAAAGAATTTTGGAGAAGCGTTTTACATATTGAGCTGAATTTTTCGGTGGGGGGTGGGGGGCGGTGGCAGGAGCGGAGACAGACTGCTCATCCTTTCATTAAAGTTGGGCAGCAGCTGATGCATCAAAAAGAAGCCCGCCCCACAGCCATAACACGGTGCTGGTAGGCTAAACAGGCTGAGGGTGCGACTTCCATCCCTCAGTGGGGCAAATTCCTGCCCTTAAGATCTGATTGGTGGCAACTCTACCAATCCCAGCAGCACCAGAACTCCATAGTGGGCGCCTCTGGTACTGCAATCAGGCCTACGAGGAAGGCAGCCATGGTGTACAGACCCAAGTAAGTCAGGGGTTTTGGACGGGGAGGGATTGGGCAGGGCATTGAGCGGGTGAAGGGGATGGGAGGGTGTGTTTTGGAGGTCAGGTGGGAAGGAACAGTGGGAGTTAACATCTTGGGGGCAGTGCCCCAATGCTTAAAGTGCACCCCCTGAATGATATGCCCACCCCCTTCCCACCTTTACAAAATATTTTAATAAGGAATGGGAAAGCTATTCCTTTTATGTGCCAAACTTATTATGACATGGGCAGTGTATTAACTTGATAACAAGCTCAATTGACCCTTATTTATTTATTTAAATATGGCAGTTGGGCTGCCAATTTCGGTGCCTTCCCATTTACTATATTATGGGGTACAGTTCAGGATGGGCGAGAAGGTGATGGACTTGCTTTCCCTCATATTTCACGTGCCTCCTCCCTGTCACAAATGCATATAGCGGGGGGGGCATAAAGTCAAGCACATTGTGTGTTGAATGTAGAAATTGCTGCCTACAGGAAGTGACTTATGCAGATAGCATTGATGCATTTAAGGGAGTCTGTGGTACACATATGAAGGAGAAGGAAATGAGGGAATAATGGGGACAGGCTGGGAAGAACTAATCAGTGTTGGAAGAAGTGCATGTGGAGTATAAACACTTGCATAGATCAGTTGGGTTGAATGGCCTATTTCTGTGCTGTAGATTTTGTCAATTTCTGTGCAAGTAAACAAATTAGATTCCCTGACTGCATGGCTATTAATTCAAAACCATTTGAAACCCAGTAACAACTTTCACCATCGCACTCAATTTTGTTAGCTGGGCACTGGAAGCCTATCTCCAGGGTGATGAAAATGTCAGCTGGAGGGAGGGAATAGGGGGGAGTTAGGGAGTCAAGGGTGGAGGGAGGCTTAAGTGGTCAGCCATATAGTAAGGGGTTAATTCTAACTGTAATATGCTAATGATACAGTGTTCATCATCACAAAGTGGTGCAGTGTCTCATTACCTTGCTCTCGCTTGTTGAACCTCATGGCAAAATGAAGCCACAATTACCTCTAAATATTCTGTGTTAGCACAACGAGACTAAGGATATTATAGGCTACAACTAGAGAAACTTTAAGCCACTCACCTGAGCTGTTTTTGGGCTGTGAGCTGCCACTGACAACATTGATACAAAGGTTCAACAGTGCCTCACCTAAGAAGCTACTTCTGGCTTCACCATAACTCATGCACGCCATACACCACAGGTCATAAAACAACTGGGAAGCAGATCTCCTAGTTAGTACCTGAACAAGGAGAGAGCTATTCCACTGGGATGGGCTGCATTTGAACCATGCTGGGACCAGTGTCCTGGCAAATCGTATAGCCAGGGTTGTAGACAGGATTTTAAACTAATTAGTTGGGGGTAGGGTTCAACTGAAGGGAAGTTTAAAAAGTCAAAAAGAAACAAGAGAACAGAGGTGCCGGATAATGAAGAGGTGAGCGATAATCAAAGTGTGACAGGAAGGGACAGAAAATATAAGCAGAAGAGTGCAGCAGAAATTAGAACCAGAAAGAGTAATAATGGTAAAAAGTAAAATCTTAAGGCTCTTTATCTGAATACACGCAGCATTTGTGACAAGATACATGATTTGATGGCACAAATAGAAATAAATAGTGAGAAAAGATGGGGCAAAAAACGTTAGTGGGGGTTGTATATAGACCCCCAAACTGTAGTGATGTTGGGAATGGCATTAAACAGGAAATTAGAGACACATGCAATAAAGGAATATCTGTAATTATGGGTGACTTTAATATGCATATAGATTGGGCAAATCAAATTAGTGACAATACCATAGAGGAGGAATTCCTGGGGCAGAATTTTAGAATTTTCCGTTGGGCAGGCGGACCCAACCCAATCGCCAGCAGGCACTGAGCCAATCTCCGCCAGCGAAGAGGGCCACACTGCCATTTTGCGCGGGTGGGCCCAGCACGTTTCACACTCCTGTGGAGAGCGGGATTTTCAAATTTGCGGCGGGCATACACAGACCACCGGTTCCAATGGGGTACCAGCAGTCCACATAAAGAGAGGCCAGGCAGCCTCCTTTAGGCTGTTCACCATGGCCAGCAACAAGTGCAGGGTGGGCTCCGGAGGAGGGCCAGTGGGGGGACAATGTGCCCCTCGCTTCTCTGATGCCTGCCTTGCTGCCCTCCTCGAAGAGGTGGCAGAATGTCGGGAGGTCCTGTTTCCCGAGGATGGGAGGAGGGGGGCCCCCCATGTCACGAAGCGGGCCTGGCAGGAGGTGGCAGAGGTGGTCAGCTCCCAAGATGCAGTCTGTCGCATAGGGACCCAGTGCCGCAAGCGCTTCAATAATTTGTCGGCCTTGGCCATTTGACCCAGCAGGTAGCCTTAGTCTTTGAGGCCCCCACCCCACCCCACCCCCCCCATGTCTTAGTGTCGTTACTGCATTGGAAATTTGGCGCGTGCTGGGTGGGCAAACAGATAGTGACCATGCTTACATCAGCCTTAGTGGTTGATGAGAAGATGTGTTCTCCCTGCAGCACATGTTGTTGTTTGTCGCATTTGAGTAGTCTGGGGGCAACCTGCAGGGGAGGCAGCTAGACACATACTCAGAACTCCAAAACATGTCTTATAGATGGCGATGAGATGGTGGAAGGGGAGCCTCAAGGTGTCGTGGCCAAGAGCCATCTGCTAGCCTTGGCGTTGCGCCTCCTTGCCATGGGCGCTAAGACCCCTGTGTTATCGAAAGTGATGGTCGCCGAATGTGTCCAAGATGTGCGTTGGGGGAGGGGGTTGGGAGCAGCCGTACTATCTTCTGGTGACTGATCACCAGTAGTGTGGACAGGAGCCACTGGAGTTGGGCCACTGTGGTTGGGGTGCGGGGTGCGGCATGCGCGTGCAGAGTACATGAGCGATCAGCCCCAATAAATGGTCTTCTCTGCTCTGCAGGCAAAAACTGAACACAACAACCAAAAGCGTTTACGCACTGGTGGTGGCCAGGCCATGCTGCACACTGTCACCCACTTCGAAGAACAGACCATGGAGTTGGGAAGAAGCCAAGCGGCCAGGTCAGCAGGTGAGGCTGGGGTGGAGTGGCTAGGTATTTGAGGCCCACAATCCCATCCACTCTGTCTTCCCACCATCCAAAGCACTGATGATTGCTGCAATCGTTAATGCAGCAACACTGCTCATTCACAGACTGATACAGTCAAACGTGTGGGTCATACACAAAGATCCCTCGGCCCCTTGAGGATTCATGTCTCTAACACCTTCCATAGTCACCTTATCCCATTTGTGACCACTATCCTCATGGCCTAACATGCCATGGCATCGCTGCTACACATCCAAATACTTATTGCATTTTAGGAGGGTATGCAACTCCTCCACCCTTTCAGCCAGTGCGCCCCACATTACTCTGTCCAAAAGGTCCTCAGGACCTCACCTGTCAACCTCATGGCATTCAACTTAAATAAATGCCACCACGTTAGCCATCCCTCCGCCAAGGGGAAATGTTGCCTTCTGTCCACCCGGCCTATGCCCCTCATAACGGTATGAAGGCCAATAATGTGACTTGTCAATCTCCTGTGCTCCAAGGCAAATGTCACAAGTGTATGCAATGTTTCCTCATAAGTCCAGCTCTCCAGGCCAGCATGCATCCTGATCAGGAACCTCTGCACTCTCTCCACTCAATGTCATCCCTCTCATGAAGCGCAGGACACAACTGAACGCAGAAGTGTAGCTGTGGCCTCAACAGTGTTTTCTGCACTTGCAACATGACCTCCCTTTTCCTACATTCTATTCCTCGGCTAATAAAGGCAAGTCTGACTTTTACCTTGTTAAACGCCTTATGTTCCTGTTCTGCTACCTTAACGGGTCTGCCCAGCAAGGTCCCTGTAATTGTCCTCACTTTCCACAGTCCTACCATTTCTCCTGTATTCCCGTACATTGTTTGCCTTGCCCAAGTGCTTAACCTCACACTTATCCACATAACGTTCCATGTGGCATTCCTTAGGCCACCTGACCAGCCTGTCTGTATGCGCATGTAAGGTTTGGGCCTCCTCTTGACTATTTACCACCCCACCAATGTTGGTCTCTTTTGGTCCTTGAAGGTTGAGTGCATTGAGCCCAGGGGGGGGAAAGGAATGAACTGTGTTACTGACTGAACGCTAACTGATCCACCGTCCTTGTTGTTAATTTTAGCATCACCACCGCATGGCCACCAGGAGGACATCCAGAGCCCCCCTCCACACCTGAGGGGTGTCAATTGGCACGAGCGTCACATCATTTCAGCGAGCCAGGCACCAGTGCAGCGACTACCACATCGGTGGGGAATGTAACGTCGGCTAGTGTCCCGGGCCACAGTGGAGAGGGCACTTCACAATCGCTGGAGGAGACAGAGAGTGCCGATGGCGCCAGCAGCCAGAGGACTGCAGGGGACCAGGCACATGCTGAGTCAGGCACTGATGATGTGCCTCTGGAGATATCCGCCATGCAGCAGCTGCAGGACAAGCGGCCGGGTGTGCGGGAGCATCTGGCAGGGTTGCAAGAGGGTGTGCTTCAGTTGGTTTCTGCGATGGAGGAGTCCAGGCAGAGTGTCAGTGAAGGCTTGAACCTCAGGATAGAGCATCAGACTTCCTCCATTGAGAGATTGGCGACTCTCATGGAGAGGGGCTTCCAACAAATTGATCAGCATCTGATTGGGTTATGCTCGGACCTGCAAGCCCTCACGGTGCTAATAGCCACAGGTGGTCATTCGCAATGTGGGAGATGTTATGGGCACCAAGTATCCCAGTTTGGTGCCCATCCATCTGTGGTGAGGAGGGAGGTCCAATGTGACCTCATGTCGGCGCAGCAGCTGCCTGTTGTCTCTGCGGGCTCCTCTCAGGGCACTCCGGATGAGGGCAGCAGCTCCTCCGGCCCTCTGACAGTGACCATTGCATCTGTTGAGGCTGTGACAACTGGGGAGGTGCCAGTTCTGGAACTGGCCGCTCCCTCCCAGGCAGGGCCAGCACAGGCTCCAGGGGCCAGAGGACATCCACCAAGGTCATCGACGCCAACAGGACAGCAGAGTCAGCAGGCTGTCTCACAAGCCACTCCGAGCAATGGGGCGACACCAAGATGAAGCACCCGCAAACGTAAGCATAAGGCACGTTAGGCACTCCCCGGGTTTGTCACTGGTGCTTTTCTGTTGCCCCCGGATTAGGGAATTTATTTTTGTGAACGTCAGAGCAACATTTTGTTATGTTTTTGGTGGCACCATCTGATGGATGGCAATAAAGTCCACATTTCTGACTATGGCTGAGGGTGTTTCCTTTGTGGTGCATTTGTCTGTTTCACAGACATCTCATAAGTGTTTGAGTGGACATTGTTTATGTACTAAGCCCTTAGTTGCAGCCGATGAGGTGGAAGATGTAGCACTTAAGTGCAGTGTATGGATGCACCAGGCAATGCTGGTCCTGCAGAGCTAGCTGAAGGTTCATTGGATTAAATTGTCCCGGGTGTCCCTGCCTCCTTGGTATAGTTGTGGGTCGGTGTGCTGCCCCTCATCATTGCCCTGTGCTTCCTCATCCTCTGAGCCACTGCTGGATTCATCATGTGCAGCCGCATCCACTGCGTCAAGGTCTTCGTCAACTGCATCCCCTCCTTTCCAGCGCAAGATTGTGCAGAGTGCAGCATGCTGCCACTATCAGAGAGACGCAATCTGGGGGGTACTGGAGTGCGCCCCCTGAGCGGTCCAGGCATCAAAAGCGCATCTTGAGAAGACCGATGGCTCTCTCCACCACAGCCCTTGTGGAGCCCTGGCTCCTATTGTACCGCTGCCCAGCTTCTGTTCTTGGATGGTGGAGAGGCATCATGAGCCACCTTCACAGGGGATAGCCCTTGTCACCCAGCAGCCATTCATCCAGCATCGAGCCAGAGCATTGAAGAGCCCCGGCACCTGGGAGTGTCTAAGGAAGTAGGTGACGTGGGAGCTCCCTGCACAAACTTGCAGAATCTGCATCCTATGGTCACACACTATCTGCACGTTCATGGAGTGGAAGCCCTTCCTGTTGACGAAGGCACCGAGCTCACCTGCTGGCACCTTGATGGCCACAGTGTGCAGTCTATTGTACCCTGGACACAGGGGAAGCCAGCAATGGCAGCGAAACCTCAGGCTCACTGTGCCTGACTTGCCTGGTTGCAGCGGAAGTGGATGAAGGCCAATGCACGCCTGAACAGAGCGTCTGTAACCTGCTTGACACAAGAGTGATTGGGAGACACCACAAAGATCACCCACTGAGCCCTGGAAGGAGCCAGATGCATAGAAGTGGAGGGCAACTGTGACCTTTCAGAGCTGTTGGCATGGAGTGTCCACCCACACAGTTAAGAGGTATCTCAGGGCCAATCATCTGACAGATGTTGTTGACTGTTTCCCTTGACAGTTGGAGCCTCCTTTGGCACTGCACCTCAGTCATATTGTGATAGCTGCTTCTCTGCCTGTATACCCTGGCAGCAGGATATTGGCATCTTCTGCTGCCCCTTCCACCTTGGGCAACCTCTTGGTCCTGTGCCCCTTGTGCCTGCGCCTGGCCACCCAAAGGTGGCTCCGCTGGAGGCTGATTGTTCAGTCCTGGCCTCCTCCTTATTCTATCCCTCCCTTCCTCCTCAGAGGAGCTGCCTCCAGTGGAGATGTCAGAACCCACATCCCCAGGCTAAATGGAGGCCTCCGGAAAGCTGCAGACCCAAGAAAGTTTACTGACTGCAGACTGGTGAACTGAAGCTTCAAAGAACAGAGAAAGCTGTTGGAAATCGATCTGAACTGCTACCGATCACACAGGCAAGTTTAAAACACTTGCTGCAATAAATAATTCACATGAAACATTGACAACCCCACTAAGCCCACATATCCCGTCTGTGGATGAGTTTTGTTAAAAAGTCACTAACCTGCCTGCCCATTGCGCCTGTGCACCGAGCCGAAAATTGCATGGGCGCCTCAAAATTGGCATCAATAGCTGAGTTAAGGGCTTTAACAAGCCCTTTAATGGCAGGCGCGCATCACGCTTCATCACGCGCCCGCCCAGCTAAATATTGCAATGGAACACGCTGACGTCGGGACGCTCGCCCGACGTCAGCGCGCGCCATTTTAAGCGCTGACGTGTGTGGCCCGCCACCCATACATCATCCATAAAATTCTGCCCCTCGAGTGTACACGGGATGTTTTTCTGGACCAGTATGTTGAAGAACCAACTAGAGAACAGGCCATCCTAGACTGGGTATTGCGTAATGAGAAAGGAATAATTGGCAATCTAGATGTGCGAGGCCGCTTGGGGATGAGTGACCATGATATAATAGAATTCTTCATCAAGATGGAGAGTGACATAGTTGATTCTGAGACTAGGGTCCCGGATCTTAATAAAGGAAACTACGATGGTATGAGGCGCGAGTTGACTATGATGGATTGGGAAACATTACTTAAAGCAATGACAGTGGATAGGTAATGGAAAACATTCAAAGAGTATATGGGTGAACTGCCACAATTGTTTATTCCTGTCTGGGGCAAAAGTAAAACAGGAAAGGTGGCCAAACCATGGCTTACAAGGGAAATTAGAGATAATATTAGATGCAAGAAAGAGGCATACAAATTGGCCAGAAAAAGCAACAGGCCTGAGGATTGGGAGCAGTTTAGAATTCAGCAAAGGAAGACCAAGGGATTGATTAAGAAGGGGATATTAGAGTACGAGAGTAAGCTTGCAGGGAACATAAAAACGAACTGTAAAAGTTTCTATAAGTATGTGAAGAGAAAAAGATTGGTGAAGATAAATGTAGGTCCCATAAAGTCAGAAACAGGGGAAATTATAATGGGGAACAAAGAAATGGCTGACCAATTAAATACATACTTTGGTTCTGTCTTCACAAAGGAGGACACAAATAACATACCAGAAATGTTGGGGAACACAGGATTTAGTGAGAGGGAGGAACTGAAAGAAATCAGTTTTAGTAGGGAAATCATGTTGGGGAAATTCATGGGATTGAAGGCCAATAAATCCCCAGGGCCTGATAATCTACATCCCAGAGTACTTAAGGAAGTGGCTCTAGAAATAATGGATGCGTTCATGGTCATCGTCCGAGATTCTATAGACTCAGGAACAGTTCCTACAGAATGGAGGGTAGCTAATGTAACCCCACTATTTAAAAAGGGAGGTAGAGAGAAAAAGGGAATTATAGACCAATCAGCCTGACGTCGGTAGTGGGGAAAATTCTAGAATCCATTATAAAAGATTTAATAGCTGAGCAGGTGGAAAACAGTGGCAGAATCAGAAAGAATCAGCATAGATTTATGAAAGGGAAATCATGCTTGACAAATCTACTGGAATTTTTTGAGGATGTAACTAGTAGAGTTGATGAGGGGGAGCCAGTGGATGTGGTTTATTTGGACTTTCAGAAGGCTTTCGCCAAAGTCGCACACAAGAGATTGGCGTGTAAAATTAAAGTGCATGGGATTGGGGGTAATGTATTGAGATGGATAGAAAACTGGTTGGCAGACAGGAAACAAAGAGTAGGAATAAACATATCTTTTTCCAAATGGCAGGCAATGACTACTGGGGCACCACAGGGATCGGTGCTGGGACCCCAGCTATTCACAATATATATTAACATTTTAGATGAGGGAACTAAATGTAATATCTCCAGATTTGCAGATGACACAATGTCGGGTGGGAGGGTGAACTTTGAGGAGGATGCAGAGATGCTTCAGTGTGATTTGGACAAGCTGAGTGAGTGTGCAAATGCATGGCAGATGCAGTATAATGTGGTTAAATGTGAGGTTATCCACTTTGGTAGCAAAAACAAGAAGGCAGATTATTATCTGAATGGCTATAAATTAAGAGAGGGGAATGTGCAACGAGACCTGGGTGTTCTTGTATACTAGTTGCTGAAGATAAGCATGCAGGTGCAGCAGGTGGTAAAGAAAGCAAATGGTTTGTTGGCCTTCATAGCGAGAGGATTCGAGTACAGGAGCAGACTTGTCTTGCTGCAATTATACAGGGCCTTGGTGAGGCCACACCTGGAATATTGTGTGCAGTTTTGGTCTCCTTATCTGAGGAAGGATGCTCTTGCTGTAGCGGGAGTACAGCAAAGATTAAACAGACTGATTCCTGCGATAGCGGGACTGACGTATGAGGAGAGATTGAGTCGGTTAGGATTATATTCGCCGGAGTTCAGAAGAATGAGGGGGGATCTCATAAAAACCTATAAAATTCTAACAGGACTAGACAGGGTAGATGCAGGAAGGATGTTCCCGACGGTGGGGGAGTCCAGTACCCAGGGTCACAGCCTAAGGATACGGGGTAGACCATTTAAGACTGAGATGAGGAGAAATTTCTTCACCCAGAGAGTGGTGAGCCTATGGAATTCACTACCACAGAAAGTAGTTGAGGCCAAAAAAATGTATGTTTTCAAGGAGGAGTTAGATATATCTCTTGGGACGAAAGGGATCAAAGGATATGGGGAGAAAGCGGGAGCAGGCTATCGAGTTGGATGATCATAATGAATGGCCTACTCCTGCTCCTAGTTTCTATGTTTCTATGTTTCTAAATGAATATGACTTGATAGCTATTACAGAGATGTGGTTGCAGAATGACCAAGACTGGGAACTCAATAGTCAAGGGTATTTGATATTCTGGAAAAATAGTCAAAAAGGAAAAGGAGGTTAAGAAAGGAAGGTATCAGTGAGGTGGTGGGTAGTGGTATAGGTGTAATAGATCATGATGTGGAATCAGTTTGGGTAGAAATAAGGAATAACAAGGGGAAGAAGTCACGGCTGGGAGTCATCTATAGGCCCCCAAAGAGTTGCTTCACTGTAGGACAAAGTATAAATTGGTAAATAATGGAGGCGTGTAAGAAGGGCGCTACAATTGTCATGGTGATTATAATCTGCATATCGACTGGACAAATTAGATTGGAGGGGTAACATGGAAGATGAATTTGTAGAGTGCATCAGGGATTATTTCTTAGAGCAATATGTTGCAGAACCTACTCAGGAATAGGCTGTTTTAGATCTTGTAGTGAGGTGGGATTAATAAGAGATATCGTGGTTAAGGATCCTCTAGGGGGTGGCGATCACAACTTGATAGAATTTTAAATTCAGTCTGAGGGCGAGCAACTTGGGTCTCAAACCAGTGTCCTCCACTTAAATAAGGGCAATTACAGAGGTATGAAGAAAGATTGCCTAAAGTGGGCTGGGAAAATAGACTAAGGGGAAGGTCAGTGGATGAGCAGTGGCAGACATTTAAGCAGATATTTAATAACGCTCAGCAAAAATTTATCCTTGTCAAAAAGAAGGGCTCGATGAGAAGGATGAACCACCTATGGTTAACAAAGGTGCTTAAGGGGAGCATCCAATCAAAAACTAAGGCTTACAAAGTGATGAAAACTAGTGGTAGGCCAGAGGATTGGGAGTTTTTTAGGAACCAGAAGTGGGTGACTAAAAAGCTAATATAGAGGGAGAAAATTGATTATGAAAGTAAATTGGCAACAAATATAAAAACAAAGAACGAGCTTCTATAGGTATAAAAAAAGAATGGCCAAAGTGAGTGTGGGACCCTTGGAGGCTGTGACTGGAGAATTAATAACAAGGAAATGCAGATAATTTAAACCAATATTTTGTCTTCACGGTGGAGGACACTATAAACATCCCAAAGATATCAGATAAGCAAGGAGCTAATGGGAGGAAAGATCTTGCAACAGTCTCTATCATGAGGGACAAAGTATTTGACAAACTAATGAGACCAAAGGCAGACACCTTGCCAGGACATGGTGGCCTCCATCCAAGGGTTTTAAAGGAAGTGGCTGCTGAGATAGTGGAGGCATTGGTTGAAATATTCCAGAACTCTCTGAATTCTGGGAGGATCCCGGCAGATTGGAAAACTGCTAATGTGATGCCCATGTTCAAGAAGGAAGGGAGACAAAAAGTGGGAAACTATAGGCCAGTCAGCCTAACATAGGTCATTGGGAAAATGCTAGAGTTCATTATTAAGGAAGAAATAGCAGGACATTTAGAAAAGCTTAACACGATCAAACAGAGTCAACATTATTTTATGAAAGGGAAATCATGTTTGACAAATTTACTAGAGTTCTTTGAGGATATAACAAGCAGAGTTGATAAAGGGGAACAGGTAGATGTAGTGTATTTGGATTTCCAGAAGGCATTCAATAAGGTGCCACATAAAAGGTTATTGCACAAAGTCAGAGCTCATGGTATTGGGGGTAATATATTAGCATGGATTGAGGATTGGTTAACACACAGAAGACAGAGAGTCGTGATTAATGGGTCTTTTTCAGGTTGGAAAGACGTAACTAGTGAAGTGCCACAAGGATCAGTCTTAGGGCCCCAATTATTTACTATCTATATTAATGATTTGGAGGAGGGGCAGAATGTAACGTATCCAAATTTGCTGATGATACAGGTGGGAGAGTATGTTGTGATGAGGATATAAGGAATCTACAAGGGGATATAGATAGGTTGAGTGGTTGGGCAAAAACTTGACAGATGGAGTTTAAAGTAGGAAAGTGTGAGGTCATGCACTTTGGTAGGAAGAATCAAAAGGCAGGCTATTATTCAAATGTAGAAAGACTGCGAAAAAGCACAGAGGGATCTGGATGTTCTTATGCATGAAACACAAAGTTAGCATGCAGGTGCAGCAAGTAATTAAGAAGGCAAATGGAATTTTGGTCTGTATTGCTAGGGGGTTGGAGTTTAAAGATAGCGAAGTCCTGCTACAACTGTACCGGGTGTTGCTGAGGCTGCACCTGGAGTATTGTGTACAATTATGGTCCCCATATTTAAGAAAGGATATACTGGCATTGGAGGCAGTTCGAAATACCAGGCTGATTCCAGGGATGAAAGAGGTTGACTTATCAAGAACGACTAAACAGGTTAGACCTTTATTCATTAGAGTTTAGAAGAATAAGGGGTGTTCTTATTGAAACGTACAAGATTCTGAGGGGGCTTGACAGGGTAGATGTTGAGAAGATGTTTCCACTAATGGGGGAATCTCCAACTAGGGGACATAGTAACAGAATAAGGCAACAGTCATTTAAAACTGAGATGCGAAGGAATTTCTTCTCTGAGTAGTGAATGTCTGGAATTCTCTACCCCAGAGAGTTGTGGAGGCTAGATCTCTGAAAGTAATTAAAGAGGAGATAGGTAGATTTTTAAAATATTGGGATGTTAAGGGCTAGGAGGAGCTGGCACAAAAGAGGAGTTGAGGCCTGGGGCAGATCAGCCATGATCTTATTGAATGGTGGGGCAGGCTTGAGGCCTTGAATGGCCTAATCTTGCTCCTATTTCTTATGTTCTTAAGTTCTTATGTTCTTAATCATACTTTGGCCTACATGTAAATTTCACTGCAGCAATTGTTAAAAGCTGAGCCATAACTAAATAAAAAAGCAGGTGGTATTTTTCTCTGACCTATAATTAAATCGAGAACAGAGTCAGATATCAATTCTAGGTGCCCTGAGTTAAAGGACATGCAGAGTTTCTCCCAACCCCACACACCTCTACCCCTCCTCTATACACCATCCTCTATACCCTCTCTCTATACCCCCTTCTTTATGCTCTCTACTCCTCTCTTACCTCACCCTCCTCTCCTCCCTCTCTTCCCATCCCCCTCTCCTCCTTCCCCTCCTCCCAACCTCCTCTCCTTCCCCTCCTCCCACCCTCCTCTTCTCCCTCTTTTCCCACCCGCCTCTCCTCCTGCTTCTCCTCCCTCTCCTCCCACCCGCTGCTCTCCTCCCACCCGCTGCTCTCCTCCCACCCGCTGCTCTCCTCCCACCCGCTGCTCTCCTCCCATGCCCCACACCTGCCACCCTCTTTCCTCCGTCCCTCCTCTCTACCCACTGCCCTCTGCTCCTATTCACCTCTCCTGCCTCCTCTCATCCTACCCCCTTTCCTCCATCTCCTCCCACCTTCCACTGCTCCCTTGTCCCAACCCATCCTCCTGCCACCCTCCTCTCCTCCCCCTTTCCTCCCTCTCCACCACTCCTTCCCCTCACCCTTCTCCCCTCCACTCCCCTCCCCTCCTTCTCGCCCTCCATTCCTCCTACACTCATCTCTCTCCCCCTCTCCTCACTAGACTCCACCTCTCCTCCCTCTCCCTCCCTCCCTGCCCCCTTCTCCCCCAAGCCTCTTCTCCATTTCTCCCCCTCCCAATACCCTCCCCTTAATACGCTCGCAACCTCCTACCCTCCTCCTACCTCCCCTGCACAATCCTTATCCCATCTCTGTCCTCCGCCCACCAGCCCCTCCGCCCCACATCGCCCATCTCCCCCACCCTATTCCTCCTCCCATGTTCCTCCCCGAGCCTCCTCCCCCCTCCCCCTGCTTCCTACCTTCCCCATCCCCTACTTCACTACACTTCCCTCTTACCCCCTCCTTGCACCTCATCACAACCTACTCTGCCCTTCCTCAACCCCCGTATTCTCCCACCTCCAGCCAGGTTCTCCCCCCGCCTTCTCCTCTCCCCATTCCCCGCCTTCTCCTCTCCCCATTCCCCGCCTTCCCCTCCCCCCTCACCCGCCTACCCCTCCCCCCTCACCCGCCTTCCCCTCCCCCTCACCCGCCTTCCCCTACCCCCTCACCCGCCTTCCCCTACCCCCTCACCCGCCTTCCCCTACCCCCTCACCCGCCTTCCCCTCCCCCCTCACCCGCCTTCCCCTCCCCCCCTCACCCGCCTTCCCCTCCCCCCCTCACCCGCCTTCCCCTCCCCCCCTCACCCGCCTTCCCCTCCCCCTCACCCGCCTTCCCCTCCCCCTCACCCGCCTTCCCCTCCCCCTCACCCGCCTTCCCCTCCCCCTCCACCTCCCCTCACCCGTCCCCTCCTCCTCCTCCCCTCACCCGCCCCCTCTGCCCCCTCTTCCCCTCACCCGCCCCCTCCGCCCCCTCCTCCCCTCACCCGCCCCCTCCGCCCCCTCCTCCCCTCACCCACCCCCTCCGCCCCCTCCTCCCCTCACCCGCCCCCTCTGCCCCCTCCTCCCCTCACCCGACCTCTCCGCCCCCTCCTCCCCTCACCCGACCCCTCCGCCCCCTCCTCCCCTCACCCGACCCCTCCGCCCCCTCCTCCCCTCACCCGACCCCTCCGCCCCCCTCCTCCCCTCACCCGACCCCTCCGCCCCCCTCCTCCCCTCACCCGACCCCTCCGCCCCCCTCCTCCCCTCACCCGACCCCTCCGCCCCCTCCTCCCCTCACCCGACCCCTCCGCCCCCTCCTCCCCCTGTCCATTGCTGCTATTCAACCTCTACTCATTGTTCTGTGACCCAAATAAGAAGGTGAAAGAGGGCATTATGTTCTTTCCTGTACATGGGAGTCCTTTGCCTGCTCCTGCCGCGCGTGTGTCACATGTGCCTTCCCCAGTTTCATCTGCACCCAGTAGATTGTCGGCGAGAACAGCTGGGGCTGAAAGCATGGAGAGAGGCAGAGAGGCAGAGAGCAGAGAGAGTTCACTCTGAGGGTCAGTGAGAACAGCGGGGGCTGACCTCTAACCATTTTCCATGTTCTAAAACAAAAATCAAGTCGTGAGACCACAGGGGAGCATTAGCTTTGATTGATTGTCTTACAAATTGGTCATTTATTTGGAACTGTAAGGTCTGTTTAGCATCAACGTGGATTATAAATAGCAGTAAGCTTAACCTGAGCTGTAGGATTTGTTAATTATGAATAAATTAAGAAAAATAATTTAATTAATTAACACATAATGAAAAAGCGCGAAAGGAGCCGGGATTTCAAAAGGTGCTGGGAGTTCAAAAGCAGCTAGCTGTGGTGCTGATGGTGGGTGTCAGTGGACCGATCAGATTTGGAGCAAATCAAGGGGAACTAGAGAGGAGCCCAGGAGATAAAAGAGCGTGAGAGGGAGAGAGCAGCGAGACTTCATAAAGAGGCATGACAGGGAGAGGAGGAGACAGTTGGTGAGTGACAGATGAGTAAACACTTTTTATATAAAGTTTAAGGTGTGTCAGTACAGCTTGGCCATGTGGAATGTGCATCCTGCTAGATGTGGGAAGTCATGCAGGCACAAAGTCCCCTCGATAACTGCATCTGCAGGAAGTGCCATGAGCTGCAGAAACATGAGCTCCAGTTTGCGGAACTTGAGTGGCGGCTGGGGATTATGTGGATAGCATGGTTAGCGATGTCGTCACACCACAGCTAAGAAGTACACAGGCAGAGAGGAAATGGGTGACCGCTAGAGTATCTAAGAGGAACAGCCAGGTAGGGAAGGAATCCCCTGAGGTTATCTCGCTCTCTAACCATTTCCATGGAATGTGATGAGCGAGATGGTTCCTTAGAGGACTGTAGCAAGAGCCACGTTTGTGACACTACGGGTGGCTCAGCTGCACAGTAGGGGAGGAGGAAGGGTGGAAGTGCTATAGTGATGTGGGATTCCATAGTTAGAGGAGCAAACAGGCATTTCTGTGGCTGTAGACATGATTCAAGGATGGCATGTTGCCTCCCTGGTGACAGGACCAAGGATGTCACAGAGCAGCTGCAGGATATTCTTTTGGAAGAGGATGAACAGCCAGAGGTTGTGGTGCACATTGGGACCACTGGCATAGGTAGGAAATGGGACAAGGTTCTGAAAGCAGGTTTTAGGGAGTTAGGAAGGGAAAGCTCTGGGGCCTGTACAAGAAGGGTTACACCTTGGGTTACACCTTAACAGGACTGGGACTAATATCCTCACGGGAGGTTTGTTAGTGCTGTTGGGGAGAGTTTAAACTAAATTGGCATGGAGATGGGAACCTGAGGCGAAATTCAGAGTGCAGAGGAGAAAAATTGGCAGTGGAAAGTAGTGAAGTATCAACTGATAATGAGGCTATATCAGAGAGCTGTATCAAAGTAGATAGAATACTTGGAGAGTTTGACAGAATTAGAGTAGGCAACAGTAAGTCATTAGATGGGGTCAGAATAAGGGGGAAAGTAAAAAAGCCTAATTCAGGGTTAATGTGAATGTATGTGAATGCATGGAGTGTGGTTAACTAGGTTGGTGAACTACAGGTAGAGCTTGACAAATGGAATTAAGATATTATTGCTATAAAAGAGACCTGGCTCAAAGAAGGGCAAGAGTGGGCGTTAAATATTCCTGGGTACAAGGTGTTTAGGAGCGACAGGAAAGGAAGAAAAGAGAAGGGGGTTGGGGTGTGGCAATGTTGATTACAGTACTGGAGAGAGAGAATGTTCCAGAGGGGTCAAGGATGGAATATCTCTGGCCAGAGATAAGGAATGGAAAAGGTGCGATAACATTGATCAGTGTTGACCAACTAGTGGAAGGGATGTGGAGAAACAAATTTGCAAAGAAATTACAGAGAGGTGCAAGAATTATAGAGTCATGAGGGGCTTCAATTATCCAAAAAGAGACTGGGATAGGAATAGTGCAAAGGAACAAAAGGGGCAAGAGTTCCTGGAACGTGTTCAAGATAATTTTCTGCAGCAGTATGTTTCCAGTCTAATGAGAGGACACACACTTTTGGATCTGGTTCTGGGAAACGAGTTGGTCGAAGTGGATCAAGTATCAATGGGGGAATCTTTAGGGGACAGTGACCATTGTATCATCAGGTTTAGGTTGGCCTTGGAAAAGGACAAGGAACAATCCAGAGCAGGGATAATTAATTGGGAGAAAGCCAACTTCGGTGGGATGAGAATGCATCTGAGTTGAGTGAGTTGGAATCAAATGTTGGCAGAAAAGGCAGTGATTGAACAACGGGAAGCCTTCAAAGAAAAAGTATTGCAGGCAATGTCAAGGTATATTCCCTTGAAGGGGAAAAGTAGGAAAAGTAAACCCAGAGTGCCCTGGATGACAAGGGAGGTACAGGTGAAGATGAAATGGAAGAAGTGCATGTGTGACAGATGTCAGGTAAAAAATACAATGAAGAATCAGGCTGAATATAGAAGGACCAGAGGGGAAGTGAAGAAACTAATAAGAAAAGCAAGGAGAAAGCTTTAAAGGGACTACCAGCTAACAGAAAAGGGAATCCCAAGGTCTTCGATAAGCATGTAAATAAAAAAAAGGTTGTAAAAGAAAGAACAGGGCTGATTAGGGATAAAAAGGGGGCTTGCATGTGGATGCTAGAGAAATAGCAGAGGTGTTGAATGAGTACTTTTCATCTATCTTTACAAAGGAAGAAGATGCTACCCAGGCTGAGGTGAGAAAGGGGTTAACTGGTAACTCAAATAACTTATAATCAAGAGGAAGGTGATGTTGCAAAGGTTATCTTTACTTAAAATAGATAAGGTACCAGGACCGGATGAGATGCGTCCAAGGATACCAAGGGAAGTGAGAGTGGAAATTGCAGAGGTACTAATGATAATCTTCCAGTCTTCCTTAGACACAAGGGAGGTGCCAGAGGACTAGAGAATTGTGGATGTTACACCCTTGTTCAAAAAGGGGTGCAAGGATAAAGCTGGCAACTACAGAACAGTCAGTTTGACCTCAGTGCTAGGGAAACTTCTAGAAACTAGGATAAAATCAATATCGCTTAGACAAGTGCAGGATAATTAAGAAAAGTCAGCATGGATTCATTAAGGGAAAATCATGTTTAACTAACTTACTGGAATTTTTTGAGGAGGTAGCAGAGAAGGCTGATAAGAGCAACACTGTTGATGTGGTGTATATGGATTTTCAAAAGGCATTTGATACAGTGCCACAGAACAGACTTGTGAGCAAAATTCTAGGTCATGGAATAAAAGGGAAAGTGGGCACTTGGATGAGAAATTAGCTGAGTGATAGGAAACGGAGAGTAGTGATAAATGGTTGTCTTTCAGATTGGAGGAAGGTTGTAGTGGAGTTCCCCAGGGATCAGTGTTGGGACCCCTTGCTCTTTCTGATATATGTCTATGACCTAGACTGTGGTGTGCAGGGCATAATTTCAAAATTTGCAAATGATACGAAGATTAGAAATGTTGTCAACTGTGATGGGGTTAGTCTTGAACTTCATTAGGACATAGACATGTTGGTGGATTGGGCAGACAAGTGGCAGATGAAGTTCAGTGCAGAGAACTGTGTGGTGATCCATTTTGGCAGGAAAAATATGGTGAGGCTGTATAAAATAAAAGGGGAGCCTCTAAAGTGCAGGAACAGAGGGACCTCAGTGTACACGCACATAGGTCATTGAAGATGGTAGAGCATTTTGAGAGAGCAGTTAATGAAGCTTAGACTTTATTAATAAGGGCATTGAGTACAAGAGTAAGGAGGTCATGTTGAACTTGTATAAGACACTTGTTAGGCCTCATCTGGAGTACTGCGCTCAGTTCTGGGAGCCATACTTGAGGAAGTGTGCGAAGACTTTGGAGAAAATTCACAGGAGATTCACAAGAAAGATTTCAAGGAAAAAGAACTGTAGCTATGAGGATAGATTGGAGAGGCTGGGACTGTTTTCTTTGGAGAAAAGAAGGCTGAGAGGAGACTTGATAGAGGTATACAAGATCCTGAAAGGTATGAACAGGGAAAATAGTGAGAAACTGTTCCCACTCGAGAGCATAAAGAACTAGAGGGCATAAATTCAAAATAATTGGTAAAAGGTGTAAATGTGATGTGAGAAAAAAAAAATTCACTCAGAGGGTGGTTGGAGTCTGGAACAAACTTCCTGAAAGGGTGGTGGAGGCAGGTTTGATCAAGGTGTTCAAAAGGGAATTGGATTGCTACCGGAAAATAAATAATGTGTGAGATTACGGGGATAAAGCAGGGAAGTGGGTCTAGGTGGAATGTTCTTTCAGAGACCCAGTACAGACTCGATGAGCCAAATGGTCTCCATCTGCACTGTAAAGATATTGTGATACTGAGTATAGTCATGAGTAAATGAATCTTACAAAGGATATGAGCATAAATCAGGTCAGTCAATTTAATCTCGGTGGTGGAAAAATTTTTAGCAACAATAATCCAAGATAAAATTTACAATCACTTGGTCAAATGTGGATTAACGAAGGAAAACCAGCTTGGACCTGTTAAACGCAAATGGCATTTATGTAATTTGATTGAGTTTTTTGATGAAGTAACAGAAAGGGTTGATGAGGGTAATGCACTGATGTGGTGTACATGGACTTCCAAAAGACATTTGATAAAGTGCCACATAACTGGCTTGTCAGTAAATTAGACTTCAAAAGGAAATAAACAGGCTGGTGGAATGAATGGACTTGTGGCAGATTAAATTTAAAAAGGGAAGTGTGAAGTGACACATTTTCGTAGGAAGAACAGGGAAAGGTGGAATGGGAACCAAGGGACCTGGGGATATATGTACAAGAATCACTGATGGTAGTAGGACCAGATGAGAAAACAGTTGATGAGTCATGTGAAATCCTGTGCTTCATAAATTGAGGCAGAGTACAAAAGCAAGGAAGTTATAGTCAATCTTTAGAAAACACTTGTTCAGCCTCAACTAGAGTATTGTGACCAATTCTGGGCACCACGCTTAAGGAGGAAGGTGAAGGAATTGGAGAGGATGCAGAAAAGGATTTATGAAAATGTTTCCAGAATGAAAGACTTTAGTTGCAAGGATAGATTGGCAAATCTGAGGCTGTACTCGTCAGGGAATAGCAAATTGAGAGGAGACTGATGGAGATGTGCAAATCTGAACAGATAGGGAGAAACTGTTCCTGTTGACAGGAGCATGGAGAACCAGATGAAATTGATTTATGTTGACAGGCAAAAGAAGCAAGAGTGACATGAGAAACTTTTACGCAGCACGTGGTTAAGATCTAGAATGCACTATCTGAGAGTACAGTGGAAGCAGTGTCAATTGTGATTTTCAAAGGGGAATTGGATATTTATCTGAGAGATAAAAAAATTGCAGGGTTATGGGAAATAAAAGCTAAGTGGAACAAAGTGAGCAGTTCTTAGAGAGCTAGCACAGATACGACAGGCCAAATGGCCCTGTGTGCTGTAACTATTCTAGATTCTATGATGAACACAGGCCAGGTATCCAAATGGGAAACTCTTTCGAGTTATCAACAGTCACAGATTGCAACTCTTTTCGAGTACAATCACAGTTCTTGGTTTCCCGGAGTGGGACATGAACCCACAACCCTCTGATTCAAAGGCGAGGGTGCTATGAACAAAATAACAAGGAGTAAAATGGGTGCAATCAGAGAATAGTAATGACACACATCCTAATCCATCTGGTTCAGGTGCTGCATTTTTGTACCCAGCCTTAGCAGATGAGATTGCCAATTTAGTGTCAATGAACACTGAATTATGTTTTTGATTTACATGTGATCATCACTTGAGAACATTATGAAACATTCCATTTCAAAAGGCAATAACATCAAAAAATTGACTACCTTTCATCCATATATCTTTCAGTTGCATCATAATTTAAGACTTGATAGGGCAGATTATGATTGGTAATTGCATACTTAAAATGGATGATCACTTGCTTGAATTGTACAACCAACTAACATTACATTACTTAACAATTCAGTACATATTTAAAAGAATAAACTGGGTTTGAGAATTATGAGCTCTAGGGCAGATTTACTTTAGAGACAGGGAAAATGAATCATAGCGTGGTATTTTGCTGCATGACAGGACAATATTTTTTTTAATTATGAAGGGATTTGAGGGCAGATAGAAGCAAGTTGTCTCCAACAGTCAATAGGTCAAGAACGAGGGGTAATTGATATAAGTTTAAAGCGATTTAGGATTGAATATAAGATAACTGCTTTCACACAGCTGCGAAGCTGAGGAATTAATTTCCAATATTCGTGTTTGAGGAAGAAGGTGCATCAACGTTCAAGATAAAGATTTATGATAGGTGGTTGAAGGTAAAGGATACGCTAAGTGGCTGTGTCATTACTCATGTGGAGGGTAAACACTAACATGGACTGAATGGCCTGCATCCATGGGTGGAATTTTACAGCCCCCCCACCAATCCCCAAACAAACTGTTAGATTTGATGGCAGGAGACCTCATAAAATGCAGCAAGTGGCCTGCAGGTGGCAGAGCAGGAAACAGTGCCATCTGAAAAATCCTGCCATGTGGATAATTCTACATATTTCATTATATTTCCATGAATGTTCAATTCAGTAGTAGCAATTTGAGAGTTAAAGAAAAATGATCACGTCAGCTTATATCCCATCTACTAACCCTATTATAGCCCTTTTTTATGCAAATGAGAAGTCCTCTGATAGTGCAGCTGGAACACTTGAGCAATGTTCCAAATGCACTTTTGGAAAACCTGAGATGGTATCCTTCTCTTTCAAATATAGGCACCCTTCCAATTGCTGTTTGTTTAGTTTTGGCCTTCATTCCCACTACATGATAAACTAAACTCCATTGCAATATCTAATGAGCTAATCTCATTATTTTGCTCATTTGGAATCACATTATCAGTCGCTTGTTGTATCAATATAACATTTCTTTGTCTATATTTTGATGGAAGCATTACCTATTATAAAGAATCATGTAATTATTTTAAAGTAACTGAAAAATATATTTCAAACAGTGCATTAAGCATTCATAAACTAATATCTGTGTGACATAATCACACAGCTCCAGTGTGCTTAGATTCATTAGACCACTGTAATTCAAGCTGTATTCAGGGAACATTTGAGCTAGGAGCATGTAACTGATGGTACAATGAGCAGCAGTCACAATATAGTTCTTAGGATAGTGTGCTGTGCTTTTTTTTTTTATTCTTTAAACTTTCACCAGACACTTACTAAAGCATTGATGACAACCACCTTCTTAACAAACGGTTAATGTTGATAAATATGAGAGAACACTTTTGTTAAGTAATGTGGAGGTCAAATAGACAGTTTGAGTCCCTGTATCCTTGGCAGAGTACATAGGAATATGGAAACATAGGATTGAGAAGCAGGAGTAAGCCATTTGGCCCTTCGAGCCTGCCTCACCATTCAATAAGATCGTGGCTGATCTGGTTGTGATGTCAGTTCCACTTTTCTGTATATCTAACTCAGTCTTAAATAAATTCAATGACCCAGCGGCCCCTGCTCTCTGCGGAAGTATTACCGGTTGCAGGTGTATGTCATTGCTTTGTATAAATAAAGACACGGATTCGTGTGGTAGTAACTAATTACTTTTAATTCCAGACCATCAAGGAGATACAATAAAAATAACAATTTAGTATCATAGAAGCATAGAATGGCTACAGCACAACAGGAGGCCATTTGCCCTGCTGTGCCCATGCCAGCCCTCTGCAAGAGCAAAAAGATAAAAGCAAAAACTGCAGATGCTGGAAATCCAAAACAAAAATAAAAATACCTGGAAAAACTCAGCAAGTCTGGCAGCATCTGCAGAGAGGAACGCGTTTAACGTTTCGAATCCGGATGACTCTTCAACAGAACTAAGTAAAAATAGAAAAATGGTGAAATATAAGCTTATATCACATTAACTGTGTTCCTCTCTGCAGATGCTGCCAGACCTGCTGAGTTTTTCCAGGTATTTTTATTTTTGCTCTGCAGGAGCAACTCAGCTAGTCCCATTCCCTGACCCTTTCACACACTTATCCAATTCCCTTTTGCAAACCATGATTGAATCTGCCCCCACCACGCTCCTGGGCAATATATTCCAGATCCTAACCTTACTCGCTGAGTAAAAAAGTTTTTCCTCATGTCACTGTTGCTTCTTTTGCCAATCACCTTAAATCGGTGTCATCTGGTTCTTGACCCTTCCACCAATGGGAACAGTTTCTTTCTATCTACTCCTTCTAGGCTCCTCATGATTTTGAACACCTCTGACAAATCTCCTCTCAACCTTCTCTTCCCTAAGGAGAACAACCCAGCTTCTGCAATCTATCCATATAACTGAAGAACATCATACCTGGAACTTTTCTCGTAAATCTTTCCTTCACTTCCACTAAAGAATTCACATCCTTCTTAAAATGCATTCCAATAATTAGATACAATACTTGAATTAAGGCCAAACCGATGTTTCATAGAAGTTTATTGCAACCTTCTTTCGTTTATACTCCATGCCTCTATTTATAAAGTCCAGGACCCAGTATGCTTTTTTAAACACTTCTTCAAACTGCCCTGCCACCTACAATGAATTGTGCACATATACCCCAGGTCACCCTGTTCCTTCATGCCCTTTTAAATTTTCACCCTTAATTTTATATTGCCTCTCCTTGTTCTTCCTTCCAAAATATATCACTTCACACTTCTCTGCCATACATTTCACCTTTCACAAGTTCACTCATTCCACCAGCCGTCAGTGTCCCTTGAAGTTTATCACTATTCTCCTTACAGTTCACTATACTTCCAAATTTTGAGTCATCTACAATTGTGCCCTGCATTAAGAACATTAAAAAAATCAGTACCAATCATGATGAACCCTACTCTATACCTCCCTCCAATCCAAAAAAGCAACTGTTTGCCACTTCCCTCTGTTTCCTGTCCCTCAGCCAACCTTGTATCTGTCACTGTCTCTTTAATTCCATGGGCTTCAACTTTGCCTGCAAGTCTATAATGTGGCACTTTATAATGTGCCTTTTTAAATTTCAAGTACATCATATCAACCGCATTATACTCATCAACATTCTTTGTTACCTCATCAAAAAACTCAGTCATATCATGAGTGAACTTAAAAGCGTCAGTTGTGGCTCTGTTGGTTGCTCTCACCTCTGAGGCAGAAGGTTGTGTGTTCAAGTCCTGCTCCAGGGCTTAGCACAAAAATCAAGGCTGACACTCCAGTGTATTACTGAGGGAATACTACACTGTTTTCAGCTGAGATGTTAAACTGAGGCCCAGTCTGCTCTCTTTGGTGATTGTAAAAGATCCCATGGCACTATTTAGAAGAGCAGGGCATCTATCACCGGTGTCCTGGCCAATATTATCCCCCAATCAACATCACAGAAACAGATTATCTGGTCATTTTCGCGTCGCTTTTTGTGGGAGCTTGCTGTGTGTAAATTGGCTGTCGTGTTTCCTACCTTACAATAGTGACTACATTTCAAAAGTACTTCCTTGGCTGTAAAGCTCTTTGGGATGTCCTGTGGCCCAGTGGTCATGAAAAGTGTTATTTAACTGCAAGACTTTCTTTCTTTTGAAAAGTATAATTGGGTTAAAGTTCTACTTCAGAGAGCTGAGCACAAAACCTAGACTAACGTTTTAATGCTATACTGAGGAAATGTTACATTTGAATTTGATTTTGATGTAAAAGTCCCCATTTACACTCTCATGCATAAAAGATTCAATGGGACTATTTGGAGATGAGCAGTGTAGCTTTCCTGGTGTCCTGACTAATCTGCTTGATACCTCAGTATGATATGTTGTGTGACCTTCTATAGACTATATAAACTGTGAATTTACTCTTCACCTCTTTGCTCTGATGAAAATTATCCCAGCATCTCTGGTCTCTCACATAACTGAAATCCCTCATCCCTGTTATCATTCTGATATTTCATTAATGTTGCGTCAAAAAGTTTTACTCCAGCTTCCCCTGCACTGATTGTCAATAATTGAACACAATTGTGAAACAGAATTCAAATAAACCCAAGTTATCTGGTTCACTAATGCCCTTTAGGGAAGGAAATCTGCCATCCTTACATGGTGTGGCCTACATGTGACTCCAGACCCACAGCAATGTGATTCACTCTTAAATGCCCTCTCCACAAGGGTAATTAGGGATGGGCAATAAATGCTGGCATAGCCAGCGACACCCACATCCCACGAATGAATGAAAATAAGTTATAGAAAGTAGTTCATTTTGCTTGTGGCATTAATACATTTCTTTGATTTACTGTACAGTATAGACTACAATAACTGGACGTATATATCAGATGAAGGGCTGCCTGATACAACAGCTGATTTGCTGCCAAATATATGATCTATCTTTATTCAAAGCACAATACATAATTCAGACTTCTGGTAATGTATCAGTAATGTTTTTCCTTTGCTTCATTCTGAAGATGGGAAACCAAAAAGAGACCTGTAGGAGTTACAAAGTAGAAAGGTGAAGCATAAAGTATTTGCTTTTATTCAAATATTTTTTTATAAAACCAAATGGTCCCATTGCACCTTGATTGGACTGAAGGGCCAGCAACTGGTCCACAACACAGAGAGGCCAGGTCTCAACATAAGGGATTGCCCCTCACCTGTTGGGCGTCAGAGCCTCCACTAATATGGCTATTGGAGTAAAAGAGAATAGAACGGTGGGTATTGTCTCCCTGCATCATGAATTCTCACTTTTCCAATCCTCCACTGATGTGTAGCATCAGTGAGAATGAGTATACCAGTGGTTGTGAAAAGTATTATTTAACTGCAAGACATTCTTCCTTTGGAAAATGTAATTGGGCTCAAGTTCCACTTCAGAGAGCTAAGCACAAAATCTAGACTGATATTTCAATGCTATACTGAGGAAATGTTACAATATGTATTTGATTTGGTTTGTAAATGCCCCCATTTACTCTCTCAGACATAAAAGATGAACATGTGGGGGCCACCTAAATGACTAGTCTGATAAATGCAGAGGCCTTTCTGAGGTGGGTGGAGTGGTGATGGTGGGAGGAGCACCTTCCTGAGTCAGGTAGATGCCTAAGTCGTTTGGTTTCAATATAGCTACAATGTGGAAACAGATCGGTGAGTATACTGGTTAGATTGGGTGGAGGGGGTTAGAAGCCACTCATGATACTAGCCATCTCAGGAATACTTTAATCCTTCTCCCTTTTTATCCATTTATTTCCCTCTCTATGTTTCTCCTACCGCTTGTTTATTGACCATTCGTCCCTGTCTCCGCCTGTGGATACTCCACATTGGTACCTCTTGTCCAACTTTCAGTCCCGGATGAGCCAATTAAATATTGGGAAAACTGAAATTTACTCTTGACATTTTGTTGCATAATGAATGTAAAAATTCTGTGTTTCAATGTTTATGACTTTTGGTACTTATTTTACAGGGTGTCTAATAATACTCCACATTGTGCCCTGTGGCACAGGGAAAAGAGACAGTGTGTGGGCACAGTGAGTGAGCAAAAAAGGACGATAAGAATAAGAGTAGAGAAAGCATGGGAAGAGTCATGGCTGAGGTCTTCAGCAGCTGAATGGCAGAGGTAGCAGCAAACCTGAGATGGAAGCTGGGAAGGGGGTTGGAACTGGTGGTGAAGGAACAGAATTTGCACAGGGTTTGAAGATGGTGGCTTTAGTTTTCCCAATGTTCAATTGGTTCATCTAGGGCTGAATGTCAGAGAAGAAGCCTGACAACACAGAAGCAGTGGAGGGGTCGAGAAAGGTGCTGAAGAGATAGAGCTGGGATTCCAAATGGAACATGACCCCAAGGTCATGATTTGAAGGAAGGACACAATTGGTTGGGGGTTGGGTGCTGTGGCCCAGGGTGGACAGGAGGTTTTCTGGCACTCCACTCTAGGGAATAGAATTTGCAGGCTTCATCTGCAGTGTCAGTTTCTGCTCAAATCTGGCTGGAAGAATGACACGGCTGGTGGTTGGGAGAAGAATTTTGGCTTACAGGGATTCCCCACACAGGCCTGTGTTCAAAGCATCAGCGGAGTTTGATTCCAATGCTCACAAGGCCAGATTTCCATCCTCTATTCTTGTTAAGCTTCAGCTCATCCAAAACTTTGCTGGTCCTAAACTATTCCACACCAAACCCTACTCACTATCAGCCCTGTCCATATTGACATAAATTGGCTCCTGGTCCCTCAACACTCTCTTCATGGCCTCTTCCCTCCCTATTTTTATAATCCTCTACATACCACCCATTGATGATATCACCCAAAAACAGTGTTAATTTTCACACGCATGCTTATGCCTAGACACACAACCACCTCTCTCAAGGCCTTCACTGTTGCAAAATTATTTGACTGCTTGTCCGACATCCAAGGCTGGATGAGCAGAAATTTACTCCAATTAAACACTGGGAAGACCAAAGCCACTATCTCCAGTCCATGCTACAATCTCTGCTCCCTTGCTACTGACTCCATCCCTCTCCCTAGTGACTGAGGCTGAACCAGACTGTACATTTTTAATCTCAAGATGAACTTTCAACCGCATATCTGTGCCATCACTAACTCTGCCTATTTCTACCTTCGTAACATCTCTGAATCCTCTGCCTCAGCTCATCTGCTGCTTAAACTGTCATCCACACCTTTGTTACCTCTAGGTTTGACTATTCCAACGCTCTGCTAGTCAGCCTCCCACAATTTGCCTTGAGTAAACATGAGGTCATCCAAAACTCTGCTGCCTCTGTCTTAATTCGCACCAAATCCCGTTCACGCATCACCTCTGTGCTTGCTGACCTACACTGGCATCCAGATAAACAATGCCTTGTTTTTTAAATTCTCACCATTATTTTTAAATCCCTCCATGATCTCAGCCCTCCCTATCTCTCAAATTCCCTCGTCCTTCAGAGACATTTGCACTCATCTAATCCTGGCCTCTTCAGCGTCCCTGATTTTAATTGATCCACCACTGTGCCTTTGGCTGCCTTGCGTCTAAGCTCTGGAATTATTTCCCTAAACCTCACTGTTATCAACCTCACTTTCCTCTTTTAAGACACACCTTAAAACCTACCTCTTTAACCAAGCTTTTGTCCATCTGCCCTAATATTGCTTTTTGTGGCTCTGTAAAATTTTGCTTGATAACGATTCTGTGAAACACCTTGGGAGGTTTATACATTAAAGGTGCTATGTAAATACAGCTTGTGTTGTTGTTGTCAGATTCTCCAGCATTCCAACCCTCCAAAAACTCTGGCCTGTTGTGCATCCTGAAAATCCTTTGCCCCACCGTTGATGACTGAGTCCTCAGCTGCGTGGATTATAATCTCTGGAATTTTCTCAATAAATCACACCACCTCACTATTGTCCCTTTAAGACCCCTCTCAAAACATCTCCCCCTTCTTTGACTTGGAGCTAGATTTAATGCTCTTCTATTGATGGGTTTGAAGAAAGGAGTCACATTAAATCCAGTGGGCAGCTACCCACCCGCCCTGCCCCCACCACAATTATATCAGCAGCAGTTGTGTTGGGCCCTTAGTTGGTCTGCTAGTGGGCCAATTGAGGCCCTTAAGTGGGCAATTAATCCAGCCACCGCCAACATCCAACCAGTGGCAGGAGAGGTTCATGCCAAACGAACAAGCCTGTAGGCTTCTCTGCACAGGCTAGTGATGGACAGGGTGGATCCTTCCTTAACTGGCCCACCTAGGCCCATCAGGGGGCCACCAAGGTGTAACACTCCCAGGCTGCCCTCCCACTATATCCTCACAAACCCCAACTCTCCAAAACATTTTCGAAGTTCTGATCCATTGCATCTTGCCTCCTCGTTGCCCAAGTGCCATACCAGTGGTGGCCACCGCTCCCACTGATGATACCAGCACAACAAGAGCTACTGGCTTCTGATTTGCTGGCAACTATGAGGCTGGACTTCCTGTTACTGAGGGATCCCATCTATCAGCCTATTAATGGACAATTGGTTGTTAATGATTGTGGAGCAGCCATTCTTCCCCTGGGTGGGCTTCCACCCGACTTTTTAGCCAGGGAAATACAAACCATGGTACCCCATATAATTCAGCTCTTGGTGTCACTTGTTAGCTGATTATGCCTTTGTGAAGCATTTTGGAACAGAAATCGAAGTCATTGTTCTTGTTGTCAGCTGCACGATGTGGGGTGATGGAGAAGGTATTAAATGTTCTATAATTTACACCACGGCTCTTGGACTCAGGAGGTGCAGAACAGCTAATATTGGCTCTCATGGATGCTGGATGAAGACAAGATTGTCATTTGATAGAGATGCACTCCGCAGTTAAATAGCATGATTACACACTGTCTAAACTCACATGGGAATGGCAGTTTGGATAGAAGGTTCATAAATGTAATCATACCTCAGTATGCATTAGTGGGAGTGAAATTTGTCTTTATTGGTCATGCAAAACAGCCAATATTAAATTGACAGCAGTCCCTGATAACTTTACTGGAAAAGAAGTCTTTGGGAGAGCGAGAAATTCAGGAAGGGGTGTAAATAATGTTAAACAGATCTCCCGATATAATTGGCATGGCAAGTATATAAAAGTTTACATTGAGCATGTTACTTTCTAATAAGTTTATCAGCAGTTTTAAAAAAATATAATTGATTCCTTACCCTATTAGCTGTGAAGTTCACTACTTCATCTTTATTCATTAATTTGACCCAGGATCTTTTCTGTAATATTTTTTCATGCAGAAACTCTATTCGCCTCTTCTCCATCTCAGCATAAAATGATGATAAAACCAGTACTTTCAATATTGTAAATTTTGCAGAAAGTAAGGTGAGCAGCAATAAGGCAGCAATTAGTGCAACAAGCGGGATCCATATTTCCTCTATCGCCCAAGTCAGTTGAGCGATGCAGACCCTTTTAGACAAATGAGTTTCATATGAGAGTGTTTCTGTGGATTCGTGCGTGCTTACAGGAAAATGTATGAATTTGGTCTCTGCCTGTAGAAAACAAAGGGATGAATAAGTAACAGTAACAGGTTGTCAACTCAATCCTTACATAAAAACCAGTACAACCGAGGTAATAAGGAATGTTTAGGTAGGGGCTCAGGTTGTCTATTACATTTGACAGTGTTGCAAAAATAACAACCATTGGTCTACTCATAATCTAATGTAGTCTCTTCTAAAAGGGAGGTAAATGGCACAAATGCTTGTTTTATGACTTAGACATAGGCGTAGGTGCCCTGATAAGGGAGATCAAATGGGCAAAAACAAATGGTGCAGGGTGTCATGAGATTGACACCTACAATTCGAGGTCTGTGTAAATGGTACCTGTATGATTGGATGATGGGATTTTGGTTGTAAGTAAATGATTTGGATTTGATAGTTTTGGATCCATAGTAAAAGTATAAAAATGGACAATTGTGTGTGTGTGTGATTCTGCAGTCATCTGGCCTCTATATACACCTGTGTATGCCAGGTCAATTTTATGTTTAGAAGAAATAATGACAACAAGAGAAGTACTGTACATGACGACATTGACACCTTCGACCCAGGGGACATTAGGGAGGTGATCAGCATCAAGGGTCCGAGGAAACTGTCCTTGATGTAAGGTAATTGGGGAGGGGTCTCAAAAAGGGCAGGAGGAGGGAGACTTAATGATTCCTTACAGACTTGGAGGAGCACTGCTGCTTCTAATTCCCTCCTGTACAATCATATGTAGTGCTTTCATTGGCCTCTTTTGGCTGCTCTCTTGAATCTTGCAGGTTTCCTTGACAACCTTGACATTGCTTGGGTCTCCCCACCCCAGTTTTCATGAATATCCATTTGCTGCACCGATAATGCCATTGGACCATCAGACATTTAAGGGAGAATTTTTCCAGCCCTAGCAGGTAGCTGGATTAGAGGCAGTGGTGAGTGGGGGTGGTGGGTAAATAGCAGGGAGCTGAGTGTGGAAGGCTCCCCAGCACATTCCTGTCACTGGGGAAATTTCTCAGGAGGTGGATGGGGATACGGATTGGCTGCCTGCTGAACAGTGGTGGGGATAAAATTTAAATAATTAATACCCCAATTAGGGGCAATTTAAAGGGTCTACTGGCAGCAGAGCAGCCCACCACCCTGTGGGGAGGCTGCCACCTTAATGGAGGCTGCAGGATGCTCAGAGGCTCCGTCACCCAAACAGGGGGCCACCAGCAGCAAAGGCCACAGGCAGCCCAAACGCTGTACCAGAGGCGTTTCCCTCCCATCTAAGGGGCCTGACCACTTGGCCCATCTGAACTTTTATTTTAAGTTAATGCCTCCAAGGGTGTCTCCCTTTTGGGGCTGCGATTGCTGCGGGCAGCTTTGGGAGCCGGCTACCATCCTTACCGCCACGAATAGGCCTACGAGAAATTCATCTTGGCCAACTATTTCATACCGAAAAATGTTTAGCTATATCACCAGTTTAGAAAAAGTCAAGGAATCGTTCATATGAATGACTATACCTAGAATACATGGTCTACTTGGAGTTATCAGATGCTATGTGCAATAGCATCTTAAAGGGGCTTCCCACAAAGGAATCTTCCTTTATACATTTGCTGTCACATTTGTGTAAAAAGCAATGATTACACTTCAAAGCTTATTAAATTATGCATCTGACACTTCTCTCATGCCGGTGAGATCCCCCCCTTTCATGCCCCTGAACTGGAGATGTCACACATAATAGCCGAAAAAGCGCTGGATACATAAAAATGTGAGCTCTTGGTGATCTTCGCAATTACTAAGACTGTGGTTAGATGGTTTTGGGCAGCATCCCTATTTCATAATCTACAATTTAACTCAAAACCAAATAGAAAGGGTTGAGGAGAAAGTAGACATAATTATTTTGAAATTGATGTTGGAGAAGGTCTGATGCATTTGTCTTTTGGGGCCAAAGCACTGACTTTCACCAACAAATGACGGCAAAGCAACCATGTCTGGTGATGAGCAAGGATCTTATATTGATAATTGCTGTTACAGATTCTAAGCTTGGAGCATTCTATCACCATAGAATGATACAGAGAGCAAGGCCGTTCAACCCATTGTGCCTGTGCTGACACTCTTACTGATGTCTTTCAGATACAACATTAAGCAAAGGCCAGCTTCCTCTCTCAGGTAAAAGATCTCCAGACTCTACTTCTAAGGAGAGTAGGGAAGTTATCCTGATGCTCTTGCCAATATTTATCCCTTGTTCAAAATTGCTAAAATCAGATTATCTGGTATTAATCTTATTGTTGTTTGTGGGAACTTGCCCTTGTACAAATTGGCTGCCACGTTTTCACATTACAACAGTGAAAGCAATCAAAAAGTACTTCCTTTGCTGAGAGAGATGCTGTGGTCGTGAAAGCCACCATAGGAATAAATGAGGTTTTTTTTGTTAATGCTATTCAATTAGCCCCAGCCCCTTGCCTTTCCTCCTGTAAAGCACTGTAAATTTGCTTCCACCACCCTTTGAGGCAGTGCAGATCATAGAAACGTGCTGTGTTTATGGAAAAGAAAGTTTCCCCATGTTGTCTTTATTTTGCTTATTTATTTCTTTTGCCAAGCATGTTAAATCTGGTTACCAACCCTTCTGCAACTGAAAACTGCTTCTCCTTATTTACTCTATTGTTATGGCCGGAATTTTTCCCTCCTCAGGCGGGCTCAGCGGGAGCAGTTGGGGTCGGTTGGGAAGCCAACTGCCGCTCGCGAATGTCTCCGCACCGTGACTTCACGCGGGCGGGCCAATTAAGGCCAGCTCTGCATGGATTGCGAGCGGCAGCGCTCAGCGCTACCTGTGTGGGCAGGGGGAGGAGGGAGATCCGGCCTGGTGCACAGTTCGCACATGCACATGAAAGAGCGCTTCAATCTCCCTGAGGCACAGAGCTGCCTCAGGGAAATTGAAGCACTTTTTAAAAAAATTAATAAAGACAGTAAAAATTTTAAAAAGATGTCCCTTCATGTTACTCTGTCACATGAGATGGTTCATCTTTTTAATTCCAAAATGAAGTTTTTATTTATTATTTATTTGCCTTAGGAAACCTCATCCTGCTTGTGGATGAGGTTTCCTAAAAATGTAAAGGCCACTTGGCCTTTTCGCCTGCCTGCCAACCATAAGGTTGGACGGGCGATGTAAATTTGATTTTAATTAGCTTGTTAATGGCTTTAATAGGCCTTTCAATTATCGGTGGGCACGCAGCCAACTCCAGCGAGCGCTTGCCGAACGAAATATTGCGCGATGATGTCGGGACGCATGCCCAATGTCATTGCGCGTCATTTTAAACTCTGGCATGTCGGGCAGATGCCCACACACCAAGCCATGACCAAGTCATAACATTGAATTGCACTGTGGGTGTACCTACACCACATGGACTGCAATGGTTCAAGAAGGCAGCTCACCACCACCTTCTTGAGGGCAGTTAGGGATGGGCAACAAATGCTGGCTTAGCCAGCGATGCCCACATCCCATGAATGAATTTTTAAAAATTTATAAAGTGTTGCTATGAAATTTTACTTGCAAAAGTTAACCAATGGTGCATTTTTATTTTAAAGAAAATATATATACTTACAGAAAATTCAAAATTCATGGTAATGTTAATTGGAGGCAGATGATCTAGGTGACATCTTACTGAAGAAATAAGCCAGAACAATAGGTAATCCAGCATTATGATTATTGTCCAAATACACACATTACTGAAGATGGGAGCCCAGAAGCTTGCCATAGATTTCCATTCCCTTTCTGATAAACGGAAGGCTGGGATCTTTATAAAACATTCCTTCTCTTCTCTGGTTAGTTGGAGCAGATGAGGCTTCCCTTGTTCTTTCTGTCTCTCATCAAACTGCAGGAACTCATTTGTGACATATATGTTTTCAAACTTTATGTTGGTTAAATACCTTTTGACATAGAACCAAGTGAATATTAGGACCAGTAAGATGCCCATTATGAACATTGCACTTTTACAAACTCGGGAAAACATGCCCAATGTTGAAATGATGCGATTAGCCAAGATCTCCAAGTTAACTCTGGTTGCATTGAGGTTGCTTTTTAACTCACCATCTTCTATATTGTGTTTAAACTTAAAATCATCTACAAATCGTACAAAATTATTTGTTGGTAAGTGCTTGATTTGTTCCTGAATCCAATGTAGAACATGCATGTATTTTGTCAAAAGGTTTCTGATTGATGGAAGCATGTTCTCCACGTTGCATTCTAAACTTTCAACCAATCCTCTTAAATTGTGGAAACTGTTTTGGGCACAATTAAAAAGCACCACACCGGTGCCAGCTGTTATCAGAGCGTTGCGGCCTTGTTGTGTTCCACATGAAATAAGGAATATCAGAATGAAGCATCTGAGATACTTTGAAAGAAACAAAGGTCCAGGAATGACGACTGCAAAGGCACCACACAATGCCAGAGTCACCAAAAAGCTGCACTGTAATGCTCGCAAGCACACATAAAGGATACCACTGGCCCCAAGTCCCATAAGAAGACAAAGAGAAATAAGACACAGAATGTTCTTCAAACCAGGCTTTCGTTCTGATGCAAACAGCTCAAAGAGGCCTCCAAAAAACTGAGCACCAATCTTGAGAATGACCATTTTAATTTTGATTACTTTTCCGCAATTGAAGAAACTGAAATAAAATCAGATATTCACAATTATTATTTGAGGAGCAATGGATGAATGCATGAACATCTTGTTAAATGGGCACTAATTAACCTGGAGCATTGCTAGTATACATGAAGTTCCAAATTAAAGACATTTCCTTTGGATCCCACTCCAGCTATCTGTCATTATACAGTAAGACAATTGGATTAACCGTTAGCACAAACGGGTCAAGAAATGTTGTTTTGAGTTATGCCCCTCATGCTGTGAAACTAAAGCAAACCCTAATAATTAAAGTAAAAATCCTGCTTAAATATCTCAAATGTAATATTAATGCAATATAAAAAACATTTAAAAATGAATAAAATAAGCTTAATTATTTTCATTATTTTAATTAGTAAGTTCTGTTCCGTCTTTATTTTTCTATTTCAATTATGACTTGAAAATGTGCACTGAATCACGCCGGCATTTTTTGGTCCGATTATGCTCTAGCCCCTAGCCCACTTCATCTGAAGATTGCAGATGTCCTTCTTCTTCGACAGGCCTTATGAAATCTCTATTACCAAAATCCAATTGCAAGAGTTTTTTTGTCAAAACCATTGAATTCCAGATGTCTAAAGTTTAACAAGACCATGTCATTAACACCACCAAGTCAATAATAAATGTAATTTAACATGTTAAACCAGGAACCATTGCTTAAAATTGGACTACATTGAACCCAGGATAGATCAGACTATACACTAAATGGTAAGCAGCCAGGAACTGTGGAGAAAACAGAAAATATTTGAAGTGCATGTACAGAAATCACTAAAAGTTAGTGGATAGGTATAATTTAATTTTCAAAGGAATGTTGGCCTTTATCACAGGGGGACTGGAATACAAAGAGGTGAAAGTTTGTTTGTTACAGATATACAAAGTCCTTCGTAGGCCACATCTGCTGTGCTACATGGTAGGCATTGCACTCAGGAAGGATATATTGGCTTTGAAGACAGTACAGATTCATCAGAATGATACCGGGTCTAAAGTGTTTCAATTATGAAAACAAGTTGCATCGGTTAGGTTTGCATACCCCTGTGTATAGAAGACTTAGGATTGATCTAATTGAGGTGTTTGAGATGATTAAAGGATTTGATAGGGAAATCATCCCTTCTGAGGGGAGGAGGGGGGGGTGCAGATCAAGGGGGAAAAAACATTAAAATTAGAGTCATACAGCTCAAGGCTGATATCAGGAAGCACTTCTTCATCTCCCAAACATTATTGAGGATGGGTCAGTTAAATGGCTTCTCCAATTCATATGTTGCTAGACTGAAAGCCCTGAAGTTAGGAGTTTCCACTTGGCCTGGAATTTCATCCAAGGCAGGAAATGCAAGGCAGGCCATTTCGCGATCCCACCTCCTACCCAGCAGTGCCTGCCTATACTATTTTAATGGTGGGGTTGTAGGGATGGGTTGGAATCGGGCACAAGGCAGGAATGGCAGCAGGTGAACGTTGAGGTAATCAGGTTAGAAGACACATCTCCATTCACTGGGACATTATCTCAGTTCTGAATAGGAGCATAAGGCACCCTAACACCACCACCCCCCAACCAGATCCACCCCCGTCTGTATAAAATAAACAAACAACCATTATTAACTGCTCATTAAACTGTCAATCAAAACAAAGCCTTGACAGCTGTGTCAACAGCCCTTACTGAACTAAATTCATTAGTGGGTTTGGAACTCAGCCATGCACTCATAATGGATTCTATTGCACATCTGTGTAAACTACCCCTGCTGAGCTGAATCCATTAATGAGGCTTGGAGCTCAACCAAGCATTTGTAATAGGATTCCAAAGCACAACTGTGTCAACAAAGCCTCGAGGAGTGAAAACATTAAACCCTTTGAAGTAATGGAACATATGGGCCATCTGTTCCACTGCTTCAAAAGTCTTTAACAGATGGTTGTACTGTCAAAGAAAATATTAAATCACAGAGGGAAATTGACACATTAAAATCTTGATCAATACTGTTGAATGCAGAAGAGCACTTTATCCACTGAATAAAGTACTCTAACACATGTTCACAATGCTGTTCAATATAATGACCATTTATTTTTTTCTAAACAAATTCCTATCCTTAATAACTCCATTAAAATATACTTAAACTTATGATACACCATTACATTATGACATGTGAAGCACCTTTTAAATTTACCTGTCAAAAGGTTCCCAACTCCAGACTAGGCTTTTCCCATGGTTCACAATTCCTCTGAGGTGCCATGAAACACATCTCCTACCAAATTGGGCCCGAATCCCTATAAACAGCAAGGGGTCTAAAATGCCGAGACCCACAAATGGAGGAGCCAAGGGCATGACTGAAAAATCCCACATGACAGGAATGAGGGCAGGAATCTGGAAAATTCCTTTTTTAAATCCCAAGTGCCTCCACTCTGCCACAGATATTGGCATGAAAATCCAGCGGTATTCCAATTTCAAGGCTACTTTGTTTTTAGAACTTGTAGCCTAATTTCACCCAAAACCAATAAATTATCTGCAGTACTGCAAGCATTACATTTAAATTGGTTTTGAAATTAAGATATTAAAATAAACCAAATGTGTTATTTTCTCATAATCGTTGCTAATTACTACCTAACAATTGCTCAGTGATTGCCTTGGATTCGATAATTCTGCACGAAGTCATCATGCATTTAGCATACGAACCACCCTGACTTGCACTGATGCCTGCTGCTAGCAAGCAAAGAAGCAAGACAGAAATGGAACTGTCACTAGAACAGTCATGAGAGTAATTGATACCCGAGGATGGTTTTGTTCTCAGGCTCGAGATGACAGTTAAGCATCTGTCTCACAATTCATAATGTTGTCTGATGAAATAATGGTTTCTGGCGTATATTATTGTTTAGGTAATTAATGAATGAATGAATGCTTACAATAATAAGATAAAACAGAGAACAGCCGACAGAGGTAAGCAGATGTTAGTTAGAAACAAGATTAACGACATCAGACATAGATAAACATGTTCATTCTAGTCTGACATGATTTACAGGGGTAAAACAAAATAAGTAGTCTCAAATAGGACCAGCTGCGATTTAAAAAATTATATAATACCATAGCATAGTAGTTTATGTTAGTGGATTAGTAATCTGGAGAACAGAAATTAAAATTCTACCATGGCAATTTTAGAATTTAACTAGATTTTGAAAAATCTGACAAATGCTGGTATTGATAAAAGTGACAAGGAAGGTGTTGAATTCTCATTAAAAATAACAACTAGTTTACTATTCTCTTTTGGGGATGGTCATTTGCCATCTTTATTTGGTCTGATTTATATGTGACTGCAATCCCACGCCAACATGATTGACTCATAACTGTTCTCTGAAACGGCCTAGTAAGCCACTCAGTTGTATCAAAGCACTATCACCACCACATAGTCAAGGCAGCTAGAGATAGGCAATAAATGCTGGTCTTGCCAACAATGCCCAAGTCCTAAGAAAAAAAATTAAAAATGATAAATAGTACAGTTTAGGATACATAGGGTGGAATCGTCCCAGATTTGCTCTAAGTGCAGCAGCGGTCAGGAAAAACAATATTTTACCCGCTGGACGCAATGGCGTTCAAACATTGTATCATCCCAATCCTGCCACATTAATTATGCATTCCCAGGAAACACATTTTCATTCACCTGCCATCACCATCACCTTGCCACTTCCTCATGCCGGGCGCCATAATAAAAAATGCAGCAGTGTGCACACCTCTCAGTGCTTCCAGCCCAGGACTGCTGCATGGAAGACATGGCCTCAAAAGGCAAGAAGACTGCAGCCCCCTGCCACACCACCCCCTCCCCAGTTTAACGACGGATCCCTCGAGCACTTTTTGGACTCAGTGGAGGCCCGTCGTGATGTTCTCTACCCCTGCCCTGGCCACAGGAGGGACAGCAACATCACTAATCCAACATGGCAGGTGGTGGCAGTGGTGGTCAGCGCCAATGCTCTGCAAAAGAGGACAGCCACCCAGTGCTGCAACACGATGAATGGTCTCATCCGTTCTGCCAGGGTAAGTCACTCTTCTCATCACTCTCAACTCCCACACTCACAAACCCATCACACATCCACAGGGATCTCACACCTCAAGGGACAACACCACTCGCTGTCCAGGGAAGTGGTGGCATAGTTGTATTGTCACGGGACTGGTATTCCAGAGACCAGCGTAATGCTCTGAGGACCCTGGTTCGAATCCCACCATGGCAGATGGTGAAATTTGAATTCAATAAAAACCTGCAATTAAAAGTTTGATGATGACCACAAAACCATTGTTAATTGTCACTTAATGTCCTTTAGAGAAGAAAATCTGCTGTCCTTACTTGATCTGGCCTACATATGACTCCAGACACAAGGTATTGTGGTTGACTCTAAACAAGGGCAATTAGGGATGGGCAATAAATACTGGCCTGGCCAGCAACACCCACATCTCATGAAAGAATTAAAAAAAACACACGCTCACATCTCCATCAGGCTCATATCCTCTGGATCTCATGTCCTCAACCCATCCATGTCTCTGTTCATCACACAAACATTCCTCCAGCCAAGAGTACTCCTCCTCCATTGACGAGCTAGAAAGAAGCTGCCTGGAAGACCCATCACAGCGCTTACCCACATCCCCTTTGCCTGTGAACCCCTCAACCTTGTCATCTGTCACCGTGGAGGGAGCAGCTGGCCCACAGGAGGCCAGCTAAATTGCCTTGGCTCTCCAGAGGACCCATGCCAATGGCATCGAAGGCAACAGGGCCAACCATTGCACAGGCTGTCTCCACCCCTGCTGCGGGTATCAGGGCAGCAACTCAAAGTCTTAAGAAATTCTGATCACAGTTGGCTGCACGGGTGAACACATTTTGTCAATTTACAATCTGAAAACATATTTGCTTTCAGACTTTGCGAGTCCTCCCACTGCATTTCCCCACCTGCCCCCCCCAACCCCCAACCCCCACCCCCCCCCCCCCACCCCCCCCCCCCACCCACAGCAGCTCAGCTGCATGCAGCCAGACCACAAGTGATTCTGAAGGGAGGTGTGTGTCTGTGCGCGTGTGTGATCATCAGGGTCTTGCGGAGCCTCGTGCAAGCACTCTCCCATGTGTGCGAATCCTTCTCTTATCACAATCACCTCATTGTCCTGAGCATTTTCAATGCTGCCTGCTGGGGTTCACTTTCAGTTGTCCATCTGAGCTGATCTGTATCTCCATCCACCCATTGATCACACTCCCATGCAGCACTTGATCTCACCCAACATGACTCTCATCCCAATTTCAATTTAGACAGCATTGCTAGTGCTACAGTTTTTCTTTCGCTCCCCCGTCCTTTCCCCTCCCCACATTCATTCATTTCCTTTCCCCCATCACTGTTGATCCCCCCCAGCATCATCTTCCACCCTCCCTCCATGACTTACCAGTTACAACCCTTTTCTTTTGGGGATGTCCAGGCGAACGTGCACATTCCCTACCATCCTGAAAATCCCACCCCATCCACATTAACCTCCCCAACCTTTTCCTTCCCACCCCCATGGTCCGTATCTGCCTCCGAGTCCCCACCAATCACCCTTGCTGCCCCTTCTCCCAATACCGTCGAATCCTCACCCTCCCACCCTACCGCCTCACTCTGCCCTCGGTCATTCTCATCATCCCCTCGTACCATGCCCAACCTCAGTTCGCTCCCCAGGAGGCAGTCATGGACTCATTAGAACCCTCCCTCCTTTGCACGTTTACCTGGACATTTCCCCCTTCCGGACTCCTTCCTCGCTTGAAACTCCTACCCTCTCTGGACATCTTCCCCCCTTTGAACACCTTGCCCCCCACCCTTGTCTCTCCTTCCCCGGCCCCTGACCTCCCCTCCTTAGTTTTTCCCCCTTCCTGACTCCTTCAGACACCCTTACTTCTCCCGCCATGCTTACTCCTTCCCCTCTCCGGACTCCTTCCTCCACCCTTACTTCTTCTTCTGCCCTTACTCCTTCCCCCTTCCTTACTCCACCCTTACTCTCCATATTCCTTCCTCCCTCTGCACTCCTTCCTCTCCCGGATCCTTCCCCTCTCCTTACTCCTTCCCTTACACTTCCAACCCCCTTACTCCTCCTTCCCCAGTTGCTTCTTCTCCCCTGTTACCCTCTCCTCCCCCTGTACTCTCTCCCAACCTCCACCCTGACATGATTGTTGCCCCCTGCCTACCTCACCACCCCCTCTGAAACCTTCTTTCCCCCCACCCCCCAACACCTTGCAACCCCACCCCCCTGACATCTCTTCCTCTCCCAGTCGATCCTCGACCTTCCACTCCTATCCTCCGGTACATCTTCCCCTCCCAAACACAGCTGGACCTTCCTCTTCACCCCCTCAACCATCGTCCGTTGTGAGCAGACCCTCAACAGTGACTTTCCGTCTTCGGTGAGCTGCTTCGCACCAGAGCCATGTCCATGAGAATCCACCCAGCATGCCATGGACATTCCTCCAATGTGCCATTGCTGTCAGGCTCCAGCATCTTCTGCTCCTCGGATGTCCGCAACGTGAGCAAGGTGCTGGAGGTAAGTCACGACTTCTGCACATCACACTTCTCAAGACATGTTCTGCGCCTGCGTGTTTTCCCACTGATGTGGGCGGACGATCCAGTGTGGGGGGGTGATTCCGGTGGTCTGGCCTTATAATGATCTGCTGATATATTAAAATGAAGCTCCTGACATCTGATGGCAGGAAATGCGCCCCACCATTGACGGGCAGAGCGGACAATTGCAAACTGGTTTCACAACGTAGCGAAACTGATTTTTGGCCTTCTTGCCGTATTGTCCGCTCACGCTGCTGAACACGCCCAATGCCAGCGGGCATGGAAAATTATGCCCATAGTATTGGACCAAAATTTAAATGGCATAATATTTTTTGAGATTGATGCATTTTTATATATTTTCAGCTAAGAATTTTTTGAGGTGAATTATATTCATAAGTTCAAGTAAAACAAGAAATTATGAACTAAAGTGAGACCTGAATCAGATCAGACGGATTCACTTCACCAGTTCAGACACCTTCCCCCATGACCTAGCTACTGAGCACTCTGCCATTTATGGAACTGAGCCATATAGAAAAGGAAGATCCCAACTTTAATACCCACTATTTTTTCCAGTTAAGCCAACCTCAACCAGGGTGACCATATAGTTGTTACAGCTAGCCAGAAAGGCTAACTAATGTGGCTAACAAAGGGAAACTAGATGGCAACAACAACAGCAACTTGCATTTATATATTGCCTTTAAAAGGGTAAAATGTTTCAGAGCACATCGCAGGACTGTTATCACACAACATTTGATACCAGCATCTTTAAATGGTAGAATAAGCTTGAGGAGCTCATAGAAATATAAGAACAGGAGTAGGCCTTTGAGCCACATTAGGCGATGTTAGGAAAGATGACCAAAAGCTTGGTCAAAGAGGTAGGTTTTAATGAGTATCTTAATGGAAGAAAAAGAGTTAAAGAAACAGAAAGGTTTAGGAAGGGAACTCCACAGCTCAAGGCCTAGGCTGCTGAAGGCATATTTGCCAATGGTGGAGTGATTAAAACTGAAGATGCGCAAGAGGCCTGAATTGCAGGAGCACAGAGTTGAAGGAGGTTACAGAGATGTGGATGAGCGAGGCTGTGGAGGGAATTTCAAATTTGAGGTATTGCACTGGGAGCCAATGTAGGTCAGCAAGTGTGATGGGTAAATGAAATTTTGTGAGAACTCACTGCTTTTAATCCCTAAGTAAATTCAGTACCAGAGAGCTGCACTAAATGGTAGTGAGAGTCAGAGATAGGACTATACTACTGTCACACCCATTCTCCACTGCCAGTCTCTTTGAGAACACTTTGCCACCAGGAGCTTTAAATGGATGCATTTATCCACACAATTTTATCACTCCTTTTGAAAATTATGTAGCTTTAGGTTGAGGACAGGATCTGTCTTCATAGTGATGCTCCCATGGTGGAAGAGTCTGCCAATGTTTATAGCCAAGGACCCAAGATGAAGAATGGTAATTAATCCAATGCACTGGCAGACTGAGGATGTCTGTTGAGCCATACCCCAGTAACAGCAGCTTCAAGAGACAAGTGAATGAATTCTTTAAAAAAAATGTATCACCAAGCAATCACCATTTTGTCAATCTTCATTAAACAATACAACATTTACGATTGGAAGCTGTACAGGAATAAGTGCACAGTTACATCTTAAATCCCAGTTACATCTTAAATCCCATTTGTTTAGCTATAATTTGGATACCTACAAGCACTGCATGTAAAGCCATCTTACAGCACAAATGTAAAAGTAGTGCTGGTGTATGGAACCAAAGTGGGAGGTATGTATTTTATTTCTGTACAACAGCCTAAAATAAATTTAATTCATATTGAGTGAAAGTACAATGTTGTTGTTCCAACTAATTTACTTGTTGTTGAACCATGGATTTGGGTCTGTGGTGATCCTGCAAACACTGTACAACAAGGATCTTAAGATGGGGAAGGCACATGCCAGAATGACAAGTTCTTAGAAATTTCAGCTATCATCTTTGGTTCAGCGTCATTGGCCTCTTCTGTAAGAAGATTCTATGTCCCTTATGATCAGGATTTGGCATTACAGCCCCAATATCATATGAGAGCATAATAAATAAAGTATCGTAGGAAATAAACAATATTCTATAATCTTCCACATGCTCTTTCCTGCCTTTCAAATGTGACCTGATTAATACTCGAATGAAATAGGCCAATGAAAAGCCAAGGAGCTGGATTATTTTTCAGATTATGTGACTAAACAGATAAGTGAATCCTAACTCATTCCATAAAGGTTTCTGTAACATTCAACAACAAAATATGCTATGCTGTCTTTGTTAGTGAATTGTCTCCCAAACATTCTTTGACTCAATCGCTTTGCTCTGTCCTAATCTTCAATTTTGAGGAACTTCTATTTGTCCCTGAATTTCTTGGAATGTACTTACATAGAAATCACAGTGTTATTTATGTGGGCTTCTGCACTGAAATCTCCTGTGTTTGGCAACACTGGAATTTAAAAATCTGCATAAAATGAGCACAAAAGCAACATTCCCTATTTACCATGACAGCTTCAGTGCCTTGAGACTTTGCTTAAGTACAGTGCAAGTCCTTGTCAGAAAAACAGTTTAAAAGTTGGAAGAAAATTCTATCAAATTCAGAAATCTCAAGAATGCTGATATCGGGTGACTCCAAGTCATATGGTGTCTAAATATTTTGGTATAAGTCTACACTAGAGCGTTATTCACACAGATCTAGGGGTGCGGTTCAGTAGCAGCAGGTTTTGGTGGATGCTTCCTGAAAGTACGCAAACCAAGGACATTTGCATGTATTGCTGTTTCAGTGGAAATCAGCGTGCACCAGTTACTTGTGTATTCCCTAGTATAAAAAATTGCAACATTGCTTTTGCAACTGAGCTAAAGCTTTCCAGGAAATTGCAGGTCTGTGTTGTGTATAATCATTCACAGAAATAGAAACTATTTACAAAATGGAGGATTTGAGTTGGAATAATTTCCAAGCAGTTTATTATGTATCAAATGTCCTTAGATATATTGACTAACTAACTAATACACCGTGAATTTCCTCCTGATGTATACCCAGCTACACACAGAATCTAGGTGTAAACAAGTCAAACAGCATTAAAAAATTACAGAAATTTGGGCATAAATGAGTTTTGCCCATTGCATGATCATTTTTTTTGAGACACAAAATGGCATTTTACACCTGGTGCTTGAAAACAAAACTTTGTACATTCAATCTGTGTTTGTATCCAGAATAACATCTGGAACAGATGTGACAGGAGGAAAGATTAGCACAAACAAATCCAATACTTCCCAATTCTTTTCATTTCCCTGGACTTTGCATCAATAGATAAATTCTACAGACTCTGAGAAATTTGGTTTCCTCCAAAGCTGGACATGCTGTTGACAATAGGCTATATAGCATAGCAAGGCAAGTGGGGCAGCACAATATAATATTGCTGACTTTTACCTAGAGCTGTAAACCTGTCCTTGCTGTCAAGTACATGAAATGGGAAGAGTCAGCTGAAAAAAGTATAAAAACATACTTTAAAAAGTAAGCAAAGAGGGTTCATGCAAGAATTGATTTTTTTCTCCCTTTGACTATTCCAAAGCTCTCCTAGCTGGTCTCCCACTTTTCTACCCTTTGTAAACCACAGTTCATACAAAGCTCTGCTGCCTGTAGCCTAACTGCTTTGAACTCACATTCAATTATCATTGTACTCATTGACCTTCACCAGCCCCCAGTCCTGTAATGCCCCAGATTTGAAATTCTCCTCAGTGATCATATCCCTCCATCACCTCATCCCTCCCCACCTCTGTAAATTCTCCAACCCCACAATCCTCCAAGATCTCTGCATTCCTCCAATTCTGGCCTCTTACGCATTATTGATTTCCATCACTCCACCATTGTGGTTGTGCCTTCAACTGCCTAGGCTCTAAGCTCTGGAGTTCCATATCTAAACTTTCTGTCTCTCTACTTTCCTTCTTTTAAGACACTCCATAAAACCTATTTATTTGACCAAGCTTTGGGTCAACTGTGCTCATAACTTTTTATATATCTCCATGTGAAATTTTGTTTGATAATGGTCCTGTGAAACATGAGTTATTGTTGTGGCCCAATTTCCTCTTCCGAACCCAAAGATTCCGATGTCAAATTTAGCAACCACATTGTCATCCTGAGATAAATTAGTCATTATAGAAACATTATGGATCTTGTAATTATCCACTTGGAGAAGTTGTTTAAGGGTTTGTTTCTGATTCTTCCCTTTTTGCCGTTCTCAATTTTCTTTCCTTGAGTTCCTTCCTCTTCTGAAGGCACTGACTCATGTTGGATTACAGTTCACATGTGTGCAACCCACAAGTGCATTGCCGAAATGCCATTCTTCATGTCATCAAGTAAATACGGCACAGGAGGAGGCTATCTAGCCCAATGCCATTGAGTCCATGCCAGCTCGCTATAGCACAATTCAGTGAGTCCCATTTCCTCATTTTATCCCAATAACCTTCTTTATTTCCCATCCAATTTCCTTTCGAAATCATTGATCACCACTATTTCCGACATCCTCGTAGGCAGTAAGTTTCACACTGTGTAAACAAGTTTTTCCTGACATTCCACTGCGCCTCTTGCCCAAAACATTAAATCTGTTTCTCTTAGTCTTATATCATCAGCTAATGGGAACAGCTTGTCTTTGTCTACTTTACCTAAACCTGTCATAATCTTATACACATCTATATCAAATTTCTCCTCAATCTCCTTTGCTCCAAGTAGAACAACCCCAGGTTCTTCAACCCAACTTTGTAGCTAATATCCCCCATTCCTGGAACCATTCTGGTAAATCTCCTCTGCACCTTCTCAAGGGCCTGCACATCCTTCCAAACTTGTGGTGACTAGAACTGGACATAATGTTCTAGTTGTGGCCTAACTATAAAGTTTCAGCATAACTTCCCTGCTTTGGTACTCAATACATCTATTTATGAAGCCTGAGATCCCATGCACTTTGCAACTCTTTCAATATGTCCTGTCACATTCAAAGATCTATGCACATGATTCCCTAGGTCCCTCTGTCCCTGTATAATCTTTAGGACTGTGCCACTAAGTATAAAAGCACTTGTACTAGCACTGATCCTTAAGGAATGCCACTGTCTGCAATCCTCCAGTCTGATAAACAACCATTTACCACAACTCTCAGTTTTCTATCCTTTAACATTTTTTTTTACCCAAGTTACTACTTCTTTTCTAGTGGTATCCAGCACTCTGTCTCATTTATGCTCCTTATTCCTCTTCTCTACTTCTATATGCTGTTGCCCATCCCCAGCCAATTTAGTTTAAATCCTCCCCCACCTCATTAGTGAACTTCCCTGTGAGGGTATTAGTCCCAACCCTGTTAAGGTGCAACCTGATCCTTATGAATAGGTGCCTCCTGCCCCAGAACTGATCCCAATGTCCCATTCATCTGAAGCCATCCATCCTGCATCAGGCCTCAAGCCATGCATTGATCCTCCCTATCTTCCTGTTTTTCCTCTCATTGGCGTGTGGCACTGTGAGCAATCCAGAGATTGCTACCTTAAAGATCCTACATTTTAACATTCTCCCTAGCTCCTCATATGTGACTCTATTGTACCAAGACGTACATCAAGAACTATTGGATCATGATCAAGAATAGGAACTTTAGTTATATTCTTTTTCCCCTTCCTCTGAGGCCAATTTTAGCGTAGTCACCAAAGCAGATCTGAGATTGACCCTGGGGTCTTTTGATCTCCGCGGTTCAGTATCACATTAATTGTTGAAATTACCCAGTGAGCCATCAGGTGGGCTCTCTTTATTTTTATAGCCAGCTCAATTTTTTTTCCCAATTGTCTACAAATCTTTCTACGTTAGTGGTAACCAAGGACTGCCAATTCAGCATTCAATAGTGCAAACACAGCAAACAAAATGTTTTATGTTAAAGATGTTTGGGCTTTGAAACTGGGTATCATTTCTACATTTCCTACGATCCTAAACCAGATCAGTGATAGTTACACTGATGTAACTGCATCTGGTTTCAGTGTTTGGATTTCTATTTTTGATTGAAACAAATGTTACTTTGGTTTAGTATAGTGCAAAGATTATAGGCTTCACTAATTGGCAATTGGCCTACAGTCTTTTTAACTCCTGCGCAGTTTTGTCTTTGTCAATTTATATTATGAACGCAATTTGCTCAAATGTATTGTAAGTGATACATTATGGGGTTAGGACAGTAGTACTCACGGCAAAGCTCAGAGGCCATTTGTGACCTACGTCTGCCCCACCATATATCGCCCTTGGCTCCCTTGAAGCTGTGATGCCTTTAGGCCTTCATTCACAGCTTTATCCAAAGTGACACGCACAGTGTCTCTCTCATGTCGAGCCGCAAAATATAGCCAGGAAATGTTACTCATAAATGAGGGTCTCTCAGGTTTGGTAGAGCATGTGAGACAGCCTTATTCAAATAAATATTTAATAGACATATTGGTCTTTTATCTTTATGCATTTTGTTTCTCTTCCGATGGGACAGTGTCTGGTTCCCACTTCCCAGAAATGCATGATTTAAATCATCTGGAAGAAACATAGGTGTAAATTCATATCCTGTTGCTCCCAATGCAGTATACATCTGATGGGTTGGGGGCACTCAGCAGAAACTTAGTGCGCCGCATTGGATAAGAAGGTATAAGCTTGGTAAATTAGTAAACCAGTATTCAGAGTTTTATTTATATGTGGTTAATAAAATACCCTGACAGAAAAACCTGGTTCCGTTGCTGCCATGTTTTTGGTGCTACGGGTACCAATATGGCCCAAACTGGCATCCACGCCATGTGCACATATTTCTAGTGTAGGCAATGGTAGATGCCATTTTGGTGAAGGCATTAAACGTAGGCAGTGGAAGCATGCAGTATAATTGTAGATTGTGATGTCAATCAATGGGTAATGCTAAGTTAACTCTAGTGGTGCCTTTTTCAACCTCCAGGCTCCAACTAATGCTTTCTCTTAACTTCAAACAGCTGAACATTTGTCAGGAGCAGGCAGGACCCCCCCAGCCACATCAGTGCTAAAGGTATCATCAACTGCATTCAGGTTAGTTGCTGTTGATGCTAAGTTAGAGTTTTTGATGGCTTGTACTGTTATTTAAAGTTACAGGCAGTGGTGTTGCATGCAGTGAAAGTCTTGACATTTCACTTCAAGGGTTCTGCTCAGACCATTTGCTCCCAGTCATGGGTGCCGTAGCTACCATCACTTTGACCTGCAGCATTCCAGGGAGGCTGAGCAACACAGAGGAAGATAAGCAGTTCAAAGAGGGAAGAGGGGGAGGAGGGGAGAAGGGCTCTCAATGGGGCGCCATATCCACCCAGGTCTTCAAGGAGCAATTCTCCTATCTCAACCTAAACAAGGATGTGAAATGCCTCCACTCACAAAGACACAAATATGCCACCAGTTGCAGGCTGAGAATGGCGCTGTCAGTAACTATGAAGGTGACCATGAACATGCACTTCTTCATGTTGCGCTACTTCCAAGCTGGAGCAGAGAACATCGTAAACACATAGTTTGCTGTTCACTATGGCATAAGGAAGGTGACTGATGCACTGTATGCAAAAAGAGGGGAACACATTTGAGTTTTCACTCCAGAGACAGGCAGGTGGAACGTGCACGTGCTTCACCAAGAGACCGGGCTTCCCCAAGCTGTAGTGTCATTGAGTGCACCATGTTGCTTTGAATTTGCATTCGGCATTCCCCAAAGATGTATCCCAACTGCATAGGGTTTCATTTGCTCTATATACAGCTGATGTATGATCATACTCAGCACATCATGGAGGTCACTGCCTAATCATGATGCATTTATTCTGTGCCAGTCCACTATGCCATCAGCACGTGAGCCATCACGATAAACCAGAGAGTGGCTACTGGACAACAAGGGCTATCCACTCACCACCTGGGTTTATAACCACCTATACACATATGGGCTGAACACATACACCAAGAGTCAATGCTGCCACACAAAATGTTATTGAGCAGGCCACTGGGGTACTGTGGCAAAGCATCCAATGCTGGAATGTTCTGGAGGGGCCCTGTAGTATTCTCCAGAGTGCCACAATTCATCACTGTCTGCTGCATACTGTACAACCTTGCTGTGATTAGGGGACAGTCCTTGCAACCAGGTATACAGTGAACAGCTGAGGAGGAGGAAGGGTGGAAGCAACTGACACATTATCTTTCTGGCTGTGCAACGCATGATCTGCTCATCTGACAATGGTACCAGTGAATGCAACCTCAATTCCCATTGAGCAACTGTTCCACACCACAGCAGAAATTGCCCATTGCGGCAGAACTTGTATGAAACCTTGCCCTCCTGCAAGCTGATATCTGTTTTTTACCTAATAATTGGCTTTGTGTAATTCAAAATTTTTGTTTGGGACTGGAATATGTCGCTTTCAAACGTAACATGGAATTCAAAAGTATTATAATTAATTTTTTCCCAGAGAATTTTTTAGTACAAGATTACTAATTAAACTCCTTGCACAGTACTACATCTAAAATAACTTTCTCTGTAGTTGGTTCCACAATTTATTGTTTGCTCCAGGAAACTGTTGTGAAAGCATTCTACAAATTAATCTTCCAAACCATTTTTGCCAATTTGATTTGTTCAGTCTATATGAAGATTAAAGTGGCATTGCCTTTGTTACAAGCTCCAATTATTCCTTGCTTTATGTTGTGTCCAACAGTGTAACTACTATTAGGGGGCCTATGAACTACTCCCACCAACGTTTTCTGACCCTTGTTATACCTAACCTCCACTCATGTTGATTCTACTTCATGATATTCTGATCCAAGATCCTTTGTGACTACTGTCCTTATGTCACCTTTACTATCAGGGCTACTCCTCTTTTTGCATTGGTTTGTCTTTTTGAAATGTTCTGTACCCTGGAATATTTATTTCCTAGCCTTGATCACTTTGTAACCATGTTTCTGTAATGGTGATTAGACCTAAACCATTTACCTCTATTTGTGCCTGTTTATCTTATTGTGAATGCTTCACGCATTCACAGAAAGAGCCTTTAATTTTTTTTGTAACTACTAATCTTTGCCCGGACCTTATTTATTGATGCGCTATTACTGTTAAACTTTCTGTCTCTTCTTACCCAATCCGCTTGTCTTTAACCAAATTGCTACACTGCTCTATTGCCTCGACTTTTATCTTTAGATTTCTAAATCTCCCTTCATCTGACCACCCCTCTCCCCGACAAAATTTTAATTTAAAGCCTTAACAACAGACCTAGTTGTTAGATTTTCCTGAGAACTGACCTCAGCTGGGTTTAGGTGGAGCCCATCCCAATGGAACAGCTTCTTCTTTTCCCAGTACTGGTGCCAGTGCCCCATGATTCAAAACCCCTTCTTCCCAGACCGCTCTTTCAGCCACACATTAATTCTCTTTTCTTGTTTTTTTTAAAGCAGGACAAACAAGTGGCAGATGACCCTAGTGGGGTGGGGGGAAGGGATCGAAATGGGCTAAAAGGTGGAGATAAAACGCTAGTTTTAAATATAGGTGGGAAAAGAAAAATATATTTAAAAAATATAAATTATTGGAAAGGGGGTGGGGATGGAGGAGAGAGTTCATGATCTGAAGTTGTTGAACTCAATGTTAAGTCCAGAAGGCTGTAAGGTGCCTAGTCAGAAGATGAGGTGCTGTTCCTCCAGCTTGCGTTGAGCTTCACTGGAACATTGCAGCAGGCCAAGGATGGACATGTGGGCATGAGAGCAGGGTGGAGTGTTGAAATGGCAAGTGACGGGGAGGTCTGGGTCATGCTTGCGGACAGATTGAAGGTGTTCGGCAAAGCGGTCACCCAGTCTGCGTTTGGTCTCTCCAATGTAGAGGAAACCGCATTGGGAGCAGTGAATGCAGTAGACTAAATTGAGGGAAGTGCAAGTGAAGTGCTGCTTTACTTGAAAGGAGTGTTTGGGCCCATGGACGATGAGGAGGGGTGGGGTGGGGGGGGAGGGGGGAGTAAAGGGGCAGGTGTTCTGATGAAGAGTCATACAGACTCGAAACGTCAACTGTGTTCCTCTCCGCAGATGCTGTCAGACCCGCTGAGATTTTCCAGCAATTTTTGTTTTTGTTTCAGATTTCCAGCATCTGCAGTATTTTGCTTTTATTATAATTCTCTTTTCTTGTTGACCTTATGACAATTGGCCCGTGGCTATGCTAACAACCCAGAGATTTATTACCTTCTGCATTTTAATTTGTACCCTAATTCCTCAATGTCTGAGCAGAACATCATTCCTAGTTCTACCTATGTGATTGTTTCCCACATGGACCATGACAATTGGGCTCACTCCAAGTTCATCTCCAGCCATGAGGAGACATCTTTAACCCTGGCACTGGGCAAGCAACACAATCTTAGGAGCTCCTGGTTGTGGCTCCAAAGAACATTATCTATCCCTCTGACTATACTGTCCCCTAACACAACCACATTTCTTTCATTCCCCCAACTTGAATGGTACCTTCCACTATGCTGCTATTGTCAGTTTGCCAATCCATCCAACAGTCCTTGTTTGCAACCACACGGTAGCAAGTAGTTCATATTTGCTGGTCAAGGGCCAAGGCTCCTCTATCGCTACCTAATGGCTTCCCGCACCTGCCTAATATGCAGTCACACCCTCCTGTCTCTGACCATGACCAACTCTAAAGTTTTACTTATCCCTTCAGTGCTTGCAGCTCTCCCTCTCCAACTCAGGAGTTTTGAGCCCAAGTTGTTCAAGCTGCAGGCACTCGGTTGTCCAGGAGTGCAATGCTATCCAGAATCTTCCAGGTGTTGCCATCACGGCACGCCACCTGCCTGGCCATGTCTGTCTAACCTAATTTAATTGCTTTACTTTAATAAATTTGTAATAAGATAAGTAATTGCAAGTTACAGTATCCTAGATTGGAGACAAGAGAAAAACACTCACCAGCAACTGGAGGTGAAACAAAAAAAATAAAAAGCAGTGCCTCCTTCTCCCTCTGTGCCGGATTCCCACTTGCACCAAATTCTTGACTTCAGAACTAGTTAAACAAAGCACTTTCTTCCCCGATTGCACTGTGCCATAGAAAATACTCTATTTATATAGAGAGCTTATGACTCACAGTGAAGATACAACTGTTACATCAGCTTTCTGCTACAGTAATAATACTTATTCAAACAACCATTTCCAGCTGATTGAGAGTTAATTGCCAATGCCTCTGAGAGACAGTTTGTTAACTAGTTAACTAGGTTCTGTTAATTAGTATTTTTACACTTCAACCTTTTCAATGCCTTCCTTAATTCTTTCAGGTTTTAATACAAAATCACTGAAAAAAAAAGAGGAAAAGTATCTCACTCATTAACCACAGAAGACCCAGATTTCTTGAATATTTTGTCTAATTTTTTGCAGCTGGCATATAACAACTAAAACAACAACAACGTATATTTATATGGTGTCATTAAAGGATTGAAGCCTCCCAAGGTGCTTCACGGGAGCATTATACACCGAGCCACATACAGGTCAGATGACCAAAAGCTTGGTCAAAAAGGAAGGTTTTAAGGAGTGTCTTAAAGGAGGAAAGTGAGGTAAATAGGCTGAGAGATGTACGGAGGGAATTCCAGAGCTTGAGGCCGAGGCAACTGAAGGCACAGCTACCAAAGGTAGAGCAATTATGATTGAAAGTGCCCAAAAGGCCAGAATTAGGGGAGCACAGACATTTCAGAAGGTTGGGAGACTACTGAAATAGGGAAGGGCAAAACCATGGAGGGATTTGAAAATAAGGATGGGAATTTTAAAATTGAGACATTGCTTGACCAGCTGCCACACAGGTCAGTGAACACTGGGGTGATAAGGGAACGGCACTTGCAGTGTGTTAAAACACAGGTGGCAGAGTTTTGGATGAACCCCTCAAGTTACAGAGCGTAGAATGTGGGAGACCAGCCAGGACTACATTGGAATAATCGAGTCGAGGTAACAAAGCCATAAATGAGAGTTTCAGCAGCAAATGAGCTTTGACAGGGATGAAGTCAAGTAATGTTTTGGAGACGGAAATAAGCAGCCTTAATGACGGCAAGAATATACGCTCAGAAGCTGATCTAACTATCAAATGTGACACCAAGATTGCAAACAGACTGGCTTAATCTCAGATTGTTGCCAGGGAGAGGGATGGAGTCTGTTGTTAGGGACTGGAGATTGGAGCAGGGATTTGGCTTCAGTTTTCCCAATATTTAATTGGAGGAAATTTCTGCTCATCCAGTACTGGATGTCAGATAAGCAATTTGATAATTTAGCAACAGTGGAGGGGCCAAGAGAGTTGGGGGTGAAGTAGAGCTGGGTGTCATCACTAGGTGTGAAAACTAATGCAGTGCCTTCAGTTGATGTCATCAAGAGGCAGCATATAGGTGAGAAATAGGATGAGGCCAAGGATAGATCCTTGGGGGAGACCAGAGATAACAATGTGGGAGTGGGAAGAGAAGTCTTGCACTTGTTTTTTGGAGGTGAAGGTGGATAGTTCAGGGAGAAGGGCTTAAAAGGCAGACTGCAGTAGAGAGAAGAAGCCGGGGGCTGCCTCTGCAGTCCAGGATGATCGTGGAATAGTGAGCACACTTAGCAGATCTGGTAGTGTTTTAAGTGGTCCAACCAGATCTGGCGGTGGATGGCTAAACCAGTTGTCTACCATATCCTTTCAAGTCTGTGTCTCTTGGACATAAGTGAGTGAAGATGAGTGTCATGCCAGGGGAAATGGCCAAGGTGAGAGAGAGTGATAGTTTTATTGGGGGCTATGACATCAAAGCTGGAGGTGAGGGTACAGTTGAGTAAACCAATGACTGAAGAAATATTGTGATGTACAGAAGGCTAAAGGCTAGATAGTTGGGATTTTGAAAGTGCAGTTCTAAGTGCATTGACAGATACCTTTTTCCAGGGATGGATATAGAAAGACGTAGGGTTGGGGCGTTGAAGGGGGATGTAGGTTGAGAATGATACAAGGAAGTGATCAGAGATGATCTTAACTGTGATTGAAACAATGGGGGAAGCAAGACCAGGTGGGATGGCAAGGTCAAAGGGGTGGCCATGAATATGAGTTGGGGAATTTACACGGAGGGTGCATTTTAGGGAGGATAAGAGGGCAGAGGAGTGAAAACATCCTAACTATTTAAATCAGTTCAATTTTAGTTACATGAATGTCACATACTGAAGTATATTATATGACCAATATCCATTACTCTTCCAGTCCATTTAAATAAGTATATTGTACAAAAACAGAATGACATTAATAGAAAAAAGATATTTGAAGTAAGCATAATTCTTTAGAACTATAGATTTTTAGGATAAATACTGATGATCAGACTCTGTAACATCCTTGCACACAACTGGGCAGCAGATTAAACTCAACAAGCTAATATTTGATGTATGATACCACACTTTGATCCTCTGCTCAAATTAATAATCAGAATCTCAGAAAAGGAAAACTTTAAGTGGCTATTCTTCTTTGTGGTGTGGTGGGGAGGGGGTCTAGGGGCAGTGGTGGTTGGGAGGTGCTGCTGCATAGAGAGATTGCCAGCTGAACTCTGGCTACCTCCCAATGGGTTCTGGGGGTGGAGCCCTCATTGATGAGCACTCCATGGCCCACAGCGGTGCCTCCCAGTGGCAATGGCCACCCTCACATCAACTGCATTGCCAGTACACCACGACCCCACCCAATTCCAATCACCAGAGCTTGCCTGCCAAGCCCCAACTTCCCTCAAACATACTCACCTTTCTTTAAGGGTGCCCCACCATTGAAGTGCTCTCTCCCTGGTGTTGCAGTCTCACCAATCACCACCACTAGCAGTAGCACTAGCTGCCAAGCCACTGATTGGCCAGCAGTTCTTGAGGGCGGGCTGCCATTCTCAATTGGGCAGCAGTCCTGGCAGCGAAATCTTAATTGGCTGCCACCAAAAATGTGCCACCCAGGGTCTCACCTCCCACCGAATTGGGGTTTACTCCTGCTCTCAGCCCTGGCAGAGTTAGTTCAATATCACTGAGAAAATACAACCATATTTCTTGCCCCTCTTATTTTTTCATTAAATCCCTTTGTTGCTTTTAATCGTTTTCCGAGAGTACTGGACTTTCATTTTTCCACACGGCATCACAGTATCTTTACAATGCAGAAGGAGGTCATTCAGCCCATCGAGGCTGCACTGGCTCTCTGAAAGATCATTCCACCTCGTCCCACTCCCCTGCCTTATCCCCGCAACCTTGCACATTGTCTCTTTTCAGGAAGCATTCCTATTCCCTTTTGAATACCTCGATCGAACCTGCCTCCATCACTCTTTCAGGAAGTGTGTTCCAGACTCCAACAATCCTCAGATCACATTTACTCCTTTTGCCAATTATTTTGAATCTGTGCCCTCTAGTTCTTGATGCTCTCTTGAGTGGGAACAGTTTCTCACTATTTAACCTGTCCACACCCCTCAGGATCTTGAATACCTCTATCAAGTCTCCTCTCAGCCTTCTTTTCCTCCAAGGAAAACAGTTCCAACCTCTTCAATCTACCCTATAGCTACAGTTCTTCATCCTGGGAATCATTCTTGTGAATCTCCTCTATATTCTCTCCAATGCCTTCACATCCTTCATCAAGTATGGTGCCCTGAACTGGACACAGTACTCCAGATGAGGCCTCACTAGCGTCTTATACAAGTTCAACATGGCCTCCTTACTCTTGTACTCAATGCCCCTATTAATAAAGCCTATGATACTATATGCTTTATTAACTGCTCTCTCAACTTGCCCTGCCATCTTCAATGACCGGTCTATGTATACACCGAGGTCTCTCTGCCCTGGACCTCCTTTAGAGTCTCTCCCTTTATTTTATACTGTCTCACCATATCTTTCCTGCCAAAACAAATCACCTGGCAATTCTCTGCATTGAACTTCATCTGCCACTTGTCTGCCCAATCCACCAACATGTCTATGTCCTAATGAAGTTCAAGACTATTCCCATCACAGTTGACAACATTTCCAATCTTCGTATCATCTGCAAATTTTGAAATCATGCTGTGCACACCACAGTCTAGGTCATCACACTGTTTGTAGGTTTACCTATTAACAGTTCAGTCCTGTTTACTGTGGCCAATTAATTTCTCAACCATTCTCATCATTTAAATTAAAACATTTAGACTCATAGACTCAAAGATGTTTACAGCATGGAAGGAGGCCATTCGACCCATTATGTCCGCACTGGTCAAGAAAGATCTGACGACACTAATCCCATTTTCCAGTGCTTGGCCCATAGTCCTGGAGGCTATGGCAACACAAGTGAATATTTAAATACCTCTTAAATGTTACGAGAGTTTCTGACTCAACCATCTTTTCAGGCAGTGAGTTCTAGACTCCCACCACCCTCTGGGTGAAAAAATTTGGTTATGGTTCTTCCTTCTCCCTCTCCAAGTTCATCAGATTCATCCATATTATGCTCACTATTATCTAGATTTTGTCTTCCTGTCAAACAATGATAAGGACATCTGCTTTATTTCAACATCTTTCTGTATATCTGGATGCAGCTGAAAGAAGACTCTACTCTTCCTGCATTTCTATTTATGGAATGCAGTTAATATATAGTACAGAGGAACTGACACACCCCGAGTTTATTCTGTTGATGATTCAGAGTCACATCTATAATGACTTTCCCACTCATTGTGATATTTACCCAACTTATGGGACAAAAAATGCATTTCATTGTTACATTGAGGTACAGAAAGAGGAACAAACTTCAAATGTTTAATATCATAGAAATATAGAAGCATAGAAACTAGGAGCAGGAGTAGGCCATTCGGCCCATCGAGCCTGCTCCGCCATTCATTATGATCATGGCTGATCATCCAACTCAATAGCCTGCTCTTGCTTTCTCCCCATATCCTTTGATCCCTTTTGCCCCAAGAGCTATATCTAACTCCTTCTTGAAAACATACAATGTTTTGGTCTCAACTACTTTCTGTGGTAACGAATTCCACAGACTCACCACTCTCTAGATGAAGAAATTTCTCCTCATCTCAGTCCTAAATGGCCTACCCCATATCCTCAGACTGTGACCCCGGGTTCTGGACTCCCCACCATCGGGAACATCCTTCCTGCATCTACCCTGTCTAGTCCTGTTAAAATTTTATAGGTTTCTATGAGATCCCCCCTCATTCTTCTGAACTCCAGCGAATATAATCCGAATCGACTCAATCTCTCCTCATATGTCAGTCCCGCCATCCCAGGAATCAGTTGGGTAAACCTTCGCTGCACCCCCTCCATAGCAAGAACATCCTTCCTCAGATAAGGAGACCAAAACTGCACACAATATTCCAGGTGTGGTCTCACCAAGGCCCTGTACAATTGCAGCAAGACATCCCTTTCCTGTACTCGAATCCTCTCGCTATGAAGGCCAACATACCATTTGCCTTCTTTACCGCCTGCTGCACCTGCATGCTTACCTTCTGCGACTGGTGTACGAGGACACCCAGGTCTCGTTGCACATTCCCCTTTCTCAATTTATAGCCATTCAGATAATAACCTGCCTTCCTGTTTTTGCTCCCAAAATGGATAACCTCACATTTATTCACATTATACTGCATCTGCCATGCATTTGCCCACTCACTCAGCTTGTTCAAATCACACTGAAGCATCTCTGCATCCACCTCATAGCTCAGCCTCCCACCCAGCTTTGTGTCCTCTGCAAATTTGGAGATATTACGTTTAATTCCCTCATCTAAATCATTAATATATATTGTGAATAACTGGGGTCCCCAACTCTACTAGTTACATCCTCGAAAAATTCCAGTAGATTTGTCAAGCATGATTTCCCTTTAGTAAATCCATGCTGACTCTGTCCGATTTTGCCACTGTTTTTCACGTGCTCAGCTATTAAATCTTTTATAATGGACTACAGAATTTTCCCCACTACCCACGTCAAGCTGACAGGTCTATAATTCCCTGTTTTCTCTCTGCCTCCCTTTTTAAATAGTGGGATTACATTAGCTACCCACTAATCTGTAGGAACTGTTCCAGAATCTATAGAATCTCGGAAGATGACCAACAATGCATCCACTATTTCTAGGGCCATTTCCTTAAGTACTCTGGGATGTAGATTATCAGGCCCCGGGGATTTATCGGCCTTTAATCCCATCAATTTCCCCAACACCATTTCCCTACTAATACTGATTTCTTTCAGTTCCTCCCTCTCACTAAACCCTGTGTTCCCCAACATTTCTGATATGTTATTAGTGTCCTCCTTTGTGAAGACAGAACCAAGGTATGTATTTAGTTGGTCAGCCATTTCTTTGTATCCCATTATAAATTCCCCGTTAAAAACAGAAATTCTGCATGGTGCAAGAGTAAGCAAAACACCCACAAATGATGTTAGATGAAATTAAGCAGAAATATTTCACCACTTAAACCGTTTTGATGTGCAAGACACAAAAGAGCAAACAGTTTCTCCTGTCTGTTCTGTCCAGACCACTCATGATCTTGCACACCAGTTCTGCTTCTTCACCAGTTTATTTGTATAGCACATCTCGATTGAGGCTTTGGAACTGATTAAAGTTAACAAAACATACAATTTGCTGTGTGAAACGCTACATTCTATTTTTCACTGAAATAAGCCTGGGAAATATTTTGAAAATTTGAATTTATTGCATGGAATGGTTTAATAGAGTATGAAAAATTTAAAAAAACTAAGTGGGCTTTTGTCTTTCTGTTTCTGACTCTTCTTGAGATATGGTCATTCCTGATGATGGAACAATCCTTTTAGAGAATTAGTGTATCAGAACTTAAGGCCTTTTATGTATTGGTCTCTGCCTGCATAGCAGGCAAACTGACAGATTGTGACAAGCGGTGGTGTAATGGTATTTTCACTGGACTAGTAATCCAGATTAATGCTGTGATGAAATTGAATTCAATAAAAATTTGGAATTATAAGTTTAATGTTGACCATGAAACCATTGTCGATTGTCATAAAAACCCATCTTGTTCACTAATGCCCCGTAGGGAAGGAAATCTGCCGTCCTTATCTGGTCTGGCCTACATTTGACTCCAGATCTACAGCAATGTGGTTGACTCTTAAATGCCCTCTGACATGGCCTAGCTAGCCACTCATTTGCATCAAACTGCTACAAAGCCTTTAGGAATGAAACCGGACAGACCACCTGGCACTGACCTAGGCATCAGAAACGACAATGGCATACTCAGCATTGTTGATCCTGCAAAGTCCTCCTAACATCTGGGGGCTTGTGCCAAAATGTCAAGCAACAACCTGACATAGTCATACTCACGGAATTTTACATTACAGACATTGTCCCACCACCACCATCACCATCCCTGGGTAGGCCCTGTCCAAGACAGACGCAGCAGAGGTGGCGGCACAGTGGAATGCAGTCGGGAGGGAGTTAACCTAGGCATCCTCAACATTGACTCAACCACATGAAGTCTCATGGCATCAGGTCAAACATGGGCAAGGAAACCTTCTGCTGATTACCACCCCACCACCCCACCCTACCCCCAGTCAGCTAATGAATCAGTTGAACACCACATGGAGGAAGGACTGAGGATGGCAAGGATGCAGAATATTCACTATTTGGGGGACTTCAAGAGTGGCTCAGTAACACCATGTCATACCGAGCTAGCCGAGTCCTAAAGGACATAACTGTTAGACTGGGTCTGCAGCAGGTGGTGAGGAAATCAACAAGAGGGAAAAATATTCTTCACCTCATTCTCACCAACCTGCCTGCCGCAGATGTATCTGTCCATGACAGTATCGGTAGGAGTAACCACCGCACAGTCCTTGTGGAACAAAGTCCCATCTTCACATTGACAATACCCTCCATTGTGGCACTACCACCGTGCTAAGTGGGATAGATTTCAAACAGATCCAGCAACTCAGGAGTGGACAACCATGAGGCACTGTGGGCCATCAGCAGCAGCAGAATTGTACTCAACCACAATCTGTGTGACCTCATGGCCAGGCATATCCCCCACTCTACCATTACCACAAATCCAGGGGATCAACCCTGGTTCAATGAAGAGTGCAGTTGGGCATGCCAAGAGCAGCACCAGGCAAACTTAAAAATGAGGTGTCAACCTGATGAAGTTACAACACAGGACAACTTGTGTGCCAAACAGCATAAGGAGCAAGTGATAGACAAAGCTAAGCAATTCCACAACCAACAGATCAGATCTAAGCTCTGCAGTCCTGCCACATCCAGTCATGACTGGTGGTGGACAATTAAACAGCTCACTGGAGGGAGACGCTCCACAAATATCCCATCCTCAATGATGGAAGGAGCCCAGAACATCAGTGCGAAAGAGAAGGCTGAAGCATTTGCAACAATTGTCAGCCAAAAGTGAAGAGTGGAAGATCCACTTGGACTTTAAAGGTAGTTACTTAGATTAGGTAATGTCACTAGACTAGTAATCCAGAGGCCCGCTTGATGTTTCGAGTACACCGGTTGAAATTCAACCATGGCAGCTGGTGGAATTTAAATTCGATTAATAAAATCTGGAATTGAAAAAAAGTCTCTAATGGTAACCATTAGCTTCCATTGATTATCATAAAGCCCCTCTGGTTCCCAAATGTCCTTTAGAGAAAGAAATCTGGCATCTTTATTTTGTCTGGCCTACATGTGACTTTAGATCCATAGTAATGTGGTTGACTCTTAACTGCCCTGTGAAATATCCTGAGAAGGCACTCAGTTCATGGGCAATTATGGATGGGCAACAAATGCTGGCCTTGTCAGCAACGTCCAAATCCTGTGAAGGAATTAAAGAAAAGGCGCTGGGACATTGTTGTTCACCATTTACATAATCTGTTTGGACTCAGAAATTGGAAGTGCAATCCCAAATTGGGGAGTGTAGTTAATACGGAGGAGGACTACGACAAATTAGGGAAAGACATTATGAGACATATCCTTAGAGGTACAGGGTAAAGCTAGAATATTTAATGAATACTTTTTATCCATGTTTACTAAAAGGAGGGTGCTGACAGAATATCAGTAGAAGTGGAGACATTAGAGGTAATGGATGAGTTGAAAATTGGTAGGTAGGATATACAGAAAAGGATGGCTATGCTCAGATTGGATAAGTCGCCTGGCCCAGTTGGCTTGCCTCGCAGGTTCCTGAAGCAAGTAGGAGTTGAGATAACGGAAGGGCCTGCTATAATCTTCCGATCTTCCCTAGATACCAAATTGGAGACTGGTAAATGTGGCACACTTGTTCAAGAAAGTTTATGAGAACACTCCAAGTAACCACAGGCCAGTCAGTTTAATATCTGTGGTGGGTGAGGTTTTAGATCAATAATCAGGTTAAAAAAAATCAACAGGCACTTGGAGAGGTTTGAGTTAATTAAGGAAAGCCATTACAGATTAGCAGAAGGCAGATAATGCTTGACTAATCTAATTACATTTTTTGATGAAGTAACAGAGAAGGTTGGTAAATGGAAAGCAATGGATGTTATCTATAAAGGTTTCAAAAAAAGCTTTAAAGTGCCACATAAAAGGCTGGTGAATAAAATTGAGACTAATGGAACAAGAGGGTCAGTGCCAACTTGGATAAAAGATCTGAATCAAAGAAAGAAAACAGCAACTTGTGGTAAGTGATTGATTTTCAGACTGGAGGATGGTGGACAGTGGTGTTCCCCAAGGGTCAGTGCTAGTACTACTGCTTTTTTGAAATATATAAATGACTTGAATATTGGAATACTCAGTAAAATTTCAAAATTTGCTGATAATTGCAAACTTGGGGATATGGCAGACATTGGGGATGATGCACACTGACTGCAAAAGGACATAGATAGGCCAGCAGAATGAGCAGACAAGTGAAGATGGAATAGAATGCAGGGAAATATGAGATAATTCTTTTGGTAGAAGGGAGGCAATATAGGCTAACTGACATAATTATAAATCATGTATAGTGACAGAAAGACCTGGGTGAGGCAGTGGTGGTGGGTTGTGTGGGGTGGTGGTGGGTGAGTTCATGTGGATAGACCTTTGAAGGTGGCAGGACATATTGCGATAGTGATTAACATAGCATATGGAACGTCAGGCTTTATAATTAGAGACATTGAGTATAAAAGCAGGGCAGTTATGCTGAATCTTTATAAAGCTCTAATTTGGCCCAGTTCTGGTCATCCATACTCTTGAAAGGATATGAGGGTCCTTGATAGGGTGCAGAGGAGATTTACCAGAATGGTTCCAGGGAGAAGGACTTTTGCTACGACGTTAGGATATAGGAGCTGGATCATTCTCCTTGGAGCAAAGGAGATTGAGGGAGACATGAAAAGGATTATGTCAGGCTTAGATAAGGTGGACAAAGAAAAGTTGCTCCCATTAGTTGATTGTACAAGGAATAGGAGATAGAGATTTTAAGATTTTGGGCAAGAGATGCAGGGGGAATGTGAGGAAGAACTTTTTTGTGCAATGAGTAGTGGCAATGATCTGGAACCTGTTGCTTATGAGGGTGGTGGAAGGGGAGATGATAAATCATTTCTAAAGGAAATTGCATGGGCACTTGAGGGAAATAATCTTGGAGGGCTATGGGGATAGAATGGGGGAATGAGACTGATTGGATGGCTCAACAGAGAGATGACATGGACTCAACAGGCTGCAGAAACTCTTTCTTTCTGGTAATAATTCTATGAATATATGACATTAATAAGTTTGTAGAATGGTCATGTAATTAGCAAAAAGATTGAGGTGGTTGTTTTATTTGGAAGATGAAGGAGGCCACTTACTCCTTGTAAGTAAAATAAGTTCCTAAATAAGGCAGAGCAACTTGAGATCTGAGAGTAAAGGTACACAAATCATTTCAAGTAAGGACACAGGTTAATAAGGCCATAAAAAAAAGGATACCAAGCACTGGGGTTCATTTCTAGAGGAGTACAATTGAAAAGGAGAGAAGTTATGTTAAACTTGGATTAGAACCTTGGTTTGTCCACATTTGAAGTACAGTGAAAATTTCTGGTTTCTGTAGTACAAAAAGGAATAGAGGAACTGGAGTAGGTGCAAAAAGAATTTACTAGAAAGATACCAGAACTGAGGGATTATACCTATCAGGAAAGGTTGAGCAGGCTGCAACTCTTTTCTCTAGAAAAGGTAATACCAGGACATTACCTGGTACTTTAGGTTTATTATTGAGTTTGTAGATTAGACCAAGAAAAGATTTTTCCATTTAGTGGGGTGGACTGGAACTAGGTTTCATGAATTTAAGTCAGTCACTAACAAATCCAAAAGGGATTTCATGAGAAATTGGGCAGAATCGACCCAGATTTACACTAAGTGCGGTAGCAGTGGGGAAAAATGACGCTTTACCCCCCGGCCACAGTGGTGGGTTTTAACGCCATATCGTCCCAAACCTGCCGTATTAATCATGCAATCCCAAGGTACATGCCGTTTCATTGGCAGGCAGGCTGTCATTCGCTTGCCATGCCGTCACTTCGCCACTTCATCATGCCCGGCACCATATTTAAAGTACAGCCATGCTCAGTCTTCCAGCCCAGGACCGCAGCAAAGAAGACATGGCCCCGAAAGGCAAGAAGACTGTACCCCTCGATCACATTTTGGAAACCGTGGAGGCCCCCTGTGATGTCCTCTACCCCTGCTGTGACCGCTGGAGGGGCAGCAACATTACCACTCCAGCTTGGGAGGTGATGGCAGTGGTGGTCAGTGCCAATGTTGCACAGAAGAGGTTGGCCATCCAATGCAGTTAGAAGATGAATGATCACATCCGTGCCACTAGGCTATGGAAACTATCTCATCACTCTAAACTCACACACTCAGGCCCAAAACACATTCACTGGCATCTCACTCACTGCTGGCTCGAAGGACATCACCACCAATCCTCACACACATACCCTCACATGTCCATCTGGCCTCATCTCCTCTGGAGACTGCCTCCTCAGCCCTCACCATCTTGAGGCCACTTGCACAGATCAACATGTGCCCCCACACACCTTGGATACCCTCCTTCTGCAGTACAGCCCTCGTCCTGCAGCCTCTTCCCTTGCCTGAGGCCACTTCTTCCCATTCCCCAAGCAAACCCTAGCCCTGCAGCCATTGAAGAGCCACCCCCGCCTTATGCTGGTTTGGTAGGTAAGGACCTGCCCGCGAGCCCCCCTAAAAGTGATGAGGTGCTGTCCGTGAAGCCTGGTGCTGATGACTATGAGTGCTGACCGAAGCAAGGTAGGCAAACAAACTTTGAAGTCCTGAGCGAGGTGCAGCCCATCAAGTGCACACCTTATGTATGCTGTTGTGAAACATGTCGGTGTGTTTTCCTGCCGACGTGGGGGGGGGTTGGGGGGCGATTCTGGCGAGCTGGCCTTATAATGATATGCAGATCTATTACAATGAGGTTCCCAACATCTGATGGCAGGAAACACAGCTCACCATCAGTGGACTGAACGGCTGATTGCTAACTGGTTTCACATCGTTGTCCGCTCACGCCACCGAACACGCCCGACACCAGCAATCATGGAAAATCCAGGCCATTGTTTGTTTACCCAGAGAGTGGTTAGAATGCACTACCTTCTACCACAGGAGTTGCTGAAGTGACTAGCATAAAGCATAGGAGAGAAGGAGATGGAATGATATGTTGATGGGGTTAGGTGAAAAAGGGTGGAGAGAGGTTTATGTGAAACATAAACACCAACATATACCTGTTGAGCTGAACAGACGTTTTCTGCGGTGTAAATATTAATGGTCCAGATTTTCCTTCTTCACTAATGGCAAACGCAACTGAACCACAACTTCCAGAGACCTGACTTATGCTCAAGACTGGAAGTTGCGGTAAGCCTCCTAGGGCTCCAGAGGAGCCCACGTTGATGATCCTCCCGAGCCCTGTAACTCAGGATTTTAAGCTTAATGCCCCGAGGTTATGCTAGTTTTCATGAAGATCTTTCATGAATGGAAATGAAGATACAATCAGCAGTTCTCTTTGCTCTTGGCGATGGATTGCACAGGTGATGCAGCTCAAAATTATTTCCCCTGGTGATCTTTAGATCCAAGGCCACCAAGCTGAATTTTGTGCCCCAGCATGACATTTTGTAATACCTGGGTGTCCCTGATGTATTCTCTTGGTAGGATCAACCTCTCATCATAAATTAGCAACACTGAAATATCTGTGTTGCTCAAAGTATTGTTTTAGGATGAGATTGTTTGGAACATATTCTAGCCATCCATTTTAGCACATTCTTCACCTGCTTTTTGTGCTTGTTATATTTCATTCAGCCTCTATGTTGTTGCTGGTAGGAATTTTATAGTAAATGAGGTATATGACCCTACATCCTCTACAAGATTAATGTTCTCATGTTGAGGCTTCTCAATAGGAATACATGACAATGCATCTGCTGTTGCTTGTTGTTTGCCTTGAACATATTCATCCAGTTCCTTCCTGCTGTTCCTGGGAAATCTTCTGCTTGTTTTTTTCAAGGTGTTCCAATTCATCAACTTTATAGATGAGTTGTAGGTCTGTGCAAGCTTTTTGACTCAACAGTGAACATTCTTGGTTGTGGATCACATACAAAAATTCTGTGGTTTCTCTTCCTGTGTACCAGAGTTTAGCAGTCAATTGCCCCTTGACCTTCAGTTGAATATCTCCTGGACCATGGAATCATATGATCGATGGCTGGAGAAAGTCTATTTTCACCACTGTTCCGTGTCTGAAAGAATTGAAAGTCCTGCTCCAGTGTCTAACTTGAAGTTTGTGTTCTGTCTGTTGACCTTCCCATTTGATCTTGTAATTTCTCCCCAGAATAGCAGTTCATTATCTTTTTCTTCTTCAGCTTCTTGAATGGTACATGATCTTAGCTGTTTCATCTTTAATTTTTGTCTTAGGAGCATTTTGCCGCAACTAACCAATTTAAGATGGCCTCTCTTCTTGCAGGAATGGTGCTCCACATTTTTGATGGGCATTCTTCATGCCTTTTTCCTGCACAATGAGAGCACTTAATAACGGCAGCTACTGTGCCCTCTTCACTCTTTCCCTGTTTCAGATTAGATGTGCCGCTACTCCTATGTCCAACAAACTGCACTGTATCAGCTGTTTTTTTCTACAAGATTTCTTTCTTGCTGCAAATAAATATCTAGTTTTGTTTTCTCACTTTTGCCTGCCTTGTTAACTGCATAGCCTCCGCTAGGGTCAAATTTTCCCTATTTGCAGAAAATTTGATAAAGTCTCTTCTAAGACTCCTACAACAATGCAATCCTGAATCAATTAATCTTAATTAGAGGCTGCGATAACCTGTTCATACATTTCTGTGTCATCCTTTATGGCCTTTCTGATCATTACATAATCTGCAATACTGCCTATGGCGCAGAGTAACGTAACAACCTGTTCCTTGCTAGTCTTCTCTGCTAGTCCTGTAGCTGTTTTATACCTTTTATACCTGCAAAGTTAGTTCTGCCACTTGTTGGTTTGATCTGCGCCTTCCACGTGATTGAAACATTCTGGCAAAGGTAGGATTTTCTCCAGGGCTTCCCTTCACTATAGCCTTTTCTGGAGTTCTGTTGAAGATTTCCCCATGTTGGTTTTGTCCTGCAGTCATTTCTCTTGCTGCTTCTTCCAGTCACTGGGCTCTTCATTTGTTGTTCCTCTTGTCATGTTTTTCGCCGTCACCATCTGTTATCATCGTTGTGGGTCTTAGATGGGGTTGTTCATGATTTGAACTTACAGATGATGCTGGAGGCTAAGCTGTTGGTAAATTTGCTTTTTATTGAACATTATACCACATCTCTCCCCATGCTATATTGTCATGTGATGTAGACTACATATTTAACATTAACCCTTTATGCTTCAGCCACAATACTGGTTGATCACCCTTCTCAATTTCCATTATATCAACAAACATTTTTTATGATTGGTGGTTGGTTTTACAACTGGATTCCATTCCTGTCATTAACCTTCTCCATTTTTCTGGTCTGGGAACTGCCACTGACACACACTGACTTGCCTGCACCAGTAACTGGGTTTCTAGAGTGGGCATTCTGGTTCAAAGACAGGGATCCTATTGCCTGAGCCACAAGACCCTCTGTAATATGTTACAAACTGAAAAGATAAAATTAAACGAAGCAGTCACAACAATTCAGAGGCGAGATGGTGCTATCATGAAAATATTTGAATTGTTATATAACCTTAAGAACATTCAGTAAATGATAGAACATGATTGACTGAGAGCAACCAATATCAAAGCCTTTGTCAGACAATATATGGATAATGGCGACAGAGCTGGATTAGACATGTCACTGTACGATCCCTTTTAAACTGAGCATTATGAACATAGAAGAGGGCGTAGTAGCAAACATCAGTTATCTTCAATCTTCAAGTGATGTGGTAAGCAAGCATTGAATGTGACCTGAAGCAAAAGCTGATAAGGTAAGCATTTCCACCGGTAAATACAATTGAAGGCCATGCAGATAATTCACTGGAACTCTCAGGTCACCTGGAATTTGTTTCTGTGACAGCTTTTGGAAGAGTCTGTGTAAGGGTTTGTGTAACTAGTCATCTTTGTGAAAAGAAATTGAATTAGCTGTGGGCAGGACCAAGTATTGGTCACCATAGACCAATATTAATCTTCTGGAAGCATGGGCCGTGATTTTCTGGCCCGCCCCAACTGGCGGGATCTTCCGGTCCCGCGAAGACAATAGATGTTTGACTGGCTCGCCTCATCCGCAGCAGGGAGAGCCGCCGCGGGGGGGTCAGAAAAACCTGGCCTTGGTTAAACTTTGCTTACCACTCAGTTGGCTTCTACAACAAGCTTGTTAAGTTTACAATTCAAAGTTTGTTAAAATATTTAACAGTATTAAAAATCTTTTTAAAGTATTAAAAAGTTTATTACAATTTTTGAAAGTCGTAGAAAAATCTTGGACTTCAACATATGATTTCTGATAGAATGTACTCTCCCTCTTCAACTTGTACTGCTCAGTAATTTTACTAGTGGTTACTAGTGGCCACTTTGATATAACAACGACCAAACAGGAGCCAGTCAAGTGAATAATTCATATGGTTCAATTTGTTCAGGCAACGATATTGCCAAACCGTAAAGCACAATTAGAAAAATAAACTTAAACAACCATTCCTATTCAACCTCGAATTGGCTTGTTATTGTATTTGGATCAAGTATTTGTTGTTAAATGTCCTTTTTTAAAAGAAAGACTTTTTTGTTCATAGTTGATATCGAAACATACGTTTAAACTGCCACAAAGCATTATAATCATCAAAGCAACATTAAATATTAATCACTGTAGTAAAATTGTGGAAGGAGCATCCCACAATATACATTTTAACAAAAGTAAACTTACAACCTAAATATTAAACTGTTACCTGTGTCTAATGAAGGTGTTTACCAGCACAGCAGAGAAAAGAGGCAATATCAACTGCAGATTGCAGAAATGCCTGCCTTTATAAATACCCAGGCATTCATTTCGTTGATCTCTTAGTTACTCATAAATCATAAATTTCCAACCAGCACCAACACACAATCCCCTGATTTATCTGAGAGTGAAAAACCCAATAGCTTTTGGAGGGGTTTCCCAATACAAAGACTTCAGCATCAGACCTGGAAGTGGCAAAAACTTGGTGGTCAATTTGTTGTGATCTCCGTAGAGACCAATAACTTTTAAAAAGAAATTCAAGCTCCCAGTTAATAGCTGAAAGGAGCATAGAGATTTCACTATTTAAGATATTTACTGTAATAAACAGAATAAAAGCACTATTGACTATACACTATCTTTGTAGGCAACTTCGACTTTAAAAAACAGAACAGAACTTTTAACACAACCGAACAAATTCACTATCAGGTATATATCACACGGTCCTTTAAGTAGACATTCTATTCTCCCAGAATTATTCCAAAATGATTCTTAGCTCCCCAGGGTTTATTTCTGAATTTTTCTTTTCCAAGCCTGGAAACTTTTAACTCTAGAACTGTCTTTCACAGTGTGAGTTTTCCTGGAGGCTTCTCTCTCTAGCGCAAGCTAGATAAATCTTCCAGGCTCAATTAGCTCCCCTTGAACTTTGTACTTCTAAACTAACATAAGATTCCACCTGCATTCCTGCATGGTGAACCATAGACACTTTCAGCCTTTAGCTGCTCTCTCTCTTTCCTGGGCCCTGGGAATAACCTGCTGTGATATTCAGTGATATTTTAGAAAAATCCGTGACCCAATATCACAATGGGTTCCTCTGTACTCTTTCCATATCAAAGCCAATCATCATGCCAACATGAATCACATAGGCCTTATATCTAGGTAGAGATACTATCTCTAGCTTTGGCTAGCTATCTAAGAGAGTGCAACTCTCTTTCATCTTGGAAGTAAATGAACAGCTGAAAGCACAACTGTTTACAACACAACATTCTCATCACTTTTCTGGGACCTTGGAGAGTCATAGGCTTGGTTTTTTGCTCCTGGGTCCAGAGTGCAGAGTCAAATATTTCCTGGCTCCGCAAACCCCACCTGGGAGAAAGCAATCCAGACGTCAGATTTTCATTCTGGGGTAGTGGGGTTCCTTGGGAGTTGGGCTGTGTGGCACCAGAATGAGTGCAGAGGATGCTGGGTACGGAGGTGGGCTGGGTGGAAGGCTTACCTCGGTGCATCAGCACTGTATCAAAGTTTTTTAAAAAAACAGACAAATCCCTCACACCCTCCCACCTACTGCCCATGCCCCATCCATGCCAATCTATGCTACCTCATGCTTCCCACCCACACCCCATAGCCCCTCATACTCTTCGTGCTGACCCATGCCCCTCTTCCTATCCCCCATGGCTCCTCTTACCCTCCATGCCAACCTATGCCCCTCTGCCCACCCCCACATGGTCCCTCATACCGACATGCCAACCCATGCCCCCCACCCACCACCCTTTGCCATGCCACTAGCATGCCAAATCATCCAGAATCCACCATGGGCAGACCTCAGAACCCATGCTGAGATTAAATAAAGTTCCAAGTGTCCATTGCAGACTTTAAATTAAAAAAACTCATTCATAAAACCCCAACATGTTTCACAACTGCACATAAACAACATGTACCTGGCGGGCTGCACTTCACTCGGGATGTCAAGGTTTGTTTGCCTACCTTGCTTCGGTCAGCACTCGCAGTCATCAGCACCAGGCTTCACAGAAAGCACCTCATCACCTTTAGGGGGGCTGACGGCAGGTCTCTACCTACCAGATCAGCCATATGTAAGGGGCTTTTCAATGGCTGTAGGGCTAGGGCTTGCTTGGTGAAGGAGGAGAAGTGGCCTCAGAAGAGGCTGCATGGCGAGTGCTTTACTGGGGAAGGAGGGTAACCCAGGGTGTGTGTGGGGGCACAAATTGATCTGCGCAAGTGGCCTCGAGATGAGGAGGGCTATGAGGCAGTCTCCAGAGGAGATGAGGCCAGATGGACAGATGGGCATGTGAGGGTGTGTGTGAGAGAGTGAGTGGTATTGCCCCTCGAGCAGGCAGTGAGTGAGATGCCAGTGAATGTGTGATGGGCTTGAGTGTGTGAGCTTAGAGTGATGAGATGGTTGCCACACCCTGGCTGCACGGATGAGATCATTCATCCTCTATCTGCATTGGACGGCCAACCTCTTCTGTGCAGCCTTGGCACTGACCACCACTGCCATCACCTACCAAGCTGGAGTGGTAATGCTGCTGCCACTCCAGCAGCCAAAGTGGGGGTAGAGGACATCACAGGGGGCCTCCACAGTATCCAAAAGGCACTCGAGGGCTGCAGTCTTCACAGAATCATAGAATTGTTACAGTGCAGAAGGAGGCCATTCAGCCCATTGTGTCTGCACCAGCTCTCTGAGCATTTTAACTTAGTGCTAATCTCCTGCCTTTTCCCCGTAACACTGAACATTGTTTCTATTTAAATAACCACCCAATGCCCTCTTGAATGCCTCAATTGAACCTGCCTCAACCACACTTCCAGGCAGTGCATTCCAAACCCTAACTACTCACTGTGTGAAAAAGATTTTTCTCACCTCGCATTTGCTTCTTTTGCAAAACATTTTAAAACTGTGCCCTCTGGTTCTCGATCCGTTTATGAGCCTTTCAGGGCCATGTCTTCTTTGCAGCAGTCCTGGGCTGGAAGCACTGAGCATGGCTGGACTTTAAATATGGCGCCCGGTCTGATGAAATGGCAAGGTGATGGTGTGGCAGGCGAATGTGATCCCACCCGCCATGGAAACGGCATGTTTCCCAGAAATGCATAAGTAATGTGGCAGGTTTGGAACAATATGGCATGAAAACTTGCCCGCTACTGCACTTAGTGCAAGTCTGGGACGATTCCACCCCGTGATGTCCATAACCACTTGGAGCTGTCAATCAAACTGTAATATGGCTGGCATCCTACCGTGATAATGGACGGTTATGAAATCAGTAATGCAGCAGTAATTAGGGATGGAAGCCCTAAGGCTTATGTCAACAGGCAAATTGAAATAGCAAGCAATCTTTTTTTTACGCTCCAGTTTTTCTAAAGAATTAAGGGCCAGGAGTTTTAAATGCCTTAACAGCTTGAATACTTCTTTGGATATTTCATCTTGACACTTTGGACAGTTGTTTTTGACAGCTCCTTTTGACAGTTCATCTTGGCACTTTTTGCAGTTGTTTTGACAGTTCCAATGACTTTATGATGGCCCCCAAAGATTGAACCCCTCCCCTTCCTTCCCACCCTTTGAAGAATTAAATAAAAAATCAGACTTCCCATTCCCGTTCGCCTGCCCAGATCAACCATTTTATGATGTGAGCAGCGTATAATTGGGGTCAATTGGCTTGGTAACTGTAGCATAAGGGTCTGGCACATATAGGGTTAACATGGGACTAAGTAAGGTACCGCCAACACAGTGATGTAAGAAAACACATGACCCGCACCTAGGGGCCAATCTAGTGTTGGACAGAGCTGTGTGCACAAGCAAGCATGGAGACAGCTCATAGCTTGAAATCTTTACTGCATATATGTACATAGTTATTTAGTTAATAAATACACTCAGTGAACTTACTTAAGACTACGTAGACTTCATAAAGATCTACCGAATAGTATCTAACATCTTACAACAGTAACAAGATTGTCTATTATCTTGATTATCTATTTAAGTATGGCTGCCGTTTTCATAATCCTCCCACGCACCCCCACCCCCCCATTATGGGGGTGAGCTCGGGGGTGGGCAGGATGGTGGTGCGTTGGGCATCCGCCTTAGTCTACATGCCCCAAGCCAAAAACACACCTGGCGGGGGCATGTAAAATGCAGCCCCAAGCGTACTAAACGTAGCTGATTGGGTTACTTTGTTTTTCCTCTTTTTAAAATATGCTTGAGGCAGTCGGTTGCTTGCTGGTACCTTGTCTATGTGGTTATTCTCCATTTTCCATCGTAAGTTATGAAGGTGAGTAAGCTATTTAATTATTGAAGACTATCGTAACAGAATCCTCAGTGGATATCCACATGTCCATTTTCCAGCACTGGGATTGATGACCTCTGCTGGCTTTTCTCCTCCCTGGTCCAGAGCAACCTAACTGATGCCTCAGCAGAGAACAGCTAACTGAACACAGACATGAATTCCAACCTAGGTTCTTTCTAGTCTGCGTAGTTCAGTAACTCCATATGGCACACTTACTAACTGTATCATCAGAGGAAGGGGATCTGATTTAAAAGCGTGCTTTTCAATGAAAGTGATCCTTGAAAGCCTCAGCATCAGATTACCAGCCAGAGATCCCATGGTACTATTTCAAGAAGAGCACATATACTGCAGCGGTTCAAGACGGCGGATCACCACCACCTTCTCAAGGGTAATTAGAGGTGGGTAATACATGCCAGTATGTCCACATCCTGTGAATGAATAAAAAAAATATAGGCCAAAATTTATCCCTCAATCAAAACCACCAAAAACATATTACTAAATCATTGTTGTTTGTGCAACCTTACTGTGTGTAAATTTGATGCAGAAATTGCCTACAAAACAACTGTAACTTCAAAAGTAATTCATTGTTTGAAAGCTCCTTGGAATATCCTATGGATGAGAAAAACACCTAACAAGTGCATTGAATAGCAGAGCAGGCTTGGTGGGCCATATGGTCTAGCCCCGCTCCTATTTCTTGTGTTCTTCTTTCTCTCTTCCTTGGTACCATGATTAATAGCATGAGGATTCTTTATAAATTCCTTTACGAATGTCATCTGGTGTTAGCTAGTTATGATTATCATTATACAGGGAGATTTAAGGGTGTAGGTTTGATATAAGGGTTTCCTGTTCCTGGAATACATCTAGATGCAATTGTATTTTTGAAGTTCAGATAGTGCAAAAATACTGTTATCACATATGAATCTGTTCTGAAGGTGGAATTGTGGTACACAAGCAAGGGCGTCCACCCCCAACAGAGAAGTGCTATAATGTAGGACAAACAGGAGAAATGGAGAAGTCAGATACAGTAGTCAGTATAATGTGGAGAAGATTGGAGAAGAAGGAGTGGATACTCAAACAGTATGGCAAAAATCATTAGTGCCCAAAATGAATCTAAGGGGGTATTGGATGGTCCTAAAATATTGTATCATTCACCTTGATATACAAATGAACTGCAGCATTTCAAGAATGCCACTCACCACCATCTCCTCAAGGGCATGAAGGGATAAACTGCAAATGCTGGCCTTGTCAACAATGCTTATATCCCATGAAATAATATAAGAAAAATTACATCACGAGTGGACTATGAGGGTTATCCATCAATCAACATTACTGTGTACAAATACACCAAAATTTGACTTGGCTTTTAACTTAACTGGAAGACCAATCAATGAAAAGGGAAGTTTTAAAATTTGCTCCCACTTCAAGATGAAAAAGGTTCTTGTTTCAATTTTTTAAAAAAGTTAGAGAAAATAGGATAGGTTGGTTAGATAGGAAAAGTAAAGTTATTATAATGCTAAGACATATTGGGGTAGAAATTTCTTTGTGTTTTGCTGAGATTTTGAATGTGAAATCACTATTCCACTTACCAAAGTGTAATATCTGGTCTCCTTGTTGCTTAAGGTGCACATTAGGTGTTCCTGTTGGCAACCTGAAATCAATGCTGGCCTCATTAAAATATATAAATAAGGGTCCTAAACTTGACAAAACAAAAACAGAATTACCTGGAAAAACTCAGCAGGTCTGGCAGCATCAGTGGAGAAGAAAAGAGTCGACGTTTCGGGTCCACACGACCCTTCAACAGAACTCAGAGAAGAAAAGAGTCGACGTTTCGGGTCCACACGACCCTTTAACAGAACTCAAGCTAACTAAACTTGAATTGGTGCCTGGCAGTATTTAATTTGTTCATTAATGACTCAGATTTGCAGTAATAATAATGACAAGACTGTCACCATTCATCATTGCTCCTCTGAAACTGGACAGTCTGGGATCCACACGTATGCCGTTAAAGATGGAAATCCGGAAGTTGCTCTGTCAATGATTCTACGCTTCCCCACAGAGTACGCTATTGAAGTGCGCTGTAGTCTGCAATCAAGTAGAATTGATCCTACTTGGACTGATGAGAACTTGCAATGATATACGATTAGTTTCACTGTAAAAACTCTTGGAAGGTTATATCTTATTGAATGAGGTGGACTTTTAGCAGCATACTAAGTTCATAATTACTGCTGAACAGCCTCACTGCTCCTGAAAAGCTAATTTTGTATTTATGGAATTGTCAAATTGTTCCATGATGATAAAAAATTCACTTTATTTAAATTAATTTTTTGTATGGTCATAATATTTCAGCTTCTACATTAATCCCATGTATAAATCTCAATTATTTATTTCATCCTCTGTAACATGTTTTAATTAGAAGTGAAAAATTCACTGCATTTTGCTTTTGATTTCTGTCAGTGAGAATGTTTAATGTGTATCCTGCTTGATGACATCACTGGTACTGGATACCCGGAGATCCCCTTGACTTGACATCAGATACAAGCTGACATCAGGAAAGGGGAAATGCATGTTACAGAGATCACCGGATCTTTGAAGGCAGCTTCCTTCTGAGATCAGTGGCGAGCACTTTCATTTCATTGCTGTCCGTGAAATCTGGACCCTTGGACCCATCCAGAAAAAACATGGCACCAATAACTGACTGAAGTGATGATTTTTAAAGTCACTTCAGACTACTGGGGAATTTTGGGACCATTGTTTGGTTGTTTTGGCTGATTTTTAGCAGTTTTTCTGACCTTTGGTTGCGCCATAGTCTCCACTGGCTCCAGGAATACCAGGAAAATGGGAATTTTGCAGGGATTACCATTGAGGCTGCTACAATACGCAGACATGTGAGTGTCAATGTGTCAATGATGACAGCAGAGACATTACCACATGTGGGTCTTCTGAACAATATCTTACCTCAAAATGTCAGAGGAGCTATGGACTCTGCACTTCAGCAATTAGGCAGGAACTAACCTAAGTCAACTGCTGCAGCAGGAATTTGAGCTCAATATCAGGGCGCACATAGCACTACCCGTAGATGTGAAAATTAGAGCGGCTTTCAACCTTTACACCACAGGCTCACTCCAGGTTTTACCAGGTGACATCAGCATCACCTATGCTGTCTTTACATGAAAACAGTAATATATCACTTCCCCAATGCAGGCTGTCAGACGGGAGAAGTGAGCTCCCAGATTTGTTCACACCCCTGCGTTTTCCCAAGCCACATTGGCTGCATACGTATGAGACTTCCTCTAAATATTGTATCTTCATGAAAGTGTTACTTTCTGGTTTTGGTAATTGAACAGTAAAACACCAACAGTAAGAATATTGAGCTCAGATATGAAAACTGCATGGTGGAGAGAATTGTTTGGAAAAGAAGAAAATAATTAAGTTGGCAAGCAAAAGCAGAACTGAGCAGGAGCAGTGACAATCTGTAAGCAAACCACCACATGAAGAGGAATGAAAGCCAGCTTGAAAAAAGAGAAATGTGCTCTCTAAATTTTGAAGCTGAAGATTTATTCATAAAGGGAAAATTCTACAGGAATCAAAATGACAAGCAATGGAAAAGACAGTAGGACACAGTAGCTTTGGAACTGCATTTCATTCCCCTTTGCAAATACACCCATGACATGCTGTTAAGTAAAATTGTATAAAGCTAATTGAAAGTCTGGGGGAATTTTTGATGGGCAAGGGGAGGCAGGAACATCTTGAAATCCCAGGAAATGGCATTGGGTTGGGAACCTGACATCACCCCGCCCACTTCTGGCTTTGATCTGGGCAAGTATGGAGATGAGCAGGGAACCCCTTCCACCTGTTGGGAAACTAATTAAACTATTGAAAGACTCAATTAAGTGTGTCATTAACCCTGCATTCTGGCTTTAGCAGCCAGTGCAGAGGGTCCACAGGAGGTGAGAGCACAGTGGGGAGAGATCACTTATTGAGACTGACTTGTTGGGAAGACTTTAAAGATTGATTTGTGGTTAGCCACAATGAAAAGCTTGTATTTACAGGATTACTTCTGGCAGCCTGAAGTCACCAGTTTCAGAGTCAATTGCAACTTCCTGGAGTTACTTTCAAGGGCCTCAGAGAATATTCAGCTGCGTCTTAACATCTTTGTTGTCAGTCCACACCCCTGCATGGGAACAACCTATACAGTTAAATCCATGGACCTCTGAAGAGGAGCAACAGGATCAGCCACCCCAGCAGCAACAACAAGAGCAACAGCAGCACCAGGAGCAGCTTCTTTTCCCACAGTTACATGCTGTTCCACCGTACAGAGGGGATGTTCAGAGAACTGCAGCTCAAAGGAATCAACAGCTCAGGACAGACTCCTGGGTCAAGGATGAGCTCCCTGAAGATGACAGAACAACACACTGTTGGAGGCTTAGGCTCTCATGGCAGGTCACTACTAACATCTACAGCTTTCTGGAAGCTGACCTGCTCCCAAGTGGACCAGCTGGCCAAGCACAGACAGTAACTGTCAAGGTCAGCACAGCCCTGAATTTCTTTACCTCTGGCTCCTTCCAGGGATCAGCTCGAGACATCTCCAGGATGTCACAGTTACCTGCCCATAACTACAACACCCAAGTCACCAATGCCTTGTTTGCTAAGGCTGCTAACTATATTAACTGGGCTGCTAAAGATGTGGTTCAGGTGCCTGGATGGACTTCAAATTCAATTTAATTTCACTTTAGTGTTCATGCAAAAATTAAAATTAAAAAAATTACATTTAAATGAATAATAACAATAAAACAAAGAAAATTACCCTATCACAAAGATCTAACCATGGGTACATCTCCTCATCCATACATTTTAGAGAGAAGGGCACAAATGAATTCAGGGACCAATAAGTCCTGCTTCTGAGGGATTGCAGCATTTTCCCTGAGCGCATCCAACAGTAATACTGAGACAAGGGGTGATTCTCATTGTTCATGACGCTCTTTCCTTTTGCCAAAATTCTTCGAGAGTAGATTCAGTCAAGAGAGATCATCAGTTTTTATTTTGCTGAGGTAGTAAAATCATGTACACAGCTCCCTCCAATTCAACTTGTCATCTACTTTGACACCGAGATATTTGTATTTAGTAACTATTTCACATCGCAAATCTTCACAAGAACAATATCATTAATTGGCTTTTTTCCCTAAAGTCTATAACTAGTTCTTTCATCTTTATTTTGTTCAATTTAAGAGAATTGTTATCGCACCGTTTTATGAACTTCTCCACTGAGTTCCTATAGTTTACTTTGTAATTCCTGATGAGACCCACATCAGCATACATCAGGATCGTTATGACGCTATACTCTGATCAACAATCATTTGTATAGAGGGTGGAAGGTAAAGGTGACAGTGCACAGCCCTGAAGAGATCCAGAATTCTTCATTAACATGGGCTCCAAGTAAATCTTGGAAACTAACGTCCGTTGAGTCTTGTTGTGAAAGAAACCACTGACCCAAAATAGTAGAGTTTTTCAATTTTTCAATAAGCTTCAATGGTTGCATAATATTAAAAGTTGAAGAGAAATAACAGAGGTGGCACAAGCATAGTTGCCTAATTTTTACGTGTGCTGTGGACCAAGGTCAGAACAGCATCGTCCACTGACTAATAGTGTTGATAAGCAAACTGTAACTGACCAATATGTGCAGCATGAGAATCTAAAAGACACAAGGACACAATAAACTTGAAACACTTCATGACTATCAATGTGAGAGCAACTGGTAGGTAATCATTCAGTTTAACAACCGGGATGATTATGGCTGATTTCCACAACAGCAAGGAACAGTATGCGTGTCAAATATTTTCTGAAAGATCAGAGAAAGAAACTGCCAACTGATGAACACATTGCTTAAGAATTTGTCCAGCAAATTAAGAATTTTTCTGTGGAATGACAATACTGATATATAACAACAACTTATATTTATATAGCACGTATTTAACGTAATGAAAGTTGCTTCACAGGATCATTACAAAACAATGTGACACCGAGCCACAAAGGAGATATTATGCCTAATGAACAAAACTTGGTCATACAGGTAGATTTTAAGAAGTGTGTTAAAGGAGGAAAGCAAGGTAGTGAGGCAGAGAGGTGTAGGGAGGGAATTTCAGAGCTTGGGACCTAGACAACTGAAGGCATGGCCACAAATGGGTAAGTGCTTCTAATTGGGAATGCACTAGAGGCCAGAATTAGAGGAGTGCAGATATCTTGGAGTGTTGTGGGGCTGGAGCAGATTACAGAGCTAGGGAGGGGCGAGACAGTGGAGGGCTTTGAAAACAACAAAGAGCATTTTAAATTCAAGATATTGCTTGACTGAAGCCAATGTAGGTCAGCAAACACAGGGGTGCTTAAATAGAAATAGAAATTCAACATAGAACTTGGTTTTTCAATTGCCGGGAGGCTGGTAAGTTATAACTGGCGGTCTCCCCATGTGGCAGAGGGCAGCCCCAGCAGTTGATAAGTGCCAGTGGAGGTGGGAAGAGGCCCTTAATTGGAAACTTAAGTGGCTTAATTGGGCTCCAGAGGGCATGGGCCATCTGCCACCCTTTCTGGCACTGGTAATATCACAAGGCAGCAGAAAGACGAAGGGCACACCACCTGCTGCCTTCCTGCAGCATTTTGCCAGCCATCCCGCCTCCCGGGCCACCCCCGAAGGACTGATAAAATTCAATGGCTTCTCTCGCTTTCTGTGCCAGATAGTGAAATTCCATAACCAGAAGGCTGATTATTAGATATTGTGTCAAACACAGTGTTTGTTTGTTTTTAAATGACTGCCAGCATCTAAGTGTTCCTCAATATGATAGGGAAGAGGAGTAGTTTGCTGGATACTTCCTTTAAAACCACATGGAACACAACTAATCCACTTCCCTATTACCTAAACAACAAGCATATTTTTTATCCAAACTACGTAAACAAATATGTAAAAAATCTATGTGGAACTAAGTACTCACGCAAAAAACTTGTCAGAAAAATTAACACAAGTAGACGGGAATGCTAAAATTTTCCAACACTTCAGAGTGCCACAGGTTCCAATCATTACATTAGAAAAAAATCCACTTATGATGGTTTAAACTTATTGTATCCCACAAAAGGATGCGTTTTCTGTCCAGAGTTTATACTTATTTTTATGTTTCAACTGTTGAAAAATTGGTAAAAAGAAGTTTAGATGTCAACAGTAACTATGCAGTATTAAAAAAACCTGGTTTTACTGGGGAAATATTTTAGTGTTTTGGGAATAATGGTGGCCGACGGATCCAGAGATTCCTCCTGAAGTATCTTCAGCCAATTTGAAATGCTTTTACTTCTTACAATCCCAATGTTTATTTTCTATATTATTTTGCCATAGTGCCATTTTCATATTTTTACCAAACCCACATTTTCTGGGCTGCATTCTCAGCACAAGCTGTGAACAAGGTAGTGAACAACAAATTGTGATTAGCAGTCTTACTGGTAAGTCTTACTGAAGGATCAAATTTTATTCTACCTTGATAAGAAACAGGATAGCATTTTTTTCCATGAGCAATATTATAAAAGTGGAATCTCAGCACAAATATAATTGGAAACATAATGCAAACTCAGCATTTTGCAAGGTACTTCTATTTATTTTTAAATCTTTCAGTGAGCTATTCTCAATGTTTGCAATTCTCATTCATTTCTTTTTTCTTTATTTTCATTCAGTTACTGCATTGACACCATGCAATCAATTTGCAAGATAGGCCAGCTTCATTAAACACAATATTAAGATATTGTGTCAGTTCCCAGTTCCCAGAAAGAAGTTTAACTTCTTTCTCTCCTTCAACCTCTGAAAGGCACCCAACATTTTGTTCAGTCATATTTGTTTCTCTGGCTTTGATGGTAGAAATCTCAAATATTTCACCAACCATCCACTGGGTGGATCTCGTTGTGTTCTTTCATTTGATCAGTGAGCATTTCTTTGTTATAAGTAGGTCAGGCCCATAGTGAGTCTCATTGAAGAAGATAGGGAAAATATTTCTGGGCAAGACACTCCCCGATTTGAAAAATGAAGCTGGGACAATGGACTAGGTTTTCGCCCAGGGCTTCCGACTCTGTTGTCAGGCACAAATAGGGGGCAGATACCCGTATTGTGTAGGGAACAGTCTCTCAGCTGTGATGTTCCCCAAATTGGCCAATTAATGACCAGAGGGTGAGCTTGCCGTCAATTAAAAAGGGTGGCCTTTCTCTTGTTGCTGGAAGACCAGTAGGAAGCCCTCCAGCTCGGAAGGAACAGAAACTGGGCCTTTCAAGGTAAGTGAGAGAGAGGGCATCCCAACATGGAGTCCTCTCTCCAACTTCTTAAAATTTAAAATAAAAAATAGACTTAGCAGTCAGGCCACCGTTGTGGGGAAACCCCTCCGCTGACCAGCCAGCAGCTACTGCTGGAGCCTGGCAGGAAGGGCCTCTAAGCCAGAATGGGAGTTCAGGGGCCAGATTTTAATCTCCCAATGGAAGTGCGAATTGGATCGCGAACCACTGAATTTAGCCCAGATTTTCACTCCCAGATTGGCTTTTCAGAGATGGGAGAATTCCTGGCTCTGTGAACTTGACCTTTAAAAATGGCGTCCTGTGGTTCCAATTTTCGTGCCTGGGGTGGGCTAATTAGAAATCAGGCCCACCACCCCAGAACTAGTGCGGAAGCAGGCTGGGACGGCCTGCCTCTGTGCTCCGGACCTTTTTTGAATTCAACAAATGATTAAAACAAAAAATAGCCCTCACCGCCCCCTCCCATACACTCCCCATTCCCATCCATGCCAACCTATGCTACCTCATGACCCCTACCTATTCCCCATGGACCCTCATATCTCCTATGCCTATACCTGCCCTTCTACCCAACCCCATGGACCATCATGTCAACACATGCCCCTCTACACACCCCCATGGCCCCTCATACCCCCTATCCTAACCCATGCACCTCAACTCACCCTCCAAGGCCCCTCACATCCCCATGGTCCTTTATAACACCTATGCCCACTTAGCGCCAACTCATGCCTACCCATGCTCCCCACGCTACACTACTTTCTCTTACCCCGTTCATGCCAAGTCATCTAGCATCCACTATGGGCAAACCTCAGGAGCCTTGCTGACACAAAATAAAGTTATTGAAAATGCCACCAAACAAACTAAAGTTTATAGGAAACATTCAACACACAGAAATTCCTTCAATCTCTCATGAAAACGAACATTTCCGTTCTATAACCACTTGGAGCTTTCAAGCAAATTGCACACTTAACGCATCCCCCTGTGATAATGTTAGTTTGCAAAATCAGTCATTCCAGCACAAATCCAAGAATGAAAGCCCTCAGGCTTATGCAAACAGGCAGAATGAAATATTAAGCACTGATTTTTGTTTGAGCTCCAGACTCTTGACAGTTAAATGAGTTTTGACAGTTTGACCGTTTTGAAAGTTCTTTGGCAGATTTGACAGTTCCAATGAGCTTATGGACTTTGTTTTTACACATAATTATGTTTACTTTTCACAATTCCAAAGGGTGTCTTACCTACTCCAAAGGGCACCTTACCTCTCCCAAAGGTGTCCTGAGACCCTATCCAAAGGGCACCTTACCTCTCCCAAAGGTGTCCTGAGACTCTATCCAAAGGGCACCTTACCTCCCCTAAAGATGTCCTGAGACCCTATCCAAAGGGCACCTTACCTCTCCCAAAGGTGTCCTGAGACCCTATCCAAAGGGGCACCTTACCTCTCCAAACAAATCCATAAAGCTCAGACCAGCTCATACCTGACCTAATCTGCACAATCTGATTTCCACACTCCTGATCTACCAAAATCCCACTTCAGTCGAGGCAGCTGGTGAGTTAAATGACCAGCATCCCCCATAAAACTTGCATGTGCAAACCCCAGCCTGACTCCAGTCTCGCTCACGCAAAAATAGGAAATGCCATATTTGGGGGCGGGATTTAGGATTTTTGGCAATTGCCGCTGTTATTGCCATGAAGAAGAGCCTCTCCATCCTGGTGAAAATCTGAGTCTAGCTTTATTTTTTGCTGAATGCACAATTTTTCTCTGCCGTCTGATCCCATACCATTTCTATGTGACCTTTTTGCAGGCCGGGAAGGCCTGGTCTCCAGAATGCACATACACCTCTTTTGAGGTCAGTGTCCTCATTGTGAAAAATTGTATTCCCTCTTACACAGTACTTTCATGTCCTCTTTACAAATCTTCATCTTGATATGGGTGCAGCCACAGGCCACCTTCAGCACTTCAGCACATGGAGGCACAGGTGTTGCAGCACTAGCAGCAGCAGCCAGAAGTGTCTTGTTCACCACATGCTCGGAGTCAAGGGCAGGAGGAACCAGGATACTATCACTACCAGGGGCATTCTGATACCACAGTGCTTCACATGATGGGAATTTCCATGAGTGTGAAGGCTAACCTGGAAGGGAGGGGAGGGCATTTGAGACACCAAGCAAATGAAATTGGAAACATCCTGTGAGCAAAACACATATGAGGATTGATGAAGCACTGGATGCAATGCTTAGGTGGCGGGTAAGGCATTAAAAGATTTTTGACAGCATGGAATATCTAATAGTCTATAAATGCTTTTTAAACATTTACGATTTTGTTTAGATAAAGGTTTCCATTTCACTTTACAAATGCCTGTATTCTTTCCCTACACAATACAAATCATCTAACCACTCAATCCCATCTAGTGCTGAAGCTGACTTGGTGTCCTCCACTCTCCGCCACTCCTACAGAGTGCTCCCCTTGTTGCCTTGGAGAAGGTGGAGGCAGGATGCTTACTTCCCTGGCTATATGGCTGTGAGGATTATGTTGGTCGGCCTTGTCGTGCAAGGATCCATTAGGCTGCCCTTTGACTGCACTTCCTGCATCTCTGAGGGGCCACTGTCCTTGTTTGGACCCAGCTCGCAGATGCTGCTTCTGGCTGAGAGGCTGCAGAATCAGAGGAGGGTGGGATTCCCTCAAAATGCATGGATCCCTCAGCCTCTGGTTCTGCTTACTTATCCCTTGGTGTGCTGTCTGGATGGCTGGACAGGGTGTGGTGCTGGAATGCAGCTTCCAACCCCTCTGATCTGCTACCTATGAGATAGCCCTGTTCAGTGACTACAGCTCCTATCCCTGTGTTGCTGCAGATCTATTGCCACTGCACAGGACAGCTCACATCTCTTGCATGCACTGCATGTGCTGCTGCAGGGGGCTCAACATGAAGTTAGCCACTCTCTCATGGCAACTTATCATGTGCTCCCCAACCCGAGATAAGGCTGAGGCCATGACCGCAATGAACTCCTCTATTCGGTGTGCATGCCTCAGGGAACTCAGCCAGATAGTCACTTCTCTCCCGCTGCAGCTCCAAAGCTGTGCCTAAACTGAGATTGATGCCACTTGATGTCTCTCATACCTTCATAACTTAGAGCCACCCATCACCATTAGTGCCTAAAATGCCATCCCCAAAGCCCCACCCTCCCCTCCCCCGATCAGCCCTCACTGCCACCTGCACAGTTCCATCAACATCACGGCGCTGTGCACCTGGGAGGGGATTTACTGTCACCCACATGTCCGATGGCAGAATCTGTGCTATGGCCATTGCATCTCCTCCACAGCTCTGATCTCATTCATTTTTGGTGTCCTACCCCCAGGTCTTGACCAATTCCCTTTGTTGTGGGCCCTCTTCTTCTGAAAAGAAAAGATGGAAAGGGCGATGTGTAGGGCTCTTCAGGGCATGGAATTTGGAGATGACTCCAAGATGTCTCAAATGTGACTTCCTCAATGTTTTCTGTTCGCATGTACATTATTTGATTCACCCTGGCCATGGGCACATGCTTCTGCAGCACTGCTGAGCAACATGTGCCCCGTGTCCACCTGAGGCCAGCCGTGCTGCACAGCAAGACCAAGCTGCATGTTTAATAGGACCATCTCACTCACCTTCCATAGTGCAGAAGGTCACTGAAGCGCTTACAGCACTGGATTCAGCTTCATAGGTGATGGCCTGAGGCACTGACCACCTCAGATATCTTCAGCCAGGCTGCCTTGATGTCTTGGGAGGCCGCCTGGGCCATTAGGGTGTCCCTGTGGGACTCCACCAGCTGCATCAGGATCTCCAGGTCATGTTTGGAGAACCTGGGCATAGCTCCCTCCTGGGAATCCTGGCTACTCCGGGTGTTAGCCATCCTGGAATAAGGGAAGAAGAGGCACATGAAATCAGCAAAGCTTTCTTTGATGTCATGGTATTCAATGATTGTGAGAGAAGGTGCTGATCTGTGTGTGGCATGGGAGGAAATGTTTTGGCTGACACAGGCTTGGTGATATAAAAGCATTGCAAGTGACAAGTGGCAAGCCACGTCCAGGTTGCAAATGAAGTAAGGGTTCGAGGAGCATTCATGGCCTGCTTTGCCTCTGGAGAGCGGCCTGGGAGTGCTCAGTGTACTTTGCCCTCTGAAGGGAAATGCTTCGGGATGGCTTTACGGGTACGAGAGGGTCTATGTTGGAATGGGGGATGTAACAGGTGAACTGTGCCACTGTGGTGACTTGCAGAATTGTGAGAGCTGCTGCATGATGCCCCTTTAGAAGTCAGAGACTTTCAACAGTGAGCAGCAAAAGACCGGTGCAGCAGAGCACTCAAAGGGTAGAGCAGAGTGGTAACTTTGGCTAAGGACAGTGAACACATCAATATATGTTAGTTTAACTGAGGGTATGCAGACAATGGGCCAGCTCACACAGGGAGACAATGTTTCAGACAACATCTAAATACACAATACTTACAATGCAAGGGTCACAAGTCACCTCCATTGGTGGGGCAGGACTGTCTCCTGGCAGATTTCTATGTTGAGCCCTTGACTGTTCTGTATTAGGCAGAGGACAGGAAGTACCCGCCTCTGCACCCAGCCACTTCCTTCCACGGACGTGAGCTTGAACCCAATCGCGGCTCACAAATCACACATAGGGCATGAAAATACAAAAATCCCGGGGAAAGGAAGAATGCAGTCAGGAGTGCAATTCAGGAGGCATAAAACTGCAACTCGTGTTTTCACATGCTGGATGAAAATCTGGGCCCAGAGTTCACTTTTCATTGAAATTCCCTTCCAACCTAAGCAACCTCACTCAATTTTCTCAGCATTTTCAATGTCTTAAGAAACAATTTCTTTTTCATTAATTTACTTCTCCTATTTCAGGCAATGAACAAAACTCGCACGAGCCACGTTATCGAAGGCATTTTTTCTTACCGCTTTCTAAAATTTGAAGTTCTCCAGATATCAAGGGCCCAAAATTTATAGGATTGGGGCATCTTGTGGCCAATCCCTTTTGTTAATTATTTCCCTCATCCTTCAGCTCAAAAAAAATGTTTGCGCTTCAAACTGCTGAAAGCGCGAGTTGTTAACAGTACCGAGGTTTGAGACTTTGATGAACAATGGGACCAACAGTCTATCTCCTTAACCAATGAGATTCAAAAGAAGGGTTCAGAGAGAGAAATAAGAGCAGCAGAGAAGAAAAGTAAGAAAAGTATAAATTTTAAATTTAAAAACATTTCTAGGAACATTTTGTTATCTGCAGGCGTGAGACGCCATCATATCAGTTGTTCCCTTTCTGAGCCAAAGCGGTGAGACGCACTACAGCAATGGTCAAAATATTTTTTTCTTTTCAAGGGCTCTTTCTGAGATTCTCTCGAGGGCTAACTTTTGAGTTTTGGGGGCTGCTTTTGGTTTTCAGGGGCTCCTTAAAGTTCTGAGTTGGAAACCAAAATATTCCTCGAAGTAGAAATTTGCAAACTCGCTTGAAAGGAAAGACTCAGTGCTGGGCAGGCAGCCGAAGCTCCAACAATAATTTAACAGTTTTCCTTCACCCATTGCCCTCCTCCAGTGGCTGATATTAAAGTAAACACAAGGCCTGGAAGCTCAGGCTCTTCAGGATCGACTGGACTTCCAGCTTATTCTAAACATCAAAACTTTAAAAAAATATAGATACATACAACAAAAATCTAAGAGGAACAAAAAAAATACTGGATTTCCCCCACAATATTTTTTTCTCCCTCTATCCCAAATCTCTCTACTTTAAACTTTCCCCCCCAATAATTTATTGAACAAATGTAAAAGAGAAAGAAAGCCATTGGAAAGGATGTATTTATTTTTTCTTTTTTGTTTGGTGATCGTTGTTTCAGCAGTAGTTTGTAAACTTGAAAGTCTAGCTTAGCAGGAGGGTTTTCAAAGGAAAAGAAAAATCGTTAAGAAAAGAGTTGGGAAATCATACACAGAAATAAGTAAAATAAGCTGTAAGTGTGAAAGTGAGCAATGTTGCCTGGAGCTCCCTCTCTGTCTCTAAGAGGCCTCTTTCTCACCCCAGTCACTGTTCTCCTTCCTCAGTGTCTCTCTCTGTCTCTTTCTCCTTTCTGGGCAGAATTTTTCATATGGCAGGTGGGCTCGGCGAGAGTGGGCCGTCCTTGATCGGCTCCGCGCAGTCATTTTCGGCGGGCTGGCCAATTAAGGCCCGCCCAGTGTAAATCGCAGCTCCCGAGATCAGTGGGAAGGGGTGGGTGGCGGTGAGAGCCAATGTCCACCGGGTCCAATGGCAACCCAGCGGCCTATTCAAAAACGGTGCAGGCAGCCGTCCTAAGGCTGCCACTGATTTCACAGAATCACAGAATCACAGAGTGCAGAGGAGGCCCTTTGGCCCATCGAGTCTGCATTGACACATGGGAAACACCAGACCTACTTACCTAATCCAGCACTTACCATTTACCAGCACTTGGTCCATAGCCTTGAATGTTATGACGTGCCAAGTGCTCATCCAGGTACTTTTTAAAGGATGTGAGGCAACCCACCTACACCACCCTCCCAGGCAGTGCATTCCAGACCATCACCGCCCTCTGGGTAAAAAAGTTTTTCCTCACAACCCCCTAAACCTCCTGCCTCTCACCTTGAACTTATGCCCCCTTGTGACTGACCCTTCAACTAAGGGGAACAGCTGCTCCCTATCCACCCTGTCCATGCCCCTCATAATCTTCTACACCTCGATCAGGTCGCCCCTCAGTCTTCTCTGCTCCAAAGAAAACAACCCAAGTCTATCCAACCTCTCTTCATAACTTAAATGTTTCATCCCAGGCAACACCCTGATGAATCTCCTCTGCACCCCCTACATCACATCCTTCCTATAATGTGGCGATCAGAACTGCACACAGTACTCCAGCTGTGGCCTCACCAAGGTTCGAGACAACTCCAACATGACCTCCCTACTTTTGTAATCTATGCCTCGATTGATAAAGGCAAGTGTCCCATATGCCTTTTTCACCACCCCACTAACATGCCCCTCCGCCTTCAGAGATCTATGGACACACACGCCAAGGTCCCTTTGTTCCTCAGAACTTCCTCGTGTCATGCCATTCATTGAATACTTCCTTGTCAAATTACTCCTTCCAAAGTACATCACCTCACACTTTTCAGGGTTAAATTTCATCTGCCACTTATCTGCCCGTGTGACCATCCCAGCTATATCTTCCTGTAGCCCAAGACACTCAACCTCACTGTTAACCACCCAGCCAATCTTTGTGTCATCCGCAAACTTACTAATCCTACCCCCCACATTGTCATTTATGTCATTTATATAAGTGACGAATAATAGGGGACCCAGCACAGATTCCTGTGGTACGTCACTGGACACTGGCTTCCAGTCACTAAAGCAGCCTTCTGTCATCACCCTCTGTCTCCTACAACTAAGCCAATTTTGAATCCACCTTACCAAATTACCCTGTATGCCATGTGCATTTGCCTTCTTTATAAGTCTCCCATGTGGGACCTTGTCAAAGGCTTTGCTGAAATCTATATAAACTACGGCAACTGCGCTACCCTGATCTACACACCTGGTCACTTCCTCAAAAAATTCAATCAAATTTGTTAGGCATGACCTCCCTCTGACAAAGCCATGCTGACTATCCCTGATCACACCTTGCCTCTCCAAGTGGAGATATATTCTCTCCTTCATAATTTTCTCCAATAGTTTCCCTACCACTGACGTGAGACTCACTGGCCTGTAGTTCCCTGGCTTATCTCTACAACCCTTCTTAAATCGCGGAACCACATTAGCTGTTCTCCAATCTCTGGCACCTCCCCTGTGGCCAGAGAGGAATTAAAAATTTGGGTCAGAGCCCCTGCGATCTCCTCCCTTGCCTCCCTCAGCAGCCTGGGACACAAATCATCCGAACCTGGAGATTTGTCCACTTTTAAGTCTGCCAACACCTCCAATACCTTGTCACTCCCTATATCAATTTGCTCAAGAACCTCGCAGTCTCTCTCCCCGAGTTCGATACCTTCATTCTCATTCCCTTGGGTGAAGACAGATGAGAAGTATTCGTTCAACATTCTACCGATGTCCTCTGGCTTCACCCATAGATTGCCCCCTTGGTCCCTAATGGGCCCTACTCTTTCCCTGGTTATCCTCTTCCCATTGATATACTTATAGAATATATTGGGATTTTCCTTACTTTTACCAGCCAGAGCTTTCTCATATCCTCTCTTTGCTTTCCTAATTGCTTTCTTAAGCACCATCCTGCATTTTCTGTACTCCACTAATGCCTCTGCTGATTTGCTCCCCTTGTACCTGCTAAAAGCCTCTCTTTTCTTTCTCATCTTATCCTGAATATCCCAGGTCATCCATGGTTCTCTGGGCTTGTTACTCCTTCCTATCACCCTAGAGGGAACATGTTGAGCCTGTACCCTCCCCATTTCGTTTCTAACACCCCCCACTGTTCCTCTGTAGATTTCCCCACAAGCAGCTATTCCCAGTCTACCATGGCCAGATCCTGCCTTATTTTACTAAAATCCGCTGTCCCTCAATCCAAACATTTTTATGCAACTTGTCTATTTCTTTGTCCATAACAAGCTTAAATTGTACCATGTTGTGGTCACTATCACTAAAATGCTCCCCCACCACCACCTCAGCCACCTGTCCGGCTTCATTCCCCAGAATTAGGTCCAGCACTGCGCCGTCCCTTGTTGGACCCTCTACATATTGACCTATAAAGTTCTCCTGTACACATTTCAAGAAATCCACTCCATCCAAACCTTTAACACTATTTCTATCCCAATTAATGTTGGGAAAGTTGAAATCACCTAATATTACCCTATTGTTTTTGTTTTTATACACCTCCACAAATTGTGAACATATTTGCTCCTCAATTTCCTGCTGACTATCTGGGGGTCTATAATAAACACCTAACAATGTGGCTGCCCCTTTTTTATTCCTAAGCTCTACCCACAAAGCTTCATTCGATGCCCCCTCCAAGATATCATTTCTCCTTATGCAGTAACTGACTCCTTAACTAATAATGTAATGCCCCCTCCTCTTTTACCCCCTCCCCTGTCTCGCCTGAAGATTCTATATCCCGGAATGTTGAGCTGCCAATCCTGTCCCTCCCTCAACCATGTCTCAGTGATGGCTACTATATCACAATTCCACGTGTCAATCCTCACCCTTAACTCATCCGTTTTGCCTGTAATGCTCCTGGCATTAAAGTAGAGGCCATCCAGCCTTGCCTCACTCCCTTGAAACTTAATACAGCTGTACTCCCTCTGACTTGGTTGTTTTACTGTATTATGATGTGTCTCAATTCTGCTAACATTCTGTGTCCCCTCCCCCTGCCGAATTAGTTTAAACTCCTCCCAACAGCACTAGCAAACCCACCCACAAGGATGTTAGTCCCGTTCTGGTTCAGATGTCGACCGTCCCGCTTGTACAGGTCCCACCTTCCCCAGAAACGGTCCCAGTGAAACAGTAATCTAAAACCCTCCCTCCTGCACCAACTCTTAAGCCACATATTCATCTGCGCTATTCTCCTATTTCTGAGCTCACTAGCACGTGGCACTGGGAGTAATCCAGAGATTACAACCCGAGAGGTCTTGCTTTTTAGTCTACTGCCTAACTCCCTGAATTCTTGATGGAAAACCTCATCCCTCTTTCTACCTATGTCATTGGTACCAACATGTACCATGACCTCTGCCTTATCACCCTCCCCCTTCAGGATGCCCTGCAGCCGTTCAGTGACATCCAAGACCCTGGCACCAGGAAGGCAGCACACCATCCTGGAGTGACGTCGACGGCCACAGTAGCACCTATCTGTTCCCCTGACTATAGAATCCCCTATTGCTATTGCTCTTCCTCTCGTCCTCCCCTCCTGTACAGACAGGCTGCTTACGGTGCCAGAAGCTCGGCTCTGTCCACGCTCCCTGGAGGAACCAGCACCCTCATCAGCCTCCAAAATAGAATACCAATTTGTGAGTGAGACCCCGGGGGACTCCTGAACTATCTGTCTGTTTCTCTTGGACTGTCTGGTGGTCACCCATTCCCTTCCTTCCTCAAGTCCTTTAGCTGTGGTCTGACCACCTCTCTATACGTGCTATCCATGATGCTCTCAGACTCACCGATTCTCCACAGTGTCCCCAGCCGCTGTTCCAGCTCTGAAACCTGAGCTTCCAGGAGCTGCATCTGGACACACTTCCTGCACACATGCTGGTCCTTGGCACTGGAAATGTCCCCGGCTTCCCACATGGAGCATTTCAGTCAGTAGCTACATGACGGAGAATGTCTTCGGAGAGCAGGCCAGATGGCAGGGCAGGTCAGTGGGGCAGCCAGCCCTGAGGTTCTCCGATGAGTGCCCCGCTGCCCTCCTTGAGGAGGTGGCAGCATGCCGTGAGACCCTAGTTCCAAGGGATGGAAGGAGGAGGCCACCTGACCTAACAAAACGTGCCTGGGAGGAGGCGGCGTCATGGGTCAGCTCCCACAATGTGGTGAGACGCAACTGGGTGCAGTGCCGCAAGTGGTTTAATGACCTTATGCGATCAGGAAGGGTGAGTTTGGGTCACTTAGCACAGCAGTTAGGTTGGCACACACCCCCCCATCCCCACCCCCCAACCCCGCATCCTCCAGCACCCCAACCTCAGAATTTTGTTTTTGTATTCATTTATTCACAGTGGTGGAGCGGCAAAACATTTCCAAGTCAGGATGCTGCGTGACTTGGAGGGAAACTTCCAGGTGGTGGTGTTCCCATCTATCTGCTGCCCTTGTCCTTCTAGGTGGTAGTGCTCATTGGTTTGGAAGTTCTTAAAGTGTGAGTGGCAACTGTCATGGAGGCAGCAACTGGGCAAGGGGGTGAGCCCCGGCTGCTTGGAATGAGTGTATAGCGGCACCAGGGTCATGAATCGGATGAGTCCTGCAAGGTTTCCCTCAGGTGGGGTTGGCCAGGCTGCAATGGCAATGCAGGTACAGGGTGGACTTATCGATGCTCCCCTCTCCTTTCAGGAGAAGACAACACACAATAATGCAGAGCAGCTGTGACTGGCGGAGGGCTGCCCCACCTTCTCATCATGACTAGATATGAGCAGGAGACACTAGAGATGGAAAGGCGCCATGCGCCAATGTCAACTGGCTGCAGTGAGGTTGGGGTGTCACTGGGGGGAAAGAGTGCCGTGCACTGAGGTCACAATGTCTGTCAGTGCAACCATTCCACTGTTGACTGTATATTGATTTCAGCCTCCAACATGGGACCCCCATTGATAATGGAATGAGGAGCGCATCCTGATCCGGGTGCCAGACATGCACATTATCAGGGTAATGACTTCAACTAATCAAATGTCCTTGTTCTTCCTTTCAGCCTCACCAGAGCACACCCGGACTCAGGAGGCTGAGGGACCGCCGCTGACCCCTGAGGCCATAGAAGACATTAACGCACATGCATCACACCCACTCAGCCAGGCAGGCACCAGCGCAGATACCAGCACCTCAGCGGGAATAAGATCGTCGGCTAGTATCTCAGTGCACAGCGGTGAGGGCACTTCACACTCGCTTGAGGTGCAGGCGGAGGCAGAGAGTCCCCATGGCGCTGGCAGTCGGAGGACTGCAGGGGACCAGGAACATGCTCAGTTGGTGGCTGATGATGAGCCTCTGGAGTCGTCCCTGAGGCAGCAGATGCTGGATGTCCAGCAGGGTGTGCGGGAAGATCTGGCGGAGATACATGCCATGGTCTCTGTGATGGAGGAGTCCATGTGGTGCACCAGCAATGCATTGAACCTCATGGCCGAGCGCACTGCCTCCTCCATGGAGAGAGTGGCGACTCTCATAGAGAGGATCCTCCAGGAGAACAGTCAGGGCATCCTGGGGATGCGTTCAGACCTGCAAGCCCTCACAGCGGCATTGACCTCAGGTGGCCAGTCTCAGTGAGGGAGATAGATTGGGCACCTAGTATCCCAGCTAGGTGCCCTCCATCAGTGGTGAGCAGGGAGGTCCAAAGCAACCTTACTTTGGTGCACGAGCTGCTTGTTGCCCTGTGGCTCCTCTCAGAGCGCTCCGAATGACACAGCAGCTCCTCCGCCCCTCTGCCAGTAACCATGGCATCCGATGAGGCTGCGGCAACTGGATAAACCCTGGCAGCAGGATAGTGGCATCTTCTGCGGCCCCTTCCATCTTGGAATTCCTATTGGCCCTGTGCCCCTTGTGTCTGGGCCTGTCCTCCTGCAGGTGGCCCCTCTGGAGGCTGAATATGGACTTTTGGCCTCCTCCCCAGGCCCCAAGTATTATGATTCCTCCAGAGTCCTGAACTGAAGCCTGTTATTTCTAACAAAGCAGCTCTGAAGAGAATTGAAGTTGCCCTGTTCACACAAGCAAGTAGCAGTAAGTAATAAACTAAAGTTCTAACAACTCACATTAGCGAGCCCACTCACCCCAGCCCGTGGATGAGGTTTTTAAAAATGTGGCCAACCTGCCTGCCTGTTGCGCCCATGCAATGCACTGAAAATCGCACGGGCTGTGAAAAATTGTATTCAATTTCTGCCTCAAGGGCCTTAACTGGCCCGTTAATTAATGGCGGGCGCACCTCCAAACACATAGCGCGCCAGCCTTCCGAAATATCGCAATGGCGCGCAGGTCATCGCGCATCATTTACATGTCGGCATGTCGGGCCCGCCCCCACAAACCGATTGAAAAATTCTGCCCCCTGTCTCTGTTTCTCTCTCTTTCTCTTTCTCTCGCTCCGACACACACACTCACACTGTCTGGCTCAAATTTTGTTTCAAAGGCCCACCTGTTTCAGTGCTGTGAAACTTTGTCCCAGTTAAACTAAAAACAGAAAGGACCTCCGGCCCTCATCTCATACACCCCTTAATATGATATGACACAGCCAATGGTAAAGGCTGAGTTGTTCAAATCCCAGAGGGAAACTTGAAATAACTGTCATAACCCATTTTTGCAATTTGTATGTTTCGAGATGCAGGCTTTGAATTTGGTAGTAATAAGACCACCAAAACTCAAGAGGATTTTTATAAAATTAAATTAAACACTTATTAATACAAGAAAGATTGTAAGTACATACATATATCTACAAAATTAATACTGTAGTAACTACAAAAATTCCCTAATTAACCTGACTCTCAGTTAGACCCCCGGTAAGGCAACAGTAAAACACATAGGGTGGGATTTTCCAGCCCTGCCCACCACCCGGTTCATCCGGTCCCACCAAAAGTCAAAGGACTTTTGACTGGGCTGCTGAATCTCCTGTGGTGGGTCCCACTGCAATGAGGCCAGAAAATCACAGCCATAGATTTAAACAGGCCCCTGGCAAAGCACACCCTTGACAGTCGCATTCAAAATTAGTCTCTTTCAGCTCTGGGTCCTCGCAGACAGACTTGAGGCTTACATGCTGGAGGCTTTAGATTTTAGAATCCCTCCTACTTTCACCAACAGCAGTCTCTTCCTTTATACATATATGTTCCTCTTTGAATGCAAATTCTCATTGTCACTTGGGGCTGAATTCTCCGGTCGGCAAGCGGGGGTGAGGCTCGCTCGTCGACGCGTAAAATGACGCCCGGTGACGTCAGATGGGCGTCCCGATGTCACCACGCGTCACTTAGATTTCCAGTTCCCCGGGCGCACAGCTGCCTTGGCTGTGCACCCGCCAAACTGTCTAAGGCCTGTTAAATCTAATTTAAGCAATTAAATGAGCTGCCCATCCAACCTTAAGGTCAGCGGGCAGGTGAAGAACCCGGGCGGCCTTTGCATTCTTCATGAAGCCTCAACCACGGGCGGGATGAGGTTTCATGAAGTGTTTTAAAATTCAATAAAAATTTTTAAAATAATTCTTTGACTACCCAGCTCATGTGACAGTGTCACAGGAGGGGACATGTTTTAAAAGTTTTTAATTATTTCAGTTTTTAAATATCAAACTGATCTCCCTGAGGCACAGAGGTGCCTCAGGGATATTTCTGCGCTCTTTCACGCGCATGCTTCCAGGCGAACATCATGCTAGGCAAGCCTTAATTGGCCCGCCCACATAAAATGGCGCCACGGACCCGATTGGGGGCGATGATCAGGTTCGTGCCCGCCCCCGAATTTTTCCCTAGGATTTTTTTAACTTTAAATCTTCTAACAATAACACCCTTTCATAATACCCACTTTACTAGTAAGCTTTAAAAAATTAAACAGATTGTTTCTGAGCTTCACCTGGTTAGGTGTAATATATCACCCGCTCTTTTGAATGGTCTATTTAAAAATGTAAATTGCTCCCTTTACACCTCATCTTCTATTTCCCTATATTTATCTAATTACCATTTCAAACCTACTTCTCTACAACAAAGACTCTAGACCAGCTGCTTTAATCCTATTTAGACACAGACACATACGGCAGAATTTTCTGTTTGAAGTACGAGGGTGGGCCCTGCACGTCCGTGCGTACATTGACGCGCAGTGAAGTTGGGCGAGCGCCCGATGTCACCACGTGCCATCGCGATATTTCACTGGGCGGGCGCACAATGAAGTCTGACGCGCGCCCGCCATTAATTTACGGGCCACTTAAGGCTCTTTAGTGTTCAATCGACGCCGATTTTTCGGTGCCCATGCAATTTTCAGGTCAGTGCACGGGCACAACGGGCAGCCGGGTAGGAGACATTTGCATTAACCTCATCCACGAGCAGGATAAGAGGGCTCTGTGGGGTCGTGAATCTGTTCTGTGAAATATTTATTGTTGAATGTTTTTCAAACTTGCCTGTGTGATCTGCAGTACTTCAAAATGTATACCAGCTGCTTTTTCTGAACTCTTAGCCTTCAGGTCAGCAATCTGAAATGAGGAATCTTTTCTGGGCCTACAAGTTTCAGGAAGCCTTCCCTTAGCCTGGGAATGGGAGCTGATCTGTCCTTTGGAGGCAGCTCCTCTGAGGAGAAAGGGAGGGCTGGAAGGGGGAGGAGGCCAGGAGTGCACATTCAGCTTCCAAGGGAGCCACCTTTGGGAGGACAGGCACAGGCACAAGGGGCGTGGGGCCAAGAGGTAGTCCAAGGCGGAAGGGGCTGCAGAAGACACCACTATCCTGCTGCCAGGGTATACAGGTGGTGAAGCAGCTACCTCAATATGTCTGAGGTGTAGTGCCAAAGGAGGCTCCATCTCTCAAGGGAGACAGTCAACTATATTTGTCACATAATTGGCCCTGAGATATCTCCTAACTGTGTGGGCAGACACCCCATGCCAGCGGTTCTGAAGCTCACAGTTGCCCTCCACTTCTATGCCTCTCGCTCCTTCCAGGGCTCAGTGGGTGAACATTGCGGTGTCTCCCAATCAGCTGTCCACACTTGTGTCAAGCTGGTTACAGACACTCTGTTCAGGCATGCATTGACCTTCATCCACTTCCATTGGGACCAGGCAAGCCAGACACAGTGAGCCAGAGGCTTCACAGCGATTGTTGGCTTCCCCCGTGTCCAGGGTGCAATAGACTGCACACATGTGGCCATCAAGGCGCCAGCAGGTGAGCCCGGTGCCTTCGTCAACAGGAAGGGCTTCCACTCCATGAACGTGCAGATAGTGTGTGATAACAGGATGCTGATTCTACAAGTCTGTGCAAGGTACCCAGGCAGCTCCCACGACACCTACATTCTCAGACTCTCCCAGGTGCTGAGGCTCTTCAGTGCTCCAGCCCAGCTAGATGGATGGCTGCTGGGTGACAAGGGCTATCCCCTGTGAAGGTGGCTCATGACGCCTCTCCGCCGTCCAAGAACAGAAGCTGAGCAGTGATACAATAGGAGCCAGGGCTCCACAAGGGCTGTGGTGTAGAGAACCATCAGTCTTCTCAAGATGCGCTTCCGATGCCTGGACCGCTCAGGGGCCCAGATCGTGTCTCGGTGATAGTGGTTGCATGCTGCGCTCTCCACAATCTTGCATTGGATGATGAAGACATTGACGCAGTGGCTGCGGCTGCACAAGATGAGTCCAGCAGTGATTCCAAGGATGAGCATTAACAGGGAAATGCTGAGGGGGTAGACACTGACCCAGGACTACTCCAGGGAGGCAGTGACACCCGGGATGCTTTAATCCAACGTACCTTCAGCTAGCACAACACAGATGGATCATCAGGACAAGCCTGGGCTGCCGCCTCAATTCTTGGCGCTTAAGTGCAAAATCTGCCAGGTCAGCGACACTAAATAAGGGCCTTGTAAATAAAGCTGAATGTCCAACAAATAACTCATCACCTTTTGTCAACCATACACATGCAGAAGAAATGAGGCACCTGCAGCCATGGTCACACATCTGCGTTTAATGTGTGAAGCAAAAGAATTTATCACAAAGAGAAAACAATAGTGTTAACAATCAAAAAGAAATCATAAGGACCTCATCTCGGGCCAACACAAAAGCACCAGTGAAAAACCTGTGGTGTGCCTTATGTTTTCATTTACGGGTGCTACATCTTGGTGCTGTCACATCGCTGGGAGTGGCACCTGAGCTAGCCTGCTGACTCTGCTGTCCTGATGGCTTCAATGTCCTTGGCAGTCATCGTCTGGCCCATGGAGCCTGTGCTGGCCCTGCCTGGGAGGAAGCCGCCTGTTCCGCAGCTGGCATCTCCCCAGTCGTCGCAGCCTCACCGGATGAAATGGTCACTGGCAGAGGAGCGGAGGAGCTGTTGCCCTCATCCGGAGCGCCCTGAGAGGAGCCCGCAGAGACAACAGGCAGCTGCTGTGCTGACGTGAGGTCACTTCAGACCTCCCTGCTCATCGTGGATGGATGGGCAACAAGCTGGGAAGCTTGATTCCCACACCCTCTCCCACACTGGCATTGATCAGCTGAGGTCATTGCCAGTGTGAGGGCTTGCTGGTCAGAGTGCATCCCCAGGAAGCCCTGGCGTGTCTCCTGGTGTAGGCTCTCCACGAGAGTCACCACTCTCTCCATGGAGGACACTTGGTACTCAGATATGCAACTCATTGCTTCAGCGAGTGTCCGTGTAGACTCCTCCACCACGGAGACCAAGCCAACGTAGCCTCATGTATCTGCCCCAGATGCTCCCGCACACCCAGCTGCAATTCTTGCACCTGCTGTGTCGCGGACGACTCCAGAGGCTCATCATCAGGCACCAACTGATCATGTGCCTGGTCTCCTGGAGTCCTCCAACTGCTGGCACCATAGGCACACTCTGTCTCTGCCAGCTCCTCCAGCAAGTGTGAAGTGCCCTCACCGCTCTGCCCCGGGACGCTAGCCTTTGTTCTAATTCCCACCGAGATGCTAGTATCTGCGCTGGTGCCTGCCTGGCTGAGATGGTGTGACACTGGTGAGACTTCAGGCCTTTCAGGGGTGAAAGGGGACATCTGCTGCTCCTCCTCTCGGCCGTGCTCTTATGATGCTGAAAGGAAAAATAAGGACAGTCGATCAGTTAGCATGCAGACAATGACAAAGTTCATCCCTGTCCCCCGGCTCATTATGCACTCAACCTTCCATAACCAATGGTCCAGCAATGTTGCAACAATAACTAATTTAACAATCATTAGTGCTATGGCTGTTGGGAGAACAATGCTGACCTCACTGTTGGGCATAAATACCTGGCTGTGGCACCCCAGCCTCACCGACACCAGTAGACCTGGGTGCATGGTGCCTCTCCAGTTCAAGGGCCTCCTGCTCGAAACAGCTTAGTATGGAGAGCTGTGCCTGGCCACCTCCAGTCCTCACACACTTGGCCGCGTTCTGCGCATTCTTCTGAAAAAGAGAGAAGAGCATTGATTAGGGCAAATTGCACATGGACTCTGTTCGTGCACGGCCCACCCCAACCAGAATGGGACATATCAGGCCTCCAGTGCCTCCTCTCCCCGCTGCTGCCGATCACTCCGACAAAGATGCTAGGCCTGCTCCCCACCTCCCCACATGGACACATGCTGCCTACATCACATTAGGAACCACACGGTATTTCCTCCCATAGCAAGGAAGTGCAAGCACGTGCAGCGTAGAGGGCAGCAGATGGTTCGTTACCATGCCACCTTGAAGCTCTCCTTCCACCATCTCATCACCCTGACCAGGACATGTCCTGGAGTTCTGAGTCTGTGCCTAGGTGCAGCTCCTCCAGGTTGCCCCCAAACCAGTCATGTGGGACTCAGATCAACACATGCTGCAGGGGAAAACTCAGCTCCTCATGACCCCTCAGGCTGACCTCAGCATGGACACTATCTGCTTGCACACCCAACAAAGGAAAAAATGCCCTCAATGATACAATGCAGTCACGACACTGAGACTTCGGTGGGGGGGTGGGGGGGGGGGGGTGGCAGCTGAGGGTAAGGCTACCTGCTGGGTTAAATGCCCAATGCTAACATGGTACTCACCCCGCCAGAGCGCAACAAACCATTGAAGCGCTTGCAGCGCTGGATCCAGGTGCACCGCACCACGTCGCGGGAGCTCACCACCTCCACCACCTCCTCCCAGTCACATTTCGTCATGTGGGGGGGGCCTCCTCCTCCCATCCTGGAGGGCCAACACCTCCCGCCGTGCTGCCACCTCCTCGAGGAGGGCAACAAGGCAGTCATCAGAAAAACGAGAGGTGCACTGGCCCCTCTCTGGCCGACCCTCCACCCTGGCCTGCGCACCCAAACCCCTCTGCTGTGGCCTAGCACTGGCCATTGTGAGCAACCTGCAAAAGGCTGCCAGGCCTTCTTTTAAACAGACTGCCGGGTCACCATTGGACCCAGCGGTCTGTGCACGCCCACCACCTCCCATGCACTCCCGCTATCCTCGGGAGTCGGAAGATATGCTGGGCGGGCCTTAATTGGCCTGCTGCGTAAAATGGTGGCGCGGACCCGATCACAGGCGGTGATCGGATCCACGCCTGCCCGCGCCCAATCCCACTCTGCCCCCCCCCCTCCCGTCAAACGGAAAATTCTGGCTATCCACACACATAGACACAGACACCACTAAATTTTATTTTAAAATCATTTCCACTAACATTATAGACATTATTATATCTTCTTGACACCCCATCCCTCTGAAATCTCCCCATGTCCCATCCATGACATCACATGCCCCCAATCACCCAAACCTCCTGTCCCCAATGCCAAGCTCAGTCATTCCACCCACTCCCTATGGTCCTTCATGCCCCTTATGCTAAGCTCTGCCCTTCCAACCATACCCCACTATGGCCCCTTATGCCCCCATGCAAAGCTCTGGCACTTTCATGTCCATTGACCCACTATATAGTGTATAGAACCTTTGAACCTTGTAGTGACAGTCAAAAAAAGGTTTTAAAAATTTAATTCATTCATCACTTTCTATGTTGAAAAAACTCATTTCACTTAAAAGGTAATAGAAGTGTTAATAATCCAGACCCTTTAAAGTATCAATAACAAAAAACACAAACGCTTGAAACCATTTAGTGTAGTGTAAATAAGCATTGTGAAATTGACAGCAGAGATCAGCGAGACTGAGCTGTAAATCAAGCAATGTTTTCTCTGGGGCACTGCAGCTTCACAAGAGCAATGGATGCCTGGGCTCTCAGCACACACAAGCATACACAATGAGGCTTGAGGTGGGTGGAAGGGCAGAGCTTGGCATGGAGGGCATGAGGAGGACCTTTTGAGCTTACCTTTTAAAAGTTTCCCTCATGCACACTAGGGTTCACGACCCCTCTAAGGGACCGTGAACCACGACTCTTTAAAAAGCTGGTCCAATTCAATGAAAATTGCGGAGGAGTAAGACATGCCTATCCCTGCAATGGAACTGGCTAGGTTGGGATGAAGACTTTTGACAGGAACTAGCCCACATCCTTTAAAGCACTCCCGAAAATCAGACAGTCATGAATGGGGTCGGGAATCTGGAATCAGGATCTGTTCGCCATTTTTAAAGGGCTCCCAAGTCGTGTGTGTGTGTATGTGTGTGTGTGTGTGTGTGACAGAGAGAGAGTGTGAGTGAGTCTGTTTATGTGAGAGAGAGGAGAGTGTGAGTGGGTGTGTGTGATTGTGTGTGAGAAAGAGTGTGAGTGAGGCCTGAATTTTTGGGCAGACGGAAGGGTTCCATGCCTTAGCCAAAATGGCACCAGACCCCAAATCTGGAAGTGCCAAGCCTGAATCCAGCACCCACCATTTTCGCCAGTGGGGAATAGCAGTGAAACATATTTTGCCTGTCCGCAGTTCGTGGGCAGCACATTTAAAGGGCAGCTGCCTTCAAACAAAAGTAATTTTGGTCATGACTTTTGCCCTTTAGACATTTGAGAAAAAGGTCTAAACCTGCCAAAGTTATTTGGACAAGTTCTCTTTGGAGAAGTAAAGCACTCTTTGGAAGAGTACCCTTTGAGAGAGGTCAGATAGCCTTTGGGATAGTTAAGACTGGACATGAATGTGCATAAGTGGATAAGGCCTGTGGAACTGTTGTCAAGTTATTTAAATCTACTGCTCTTTGAATTTTTGAAAATAAATCAGGCTGTAGTTGAAAAGAAAATGGGTGCTTGCAATTTCACTAGCTGTTTGTTGACATAAGCCCTAGGACTATCATTATAAGATGAGTGCTGCTTGACTGCTTCAACAACCAATCATTATCACAGTAGGGGGCCTCTAAATTCACAGTTTGATTAAAAGCTCGAAGTGGTTAGAAAGAGATTAGATGCCTTGATATGGGGCTATGAATGCAAATGTTTGATTTTATAAAGGATTACATATTTGAATTGATTTAAATGTAAGGAATGGGCTTTCATCAATAAGAGCTTTTTTATTTATTCATGGGATGTGGGCATCGCTGGCTCAGCCAGCATTTATTGCCCATCCTTAATTGCCCTTGAGAAGGTGGTGGTGAGCTTCCTTCTTAAACTGCTGCAGTCCATGTGGCAGGGAGGGGGTTGCAGTGATAGTGAAGGAATGGCAATATATTTCCAAGTCAGGATGGTGAGTGGCTTGGAGGGGAACCTCCAGGTGGTTGTGTTCCCACGTGTCTGCTGCCCTTGTCCTTCTACATGGTAGTAGTCGTAGGTCTAGAAGGTGCTGTCTAAGGAGGCTTGGTGAGTTCCTGCAATGCACCTTTTAATACAGGGAAGTCTGTAATAGATACTTAGAACTTAATTTATTTCATTTCAATGGGTTCCTGAGGTCTGCGCATGGTGGGTATAGGGTGAGTTAGCATGAACCTGTAAGAGCAAAGGATGGTGGGTGGGGTGGCATGGCTTGCCATGAGTTGGAACTGTTGACATAAGGGCTATAAAAGGCCATGTGGTTGGGTAGAGGCCCCAGGTTGGCATGGAAGGTATTTGGGGCCATTGGGGATGGGTGAGGGACATAAGGTGGCAAGTATTGGCATGGATGCAGCATGGGGAGCGAGGGAGTGTGAGGGGTGAGGGCTTTTTTAAATGTTATTCTTTTTATTGTAACTGGGACAAAGTCCTGGACCATTGAAGTGGGCCTTATAATCAGCCTGCCCAGGCACACGGAAACCCCTGTGGTTGCCTCCGCACTGTTTCCAGAGTCGATGGGCCCAACTCCAGCCACCCCCACCCCCCCACAACCTCCACTCCAGAGCAAAAATCCAGTGGCTTGGGGCAGTTTCTCCTGAGTCGGGTGTGCAGAGTTGGGAATTTTCCCCAGGGACTCCTGGGGGACAGGGACCCCTTTGGGAAAGACCAGGGATCACATGGAACCATACCCCATCACCGGTGGCAGCTTCAGCCCTATATTCATGTTTTAATCTGGTTACCTGCTATAAATTCAGTGAGCTCCTTCACCTCTTTGCACAATTCCTGTATTTTCTTCTCCTTTAACACTTACCCCTGTTTGGCACCTTGCAGCTCACCTACCAAATTTAAAAGAGTGCAGAGCTTTAAGATCACAGGGACCTCTTCACTGCTGGGATGGTTAAACTGTCAGAAGTCAAAACCTATTGCATATACTTTTCGCACAGCGGATAGCCCTTGTCACCTTATAACTACCATTTGGTTTGCTATGGTGTCTGAAATACAGCTGGAGCAGAGATAATCTTACATTAAATCAAGCAGTCCAACATGTGAGGCAGGCTGAGCTTCGTTCATTTAATCGGGTTATAATTTGTGGAAACTCCATGGCTTCACATGACTCTGGAGATTGGGTAGGCCCACGGGCAGCACCCCCACCCATATGAAAGCTCACCAAACCAACTGAAAGAGCGGGAAGCTTCACGCCAGCAGCCATTTTGAGATGCTTGCATTATGGCGCGAAACCCAGCATAGACACCAAGACTGCCCAGCAGGATCGCGGAATGCTTCCAGTGAAGCAAAACTGGATGTTTCCAGTGTTTCTGGAAATCCAGCGGAAAAAGTTTCCCCCTGTCGGGGGCGAAGTGCAGGAGCGGGCGCGGGCAGGCGTTCCTCCGATCAGTGCCCCTGAACAGGGGCGTGCCGCCATTTTACGTGGGTGGGCCAATTAAGGCCTGCCCAGCTTGACGTCCGTCAGGAAGCGCTATGCACTCCCTGTGCGGGGAGGGGGGGATTCCCTCAGCTGAGAGTGTGCTCTTTCGCACATGCAAAAGAGCACACTGATCTCCCTGAGGCTAAGTGCTGCCTCAGGGAGATCGGCTCCAAATTTAAAAATGTTAAAGAGACAAAAGCAAAATTTCCCTGACATGTCTCCTCATGTGACACCGTCACGTGAGTTGGGACATGTCCATCACTTTTAGTGAAACCTTTATTAAATATTTTAAAACCCTCCTGAAACCTCATCCCGCCCGTGGATGAGGTTTCATGCTTTTTCTTAAGCCCGCCTGGGCTCCCGGCCTGCCCGCCAGCCTTAAGATTGGGCGGGCAGGTCCATTAATTATGTTAACTACTTTTTAAATGGCCTGAATAGGCCATTGACAGGTCGGCGGGCGCACAGCTGATTCAGCTGCTCCCCTGCCAACCTGAAAATGGAAATGACGGGGCGTGACGTCGGGAGTTCCGCCCGATGTCATCCCATGTCATTTTATGAGCGGGCCCCGTCCACCCCACTCGCCGACTGATAGACCCTGCCCCAGCAATTTTAATCACAGTCAAAGACCAGAAGGTATTTATGAAACATATTCCTTCCAAGAAATGGAAAGTCAGGAAGGAGCAAGACGAATCTACAGAGTTTCTTGTGAAAGTAGATAGTCTTCATGCAGACTATTGGTCAGTTACTGTCCACATTCAATGCTTTAATACTACTTTTAAACTTCATAATAGAGTGGCTGTTAGCAGAGCGACCTCGACTGGCTGCAGCCAATGACCCTTTATCCATCCAACATCAAGCTACAAGGTCCAGGCCGTATTGGCCATACAATCAAAGGAAGGATTATTGCTTCGCTTAGCTACAAGGGGCTAAGGATTGTTGATTTTCTCTATGTTTTGCATAATCAACGTAAAACTCTGTTGAGAGATGATGTTGGCCTTCTTCTAGGAATCCTAGACAAAGCAGCTGATGTCTACCATTTGGGCAACTCATTGTCTTTCATGCACCAATCTTAGTCCTTTTATTTAGAAACATTGGAAATTCAGCCTTCAGAAGCTGAGGAAATTTATACAATCAACAGTAAGTTCCTTTCTTTCACAGAGGCACCATCCGCTAGACCCAGCACATGCATGCAAGTTATGAATCTCTGAGTTAATCACAAAGTCAGGCCAGACAGCCAGTGCAGCAGACAGTGCAGCCGGTTGGTGCAGATAGATGGTGCAGCATATGGTGACTACCCCCATGCAGACCTGCTGGACCTGAACTGGCTCATCCAAAAGAGTGAAGAAGAATCCCTTGCAGTACTGAGTGATCTCTTGGATATTGTGGTCCTAGAGAATAATTCGTCTTTCCCGTTGATGGATACATCAGATGAAGTCTCTGCTGTCTTTTTAGACGAATCAGCTGTACTTTTAGTAGCTAAACTTCAGATCTTAGTTCCACTGAATCTACCGATGTGATGTCTATTTTATCTCTTGTTGCCCATGAAGAGTCTTCCACAGAGAATGCTTTGCCTGACTCCAGATCAGAGCCCATAAAAGATCACACTACTCAAGAGATGGTACTTTTAGGCTGAATGTCAATTAGCAACCATACTTCAGTCTCAGCTGAAAGTTTTCTTCCCTTCAGAGTTGAAGGTCAGCACAGAATCTTTAGCACTTCTGAAGCCGCAGAATCCTATGCAGCAAATTTGCCCCAGAGTTGATTATCTACAGGAAATTCCTCTCATTAAGGAAGATGAGGCTGTCTTGTCTCCATATTCTCAACAATTCTTCCCATTATCCATAGTGGTGCAACCTCACACAGAGAGAAGTGTGGTTGTCTTACCACCGCCTACAGCAAGTAGACAGTCTTCCCAAAATATCATTGGGAGATCGTCTCTTCATCTTTTTCTGAAAAGGTTACAGGAATTCTATCATTTTCTTTTCCTTTATCTTCTAAGCTCATTGCAATGTCAGATTTTCAATGCCTTTTCAGTCTTTGATACAGCAGTCAATGATACATTTCTGATAGTCTTCCCATGAGTAGACGATCATTCCTCTTCAGAAGCTTCTTTCCAAAGTCCTTCGGGGGAGCAGCAAGTTCCTCAGAGTGTCCAAAGATTAATTCTCTTCAATCTTCTTTCTTGGATCAGTGTTTTGTTGAAAAGTCTTTGTTGTTCAATCATCCTGCAACCAACACTCTGCTTCCCAGCAATGCTGATAAAGTGTTGTCCTATTCTGCAGATGACAATGTCCTACCACATGTAGAAGAGAGCCTTCATGTCCCCAAGACACCTTCCCTAAGGGCCAAGAATACTGAGGGAGATTAAATCCCCCAGGACTATGACTTGGGGGAGGGAAGTGTAAGAGTTGGTTTTGGCTAGAATCTGTAGTTGTAAAAAGGGAGATACAGAAATGTAATGTAAATAGTTAAATACATAGTTTCATGTTGTTAAAATGTAGGATAGTATACTTGGGGGAGGTGTAGTATAAAGGGTTAACAGATGGGATTTGCTAATGTATGACATAGATGATTATGTACCACTGACACCAGTCAGTCATGTGTTAGGCTCTCTCTTGAGAGAGGTTGGAATCATACCTAGGAGCTACATGCCTGCTCGGAAACTTGTTTAAATGTAGTACTAATAAACAGGTGTTAAGCATACATCAGAGCATGTCTACAGTCTGTCTTAGAACCAAGTCCCATACTAGAGTCTAAGATAGGACACATCTCACAACACACATGACAAGGCAGTCATGTTGGCCTCCTCTTTAATCTTTGATGCTGTCTGCAAGACACAGCAACAACTGCAGAAACAGCAACAGCAGAAAGGGCAACAACATCTACGCCTTAAGAGTTGGAGACTGTAATATCTTGAGGTCTCCAAGCCTGATCAAAGAACAAAGAAAAGAACAAAGAAAAGTACAGCACAGGAACAGGCCCTTGGGCCCTCCAAGCCTGCGCCAATCATAATGCCCGTCAACTAAAACATTTTGCACTTCCAAGGTCCATATCCCTCTATTCCCATCCTATTCATGGATTTGTCAAGCTGCCTCTTAAACACCACTATCGTACCTGCTTCCACCACCTCCTCTGGCAGCGAATTCCAGACACTCACTACCCTCTGCGTAAAAAACTTGCCCCGCACATCTCCTCTATAGTTTTCTCCTCTCATCTTAAATCTATGTCCCCTAGTAATTGACTCTTCCACCCTGGGAAAAAGCTTCTGACTATCTACTCTGTCCATGCCACTCATAATTATGTAAACTTCTATCAAGTCGCCCCTCAATCTCCATTGCTTTCGTGAGAACAATCCGAGTTTCTCCAACCGCTCCTCATAGCTAATAACCACCAGACCAGGCAGCATCCTGGTAAACCTCCTCTGCACCCTCTCCAATGCCTCCATATCCTTCTGGTAATGTGGTGACCAGAATTGCTCGCAATATTCCAAGTGTGGCCTAACCAAGGTTCTATACAGCTGCAGCATGACTTCCCAGCTTTTATACTCAATACCCCTGCCGATGAAGGCAAGCATACCATATGCCTTCCTGACTACCTTATCCACCTGCGTTGCCACTTTCAGTGACCTGTGGACCTGTACACCCAGATCCCTCTGCCCGTCGATGTACTTAAGGGTTCTGCCATTTACTGTGTAATTCCTACCTGTATTAGACCTTCCAAAATGCATTACCTTGCATTTGTCCGGATTAAACCCCATCTGCCATTTCTCCGCCCAAGTCTCCAACCGATCTATATCCCGTTGTATCCTTTGACAATTCTCTTCACTATCTGCAACTCCTCCAACCTTGGTGTCGTCTGCAAACTTACTAATTAGCCCAATTACATTTTCCTCCAAATCATTTATGTATACTACAAACAGCAAAGGTCCCAGCACTGATCCCTGCGGAACACCACTAGTCATAGCTCTCCATTCAGAAAAGCACCCTTCCACTGCTACCCTCTATCTTCTATGACCAAGCCAATTCTGTATCCATCCTGCCAGCTCACCTCTGATCCCGTGCAACTTTACCTTCTGTACCAGTCTGCCATGAGGGACCTTGTCAAAGACAAATCCACCGATACAACAAAATTACCTCCTAGTACCAAAACTAAAAGTACCTAACTTTGTGCCCTGCAGAAAGTCCATTTCTTCGAGAGAACACTGCAATGACTCTGGTATACAGCTTTGACTATTGAATTCACCCAACTACACTTCAGAAATGAAAAACCTCTTCTTCAAAGGCCTTCGCTTTATGTTTTCCAAGATGAGTCATTCAGGTGAATTATGATCTACTGTTTTACTTACAACTTGTAAAAGTGCACTATTCTTTTTAACTGAATCCTCCTCAACTGTGTGTGAATGCGCGAGTGAGTGACACAGTGATTGATTTTTAGGGCGAATGCTAGAATAAATAATCCTCTTTATTTAAACCCACACAAAGGCTTGCTGCTAGTTATTCAAACTGTCCACATAGTCAGGGGTTAAGACACACACTTCTTCCTTTTCAAAACACACAGTGAATTCAGACAGTAGAGGAAGGTAACTGGGCTTTCAGTTTTCTCTCATACTTGTCCATAACAATAGTTTATGTAGAATTAAATTGGTGGATGCAGAACATGAGAAAAATTACCTCAGCTGTAATTTTCTCAGACTGCCAGGTCATTTACTGTTCTGAAAGGTTTGTAAATTATAATGGAAGGGGGAGGCAGACTGGGAAAATGCCAGTCAAGTAATCCAGTCTGCTGAGGAATTGATTGTACATGTTAAGAGCACTTGGTTCACAGAGTACTCTTTGAATGACACTTACACGACATTTGAATAAAATCAAACAGTGCAGCTTATAAGGGAGGGGAAGAATGGGGTATTATGGGATTTCACAATGTGCAGGTCACTGTAATTATATTAATTGTCTCCCTGACTGAAACACGTCCAAATTAGAGGCTGGATGTTTCAATCTTGACACCTATAACTAATATTGGAAGGACTGAACCTAATTTTGAGGTAACAGGCTGTAACCAGAAATAAAGAGAAGCCAATGAAGTTAGGTAGAAAGATCAGTCTATTCCAGGGCTATGGTAAAGGAACAGGGGAATGGGGCTCATTGGACGGTCCTTTCAAAGGGCTACATAGGTACAATGGGACAAATAGCCTTCTTTTGTGCTGTATGATTCTATGCTTCCATGCAAACAGTGTGGGCAAAATAAGTATACATTAACAGCCTGCATGCAATGCAGACTAAATGACTGTACATTAGCAGTCTGTAAAAAATGCAAATAAAATCATTGCACATAACAGCCTGTAATCAATGTAGCACTACTGGGAAGAGGAAAGCAAGCTGTAACTATTTTGTTTTAGGGCATTTGTTATTGTTAATTTGTGGCTTCCAACCCAAATATTACCAATAACATAGCCCACTTAAGGTTTTCATGTGACTTCAGTTGCCAAGCGATGAGTCAGATGCCTTGAGGCTTATGCAATGATTATGCATCTTCATTGCATTTCTGGCAATTAGAGCAAATCATTTTTAGTAATGTCACAAAGCCATTAAGATTTCACTGGAACATGGTAACCTGAATTTTCTCTTCCTCCTCTCACTAGGGGCAAATAACCAATTAGTTACTTTGTTCAATTTTCATGGAATGTTGGCGCAGTAATTGAGGAAACTGCAGAGCATCCACCGGGATTTTATGCTATTTTATCAAATCTATCTTGAAAATAAACTTAGAAGTGAGGCCCGGTTTTTACAAAAATGTGGCATTATTTGGGCTCGATTCAAAATAAACTTTGGCAATGGAACAAAGGTAAATTTGAGATTAATGTTGAGAAATTCTTCATGCAGAAAGTAATCATGACCTGAAATAGACTTAAAACACTAGATTTGTTTCTGTGGATCTCCTCTTCTTCTTAGGTGGTCCCAGGGGATGAAGGATAACTTGCTTCCACTCCAGTTTGATAGGTTCTAAGATGACTGATAAATCCAAAGCGCGATCTGCAGATTCTGCCTCATGTGGGGCAGGTAGTTTTTGAACAGTTGGGTTAGGTGGGTTGTTTGGAAGTTTGTGTACTCCCACTAATGCCTTGATTTTGCCTCTGCACAGTCCTGAAGAAGTCTCTCACGTGTTTGGTACATCCCTGAATGAACTTTTTCCGTTTTGGTCGGTCACAAGTCAGGGTCTCCCATGGGTTGGGTATGTTTGACCTCTTCAGGGATGCTTTGAGGATATCCCTAAAGTGTTTCCACCATACTCTTGGCAGTCCAAGTTCCAGGGTATTTTATTCCAATATTAAAATATTAGAAGATCACATTTTATTATAATTATAAAATATTACTGAATTATTTGCAACATAAAAGTAATGTACCAGAAACTTAATGGATGGCCCTATCTCAAACCACCAAATTATAATAATGACGTTTTACTTCACTTTTCAATACTGGAACTAGATGAGACAAAATTGAATGGGAGGAGACGTATGTGGAATGTCATGAGTGCACATGATATGTCTTCTGAAGTGTTGCACAATAAGTGCCAGACATTTGAATGATAAATGTTGCGCAATAGCAGGAGGGAGCTTCAACCACTTCTCTTTTCATGTAAAGTTCTTAACTCCCATACATGACCTACATCTGCAGAGAATTTCTATGTCAGATGTCAGGCCAATTAGAGACCAAAAAGGCATTTGTGTTGGAGGTGCTTGAGGTGGGCATGGTTTTTCATAAATACTTTGTGCCTGTTTCATGAAACAGAAGGATGAGGCAGACATTGTAGTTGAAAAGGAGTGTGAACTATTGAATGGGATAATAGTGAGGGAGGGAATGTTAAGCAGTTCACCATCTTTGAAATTGAACAAATCACTAGGTCTGGATGAAATGTATCCGAGGCTGCTAAAAGGAACAAGGGAAGAAATAATAAAAGCTCTGACTGATACTTTCCCATCCTCCCCACCTATTGGCATTAGAGGACTGCTAATGTTGCAACATTGTTTAAAAAGGGAGGAAGGGATGGATCAAGTAAATACGAATCTATCAGCATAACCTTGGTGGTGGGCAAAGTTTTGGAAAAAGATTGACAGTCTGTATAAATCATCATTTAGAAAGGCATAAATGAATGAAGGACAGCCTACATGGGTTTGTTAAGGGAAGGCTGTGTCTGATTGAATTTTTTGAGGTGGTAACAGGGATGATCGATGAGGGTAACGTGTTTGATGTAGTCTACATGGATTTTAGTAAGGCGCTTGACAAGATTTTGCAGACTGATCAGAAAATTGAAACTTCATGGGATCCAAGGGTTGGTGGCAAATTGGATCCAGAATTGGCTCAGTGGCAGAAAGCAAAGGGTTATGGTTCACTGATGTTTTTGTGACTGGAAGACTATTTCCAAATGGGTTCCACAGGACTCAGTACTGGGTCTCTTATTGTTCTTGGTTTATATCAGTGATTTAGACCTAAATATAGGGGACAGGATTAAGAAATCTGCAGATGATACGGAAATTGGCCATGTGATTGATAATGGGGAAGAAAATCGCGGACAGCAGAAAGATATCAGTGGGCTGGAGAAGCGGGTAGAAAAGTGGCAAATGGATTTCAATCCAGAGATTTGTAAGGCAAATGGGGAGAACAAACAAGGGAATACATAATTAATGGTAGGATTCTGAAAAATGTAGACTAACAGAGGAACCCTGGAGTGCATGTGCATAGATCCCTGAAGGCTGCAGGACAGGTGGATAAGGCAGTTAAGAGGGGATAGAAATACTTTCCTCATTGGTTGAGGCCTAGAGTTTAAGAGCATGGAGGTTATGTTAGAAGTGTATAAAACATGAGTTAGACTGTTGCCAGAGTACAATGTATGGATCTGGTCACTGCCTCATGATAGTGATGTGATTGCACTGGAATGGAGATTTACAAGGATGTTGCAAGGAATGGGGAATTTTAGCTATGGGGAAATATTGTATAGGCTGGAACTGTTTTCTTTGAAAGAGAGGATTCTGAGGGGTGATAAGGTGCGTAAAATTCAGAAAGGTTAAGCTAGATTTGAAAGGTAAGGCCTATTTTCATTAGCAGGGAGGACAATAAACAGGGGTCATGCATTTAAAGTAATTTTTAGAAGGATTAGAAGGGGATAGAGGAGAGATGATTTTTTTCACCCAGAGGGTAATGAGAGTCTTCCTGAAATGTGGTAAAGATAGAATCCTTGTTCGATTTAAAAAAAAGGATACATACTTGAGGTGTTGTGCCCAACAAGATGATGGACCAAGAGCTGAAAGATGAGATTAGGTTGCACAGACACAATGGGCTGAATAGACTACTTCTATAAATCCTTCTATATTTCTATTGCTGCTGAAAAAAGGATCTGCACCTTAACATATTTCTCCAAAGGATCACAAAGCACATCACATACATAAAACAAATTACTCTGAAGAGCAGTAATTGTATGTAGGCTAACTAAAAGCAGAAAAAAAATGCTTTGCCCACTCATTGATCACTGAGGGCTAGCTGTTAGTAGATAGCATGGGATAGACATGTCAGCTGTTAGTAGATAGCCCCAGAAGGAAAAATCCTTGGCTTCCTTTCGCCATGGTCAACAGCTTGGTTGATATTCTCTCTCCTGTGTGACGAGACATTCTTCTTGGTTCAATCTCAGGCAATACACGCTGGACAGTTTCTCATTAATCTCTTGTTCTTATCTCTACCCTTCTCCTCTGAAGTGCTCTGATAGACAGGATTTATTTAAGAATCCTAGGTTATTCACCACAAGGTTGTTTCTCTTGCTGTTTATTATTTGCACTTCACTGTTGTTTGTATTTTTGTTCAGCTTTTGCTGTTTCTCTGGCTGTCCTCTGTTAATGGTTTTACTTCTCTCTCTTTTTTTCACTTTTTGCCATATTTTTGCCTTTGTTTGCCTCCCTGCCGCACCCATTGTTTATCCCCAATACCTGACATGTCTATCCCATGCTTCTTACCCCCAAGATGGAATAAGCACATGACAAAGCCTTGGCTAGTTATTGTTATGGACTTTCAAGCAATTCATGTCTGCTTCACCTCCTCATTAGTTTACCTCCTCATCCTTCACCAGATTGACCCTCTTCTTTCTAAATCCCCCTTCTTCTGATTGTCAATCTGATTGTGCCACCCTCTATCCATCTGGCCCATAAACCTCCCTGCCTTTCTATCTCTGATCTAGTCTGCTTCTGGAAATGACTACTCTGCCTAGCTTTCACAAAAGGAATCAGAAATACTGCTGGGAAGCACGGCTATTCCAAGCTCTCCTACAAAAGTTAACACCAGCTTATTATTAATTTTTAGAAACAGGACCAGGCATCTCTTCCAAGTAGCATGCTGTGGCTTTTGTTGGGAGTGGGAACCAGCAGCTATTTATAAAAGTAGACTGGAGGGAACAAAAGCAAAGTTTGTATCAAAACTGATGGTAAATTGGAATCCCAGAACATAAGGGACCACCACAATGTGTGAGGATGCAGTCACTCCTTATGAAGGATTGAATTGTTATTTATTTTACAAAGGTAATGTTGCAATTTATATATGCCTGAGTCTACTGTTACTTTCACAAACATGTTCAGGACAGTTACTTCAACCATTGATTGTTTGTGTTAGGTTTTAAACTTCAGGAACATCTGTGTTGGTTCAACTGATATCTGTATGGGCTATTTTCTCTAATTCACTCACGGGAAAGCATGTCACCTCATGCTAACTTGTACCTCGTAGATTGTTGTCAGGCTTTGGGGAGTTAGGTGATCTACTAGCTGCAGAATTCCCAGCCTTTGACCTGTCCTTGTAGCCATAGTATTTATATGGCTGGTCCAGTTCAGTTTCTGGTCAATGGTAATTCACAGGATGTTGACGGTGGTGGATTCAGTAATAGTAATGCCATTGAAAGTCAAGGGGAGAGGGTTAGATTCTTTTTTGTTGGAAATCGTAATTGCCTGGCACCTGTTGTGGCACAATTGACTCAATGTTGACATTTGACTCCCTCTTTGCTGCTTTGCATAATCATTTGAACATGTGATCCATCCTGAAGCTCCATCTAATGGAGAATTGGTAATAAATATTGTGTAATGCAGTTCTGTTTGCTGAACAATTCTGTACAGCTTACCTCTGATAGGCGGCTTGTTATCACTTGAATGGGTAATTACCTGCACAATTGGTACTCCCAGTGGTACTTTATGACAAGTCATGTGCGATTACACTGATAAAATTTCTGCCCTTCAAGAGGTCTAACTGAATTCCTGAATTTGTGACAAAGATTTGAGAAATTCCTTTTATGTGAAGGACTAGTAAATGTAAATTTTTGTGTGAATGATGTTTACAAATGCATATTCTATTACAATTCCGTCTGGGCTTTATGTTTAATGCCTCAAATTCTGGCACTGTGAATGTGAGGCCTGCTCCCAAAGGCTTTTCTGTTACTGTGGAAAATGATCACACTCATGTGTAAGGTTTCCGACATTTCGGTATTGGCCTGAGGTCTCCAAGGAATTGAAGATCAATCACCAGGACACTGTTGTGGGCAACCCTGGAGAAAAATCATCAGAACATTAAAAAAACTTTTTTTTTGTAATTTCCTTTGAACATTTTTTTTTACAAGATAGAAAAATATTGAAAATTGGAACAAACGGCTGTTTGGCTGACAGTCAAGCATCATCCAATTGAGTAATGAGATGTTTTGCTTTCCAATTGCCGTTGGAAGGCAATACTTCATTAGGATGGATGTGTTGGCTGACTAATGGCTGGAGCATGGGGAAAGTCATCTGATGAAGCCCCAGGAATACAGTTAATCACAACTGGCAACCCTACTCAAGAGAGAATTTTATCTTCCTATCCCTGTCTTTGATCACATCCAGTTACTCAGATGGTAGGCCGCATATTTTTCCTACTATTTCCATTAGTTGCACCCTTAGCACATACAAATTAACCCATTAAAAAAAATTGAAATGGGAATGAACAGAACAAAAATTAATTGCTATTGCTAATTATAATTTTTGAAGATTTTATTCCTTCCCCTTCTCTTGAATGCACAGATGCATAACAGGTCTCTCTTCAACCACTCTTTAGTATTTTGGCTGCGTGAGCCTGGACAGTGAGCATATGGAAAGCTGTTCAAACATGCAGCATTGCAACTCAGCCTAATTGTCTTTAGCTGCCATTCACAGATATGACCCTGCCAGTAGTGAAGGGGTGTACACACGCTATAGCAGTCAGGAGCAAGACTGATCTTTCCTCACCACTTTAACAATGGCCAACACAATTTGCATTTATGTTGTGTCCTTAATCCAATAAGACATATCAAAGTGCTTCACAGTTATGTTATCAGACAAAATTGACACCTAGAGATATTAAAGAGATATTAGAACCGGTGACCAAAAGCTTGGGCTATTTCTTATGATCTTAAAGAAACATGTTTGAAGAAGAGAGATAGAGAGGCAGAAAGGAACTTCCAGTGCTAGGAGTCTAGACAGCTGAAAGCATGCCCATCAGTGGAGGTCCAAAAAAATGGTGAATGCATAAGAGGTCAGAATAGGAGTTCTTAAGGGTTGTAGGACTGGAGAAGGTTACAGAGATAGAGGCCATGGAGTGTATTTGAAAACAAAGATAAGAATTTTAAATCTGAGGTTCTATTAGACCGCGATGGTGGGTGAACATGGCTTAATATGGTTTAGGGTACAGGCAGCACAGTTTTGGCTGAGTTCAAGTTTATGAAGGGTAGAAGCCTGGACAACATTGGAATAGTCAAGTCTGAAGTTAACAAAGGCATGGATGTGATTTTTCAGCAGCAGATGGGCTGAGGCAGGGATGGAAATATTACAGAGGTGGAAGCAGGTGGCCTTGGTAATAATGGGATATGTACTATTGTCCCTGCTGAGGTCAGTTAACACAGTATAAATCACCTTCATCTATATTCCTCAAGAGCATATTAGAGGAGCCCCGAATCATAAATGTTTGTAATGATTTCAATTTTAAAAACCATGTAATGTTGAGGCTCCTTTAAGTACCTGGATGATGAATGCATGTATTTTAAAGCAGTCGGAATTACAAATGGAACATTTTGGGACATTTTTCACACAGTAAAATGGAATATCATAGCAGTTTTATTTATATTAGATAAAATAATTTTGCACAATTCTAGCACCATGAACTGCTCAATTAATTATCATACTGCCCTCATACTTTGGGACTTAAATTTTAGTTCAACTTAGATAAAAGCAAAATACTGCAGATGCTGGAAATCTAGAAGAATAACAGAAAATGCTGGAAAAATTTAGCAGGTCTGACAGCATCTGCGGAGAGAAAAACAGATTTAACGTTTTGAGTCCGTATGACCTTCTTCAAAGCGATAGAGAAGTAGAAATGTGATAAATTTAATCACATTTCTACTTCCCTGTAGCTCCGAAGAAGAGTCATATGGACTTGAAATGTTAACTCTGTCTTTCTCTCCACTGATGCTGTCAGACCCGCTGAATTTTCTGTTTTTCTTTAATTCAACTTAGATTGGGGCTTTAAGAACCGTTTTTATACTGCTCCTTTTTCAACTAAGATCTAGGGAGGCTGGCAGCTGGGAGCTGGTTCCCACAGCCTGGCAGCAGACTAATACATGCCAGGGTATGGAAACAAATTTAAACAGAGTAAATGTTGGGAGCTGACTGCTGGAATCCAAATTAAAGGAACCACATAAAAAAAACTGTTCAAGTGATATTTTGGACTGCCTCAGTCTGATGGTCATGGGCCATAGCCAATAAATTACCCTTGAAACATAATTACAGTTATGTACAAAATTGGTTTATTGAGTACAATTTTCCCAGGCTAGGGTGACAGAATTGGAGGTGGGGGTGGGGTGCGCGACAGGGGTGGTCGCTGCGAACAGCTTCATGGACAGCTCCCTGATGCATTACAGCCACCAAGGAAGGTTCTCAGGGATGGACCAGGATGTGGATCCTGCCAGTTTTATTTTTAATTTTTATTTAAAATTAGATAAAATAATTTTGCACAATTCTAGCACCATGAACTGCTCAATTAATTATCATACTGCCCTCATACTTTGAAGAGAGGCAGGCAGGCAATTTAAATAATTAAAGACCCAAATACTAGGTTTTTTTTGGGATCACTGGCACTTTGCCAGTGGCAAAACAACCCGGTCAATTGCAGAAGGCCCCAGCTTAATGGAGGCAACCTCTCTGTGGCAGTTTTGGGGGGCGCGGTGTGGGGTGGGGTTAGGGGAAGGTGCCATCAGAGCCCCAGGCTCCAAGCCTCAAAGATGGAGCTGCAGACATGAAAGCCAGCCCCCCTGGGCCAAATGATGCATCTGGAGGGGTTTCCTCTCTGATCCAAAGAGCCTGATGCTTGGCCCCTCTGATTTATTAATTTAATTTTACCCTTCTGTGGGCAGGTCCATTTTGAGGTGCCCTCGATGTCTCATATCTGTTTCAGCAGCACCCACCTCTCCCGGTGTGGCTGCTGAAGCTCTAAGCTGCTGGTTCTGTAATTGGGTTGGCAGCATTGGGAGCCCACCTGCTGTCCTTAACACGGTGGCAAGCATAGAGGAGGCCAATTAGAACCCCTTGGAATATTGGCGAGCTGCAAGTGCGGGCTTGGGATCCCCATTTGATCCCTGTTCAATATCTCAGCAGTCCTTCCATACTTAAGTACATAATCTAGGTTGACACTTAAGTCTTGGAGAGGGCCTGAACCCAAAACCTTCTCACTCAGATGTAAGAGTCCTACACTAAGGCAAGCTGACACTTACACAATAAGAACAACAGCCATAAGTAATTTTAGGATTTCCTGCCAGTGTATAGAATTTGTTACTGATTTTGGGAAAACAATTACAACAACAATGTACCTTTCATTCTGTCTAGTCGTCTTATACAATTAGTATTTACCAATGTAAAACTGTTCTCTTTTTCATAATTTTGGGATAACTAATTGAAGCCATCGGGTATGGTAAACTGCTTGAATTATCTTTTATATTGTTCCAGATATTCACAAGTATGAGCCCCAGACAACGTAGATGTCTCCTGATGTGAAAGCTCTTTGGTCCCAGTTGGTCTTTGAATCTAGGGTTACTGGAGGGCCAGGAACATGCAGGATGACTAGGTTATCTGTATACTCTTTTGAGTAAATCAAATAAATACATAAAACAATTAACTAAAGAACCACCCTTAAAGGGGCACTGTACAAAAACAAACTTTAATGGAAACTTATAAAACTAAATTAAAATGTTACTTCTGGGCTGATAATGCACTCCAGCCTCTGCAATTCCCACTGGAAGGAGATTATCTGTATATAGGTAATAGGTGATTTGTATAGAAAGGAATTGCATGAACATAGTATATAGGCTACCACCAGTTTTGGTGAGAATAATAGGTTAATTTAGCTCCCAACAACCCTTCCAACCCAATATCCCACTTGTGTCAGAAATATGTTTTTTTCAAAAAATACTGAAATATATAAAACAAGACATAAGAATGCAAATGTCAATTATAATTTTTGTCATTATTTCAATTTTAAACCAGGAGGAAGCATTGGCTCAAGCATCTGGTACAATATTATCTGGACTCATCTGTAAAAATACACACAGCAACATCTCACCCATTGGCAAATTTCTCTTTATAACATATTGCACAGAAAATACCAAAATATTAAAATATTTAGAACAGGTGGAAAAAAGACATGACTTGCATCTCTGTAAAGAAAATGTTTTATTAATAATGTAGCCATGTTAAATACCATCACCAGAAATGAGTTTGTTTTACATTATTTGTTGTCACATACAGGCCAGTTGTCCAGTAATCTAACAGCAGTGTCCCCTTTACTTAAAATCTATGTACAAGACAACTGCGTTTTACTGGAATAGTGCCATTGATATGACTAAATCATAAACAGAGTTGCAGACATAATGTGAAAAATATTTTTAAAAAAAAATTTATTAAGTTTCAAATAAATACTGCATAATGATAAGTATGTACAAATCTTTCATACTTTAACATCCTTCTCGCTAAAATTTCTGAAAGATCATTTTGAACAGGAATAATATGCACAAAATAATCGAATGCAGATAAATTGAGCTGCTGTCACCGTAATGCGACAGCATGTAAGAAATAAAATTTGTATTTGTTTTTTTTTAAAAAAAGGGTAAATAAATCTTTGTTAATATTGTTGTAGGTCCAGACTTGCAGTTGCTCACAGCAATGTGGAAAACTAGTGTCAGTAGCTGATGGCCACTGCTAACTCTAATCCCAAGCGATTAGTGTTATTTTGGTGACACTGTAGGAATCTCCTGTTTTCAGATGGCTCAACATTTGAGCCCTCATCTACAATACTTCAGTCAGAGACAAAAGATCCAAGAATCGCTCTTGGCTTAAACAGAATTGCACCACAAATAAAAAATAAAAAAGGCATTTTACTTTTCCTTTTAAATGGTATTCAAGCATACTCATTGACGATCCTTCATGTGCTCTATCAGCCTTTGTTCCATTAACATAAGACTGCAGCAACTCTGTATCTTTGCCACCTCTATCCACACAAATCTCATGTTCTACAGAGCACTTTAAAGAAAAACTAGCCTGTTTCAATTTGGGAGTGGGATAGGGGGAGGGTGTCACAGCATGGTGTTAAACAAATAGAGTCCAATTCAGAACCAAAAACGACAGGTGCATAACAGGTGATTTCTGATGGCCAATTTTCAGCTTAATCTAGCAAGTGAACAACAGTCCATATTAAAAGTCCTCATTAAATTGCACAAGTATATGTGTGAAAATTGAACTTTACAGCAAAACAGCTTGACCTTTAGTAATCCTGCCTATATGACTTTGGGAATTCAGGCATGCAAAACTAATCACCTGACTGGATGATTTTTACACCTGACTGGTTGAGAAGATGTATTTTACCATTGTAAAATAATTCTCAAATAGAATACTGTGTTACTTGATTTTCCTTCTGTCAATATCAATGCTATATAATTTCAGAGAAAAAAGTCTTATTCCTACAGTATGTACAAGTTGAATGCTGCTGGAAATTATTTTATTACTGAAGATTTTTTTTGAACAATGGCCACACAATTCCTTTATTTGCTGTAGAATTCAATTTAAGATGAGAAAATGTAAATAAGTTCTATGTCATCATGCACTGTACAATAAAAGGATGCTTCAAAAATTTCATTTTTTTTGTCAAATGCATGCTGAATTACTGCAGTGTGTGCCCAAGCCATGTTGCAAAAATTCTTTCAACATGCTTGCAAATCATATCATTTATTTTTTTGTTGTTGTTGTTAAAATGATATACTTTACCCAAAGAATCAAAATGCAGTAATGCTCTGCAACCGTTAACCCGGATGAGGGGCTTGAGTGGCTAGAGACACGGAGGTCGTACTCAGAGCATACAATAAACTACCTAGTAAAAGGGACAGAGCAGCATGTGTAATCTGTGAATAATGTCGGACTTTGAAGGTCTGTGTCATTATTTTAACTATCTTTTTGTCCATTATGCGACTTTTTCCTTAACATCACATTGAAATCACTTTTATTCAGCCCAGTCCTTCCTTAATAATCTTTGTCTGCAAAAGACAGACTCATGAATGATTTACTCTGAATATGGGAAACACGGTGTCATTGTATCACACTGTTGCATTCACTCCCCCATAAAACCATGCACTGGTGAAACATTTTTAAAAAATAATATAAATTGTTGAAAATGGCTGTTTTTTTTGCAAGTTTCAGCCTCAAGAAAATAATTTTAAATGTTTTATTTTCCATTTAAGTTCAGCTAAATTTGTGTCCATGCAAAATTTTTTTTAAATTTCATACAGTATATCAGCAGAGAAACAATGATATCAGATCACATAGCCCTCTCCCTTTGTGAACCACTGTGGTACCTTTCTGGAGCTTCCAAGTCGGTTTTGAACATCAGTACCATTTTATGTTTTGCATTTAAAAAAAAATTTAAATCTCTTGTTCTGTACAGTTTTGCTCAGCTGACTCCTTTTCGTTTTGCCCCGTCTGGTGATGTGTAGTCGTTACTGGACACTATTTTCAACCCTCCTCACGATGAGACTCCCTTGTTGTCTCACAGATCTAACAACCAGCTGGCCTTCATGACATCAGTGCCTGTTGCTATAGGAACCAAGCTGGTGGGATAGGAGTAGCAGGCGACTCAACAGGGGTAAGAACAACCAAAAAAAATGGTTCATTGAAAAATAAGGGCTTCTGCTGTGTGAATTGATAGGTTCTTATTTATTTGTTTTTATATTCATGGCTTCTGATTGGACAAAAAAAAAATTGTCATTTAATTCCAGCAACCATATAAGTTCTGCAAAACTGCACTCCTTCCCTAAGGACCTTCTCAGGGCACAATGTGTGCAATCTCCTCTGAGAACACAGGACTGCTTTTAATCCCTAGGAACAGGCTCAGAAGACACAACATCAAGCATGCAGTGTAACCAGGGCTTACGATCTGCGAGCTGAACACTGGTTGCTATCGCAACACTTTCACAACTGCTATGAACGAGCATAAGAAGGTCCAGATGAACTCTCAAGTGATGATTGGGAAGCTCTTCTCGTCAGTGGGGCCAAAGTTGGATCAACCAGTGAGGAAGTGGGAAAGAGTTTGTACCAGCCAATCACCATGTTGGACAGGTCAAGCTCCTCTAATAGGATCTGTGCAACTCCCATGAAGGACTTGTGGTCCATTCGTCCATAATCTCCCCAAACAATTATCTGAAAGGAGAAAAAAAAATATTGTGTTAGTTATCTTTGTATTTTAACACTGCAATAGTGACTTTTGAGAGTTATTTATTTTTTGTGATCCTTTCTCATTCCCTCCCACTTCTGACCCACCTTTCCTCTGAAATTTTAAATTGGCACCTTTGTGCATTGTTCATTGGCAAGCCACATCATTGTGTGTCAATTTGCTATTCAACCACAAGGGGCATCATGGCTAAATCCAATCCTGCCTGCACCTGATGTTTATATATGCATACGATTCACTGTCGGTCATGGGATAATAACAAAGAATGGGAATATCTTTTGATTTAAAACTGGGAGACTTTAGAAAAGTGGGTTTAAAATATCAGGATCGAGATACCTGAACCCATTCCTGCCCCTTTATGTTTTAACATGCAGAAATCAAACCATTGATGAAAATCCTTTAAATGCAGGCAGGGGCCTAATTAACATAACAAAATCACCACCTAATAACATTATTGAGACTATGACTTAAACTTAACTGAAAGTGAGGTAGAAGCCCCACAGACCTGAGGTTGGGGTTGCTATCTCCGGAAGGTAAGTGTGAAAGACCTGGGCCAGAATTTTCCCGTCGGTGAGTTGGGGGGCGGGGCCCGCTCGCTGACGTGAAAAAGGAACCCCTGACATCATCCCGCCCCTTTTAAATATTCAGGAAGGCGGGCGGACAGCGAAATCAGCTGTCCGCCTGCCGACCTGTCAATGGCCAATTGAGGCCATTGACAGGATAATTAACCCAATTAAAGGCCCTGCCTGTCCAACCTTAAGGCTGGCGGGCAGGCCAGGAGCCCCAGCAGGCAATAGAAAAAACAGGAAACCTAATCCACTGGCGGAATGAGGTTTCATGTCCATTTTTAAAATCTTTAATAAACTTTATGTCATATTTATTAACATGTCCCATCTCGTGTGACATTGTCACATGAGGGGGACATGTTAATAATTTTTTTACTTTTCTATTTTTGAGGTTTTTTAAACTGTCACCAATCTCCCTGAGACAGCACTTAGTCTCAGGGAGTGCACTTTGACAGTTGGGGTATCCGTCCCCCTCCCCACCGCACAGGAAGCGCATAGCACTTCCCGTCGGGCAGCCCGCTAAGCGGGCCTTGATTGGCCCGCCCACTCAAAATGGCAGCGGGTCCTGTTTCAGCGGTGGAATTCAGCTGCCCGCCCGCCACCGAGCCGGTGGGGCCCGCCCGCCCATCAAGGGCTAAATTCTGCCCCTGCTCTTTTTGCGCTCCTTGTGAGCTAGTAGACATAGGAGTGTTCCACCGACCCTCCCCCACACCCAACCCCTGCTGTCCCATGCCTAACATGGAAGCCTTTTAATAGTTTGGTAATGGTATGATCTCACAACAACATATACAGGTTTTCACATATGCTGTTTATACATTCAATGGAGAAACAGTATTTTGTTCTCAGCTACAGAAACAAGGAGAAAATCTGATTGAAGTATTTAAATTAAGAAAGGGAACTGCCGAGTAGAGAACAGTTCCAGGGGAATCCATGCCAAGTGGACACAATCTTCTTGGTCAAGCTAAGCCTGCTAAAAGCAAGTCCAGAAAAATATGAAATGTCCTCATGCAGATTTGCAGTAATGTGGAACATACAGCCTCAGGAAGCCATAACAGTTGAGATAGTTAAATATTTACTTGAGAAGTAAAGAAAAGGCAGTGAACTCAGATTTAAAAGATAGCATCCTTATGCCAAGAACTGACAGGAAACACCTCTACCATATATCCAAGCAGAGACCTCTCTTCCTGTGCTGGGAAACAGTGCATGGTGTAATGGGGAGGGAGAGGAGCAAAATTCTAAGTATTAAAGAAAAAAAGGAACTAAAGATGAAGGATTAAAATGAGTAATAAATGCATTCTTCTTTTTGCTTCTGGGCATATTTAAGAAATTGAAGCACAAAATAATTTAAATAATTTTTATCTTGTATTACTAGAACACCAAACTGAAGGCAAATGATGGTAGCTGTGCAGCAAATTGCCCCAAATGCAGCTTTTCTTCAATCAATGAGCAGAAGACTGTTTATTGGGCCAGTCTATAAACACTACACTCTTGGTTGTACTGCTTCAGCTTTAGCTACAGCTTTCTGTAGTTATTTGAATACAGGTCACATTATAAAACATATAACTGAATGCAATAGAAAGTTTTCATGGCCCAGAAATCACTAGATTGCAAACCTGGCAGGATTACAGTACTGATCCTGTTCTAGGTTAGAAGGTCAGCTGGTGAGAACCTCATTAGCATAGCTCATGTGAGCACAGTTGCCGAGGTGCTCCACCCCCCCACCACAAGCATCCATCCACTCTGCCCCTTTGAGTAAGGGAGCCAATTTGCAGAATTAAAACTATTTGAATGTCTAGGCTGTTTGCAAACATGGAACCCACTGGTGGAGGCCTCAGATACCCTTGGTGACAATGCATATGTCAGTTGGAATGATGACTGTGGTTACAACACTAATGGGGTCTCATTTCAATACATTGGTTGAAAGTTTAGTTTAACATGATTTAAACCAAAACAAAGCAATTGGATAAAAAATGGTTACCTGAAGAACCTTTCCCTGGGGGCTATCTTCAAATGGCAACTGCTGCTGGTACAAAGGATCCAGTGTTTTTCGTGCCACTTTTGTTTTCTTTTTGGCTATGCAGATGCCATTTTCCAATAGATAAACTTTAACATATGGTGCTAAGGAAGAAATAAGAAAATTGCAATTTTAATAACTGGTGATATGTGAACTAAGCGACATTGTGCTGAATGCTACACATACACAGTGTTATTATAAATAGAGTGGTAAAGAGGGCTAAATCATAGGGGGAAGGGATCATGTGAAGAGAGATGTGGTAAATTGAAGGGAAACGACAAGGCAATAGGGACATGGGTAATAATAACCACAGTGTGACAGGAAGAGTGGAACGTACAAACTTAAGAATGCACCAGCAGACGAAGTCAAAGATTGGAAAAATGGTAAAAAGACAGAGCTATAGCCTCTGTATCTGAATAGATGCAGTATTCATCGCAAAATGTATAAATTGTTGGCACATATAGAAATAAATATGTATGATCTGATAGCCATTACAGAGATATGGTTGCAAGGTGACCAAGGCTGGGACCTGAATATTGAAGGGTATTTGACATCTCGAAAAGACAGGAAGCTTGGAAAAGGTGGTGGGCTGGGTCTGCTAATTAAGGTTGACATTAGTACAGTAATGAGAGATAACCTTAGCTTAAAGTGCAAGATGTAGAATCAGCTTGGGTAAAAATAAATAGGAAAGGTAAGAGATTGCTTGCAGGAATAGTTTATAGCCCACCCCCTAATAGTAGTTACACTGCAGGACAGAGTATAATTAGAAAGAAATAATTAAGGTATGTAAGAAAAGTACCAAGATAATCATGGGTGTCTTCAATCTATACATAGATTAGGCGAATCAGTTGGCAAAGGTAGCCTGGAAAATGAGTTCATAGAACGCATTTGGGGCAATTTCTTAGAGCAGTATGTTCTAGTGTCAATCAGGGAGCAGGCTATTCTTAGGCCTGGTAGTATGCATTAATAAATGAGCCTCTAGGTGACAGCAATCATAACGTAATAGAATTTCATGTTCAGTTTGATGGTGAGAAGTGTGAGTCTAAAACTAGTGTTTAAACCTAAATAAAGGTAATTATGAGGGTATGAAGGCAAAGCTGGCTAAAGTGAACTGGGAAATTAAGTTGAAAGGTAGGGCAGTAGAGAGGTAGCAGCAGACATTGAAGGAAACATTTAATAACTCTCAGCAAAGATTTATCCCAGTGAGAAAGAAAGACTCTTTAAGAAGGGTACATCATATGTGGCTAAACAAGGAAGTTAAGGATAGTATCAAATTGAAAGGAACACTGTACAAACCTACTAAGGTTAGTGGTAGGTCAGAAGGTTGGACAGATTTTAAGAACCAGCAAAGAATGACTTAAAAAATAAAGAGGGAGAAAGTAGAGTATAAGAGAAAGCTAGAGAGAAATATAAAAATTTAAATACAATTAAGGGATGTAAGAAAAGTACCCAGATAATCATGGATGACTTTAATCTATACGTAGATTGGGCGAATCAGTTATTAGATTTAAATAGGAAAGAGTAACAAAAGCGAGTGTTGGTCCTCTAGAGAGTGAATCTAGAGAATTTATAATGGAAAATTAGGAAATGGCGGAAGCACTGAACAGATATTTTGTGTCTAATTCCATTGTCGAACACTTAGAAAACTTCCCAAGGATACCATATTTTAAAATCAGGAGGTGAAAGGGGGGAAGGAACTTAAAACAATCATCACGACCAGGGAAAAGGTACTGGGAAAATTATTAGACCTGAAGACTGACAAGTCCCCAGAGGACATGATGGCCAGCACTCTATTGTCTTAAAAGAACTGGCTGCAGAAATAGTAGAGGCATTGGTTATAATCTTCCATAACTCCTTAGGTTCTGGAAGGATCCAAGCAGATTGGAAAAATAACAAATGTTTTTGTTCAAGAAAGGAGGGAGGCAGCAAGCAAGAAACTATAGGCCAATTATCCTAACATCGATCATAGGGAAATTGCTAGAATCCATTATTAAAAAGGTTTTAGCAAGATACTTAGGAAATCATAATGGGATCAGACAGAAACAACTTAGCTTTGTGATTTTGCCCTTGGCGAGGGCGGGCAGGAAGCCGACTGCCACCCGCATTCGGCTCCGCACCGCGATCTCACACTGGTGGACCAATTAAGGTCCGCCCACTGTGGAATGTGAGTGGCAGCGCTCAGCACTGCCTGTGCAGGCGGGGGGAGGAGGGCGAGTCGGCCTAGCGCGATCTTCGTGCATGCGCGTGAAAGAGCACTTCAATCTCCCTGAGGCACGGGGCTGCCTCAGGGTGAAGCTGCGCTGTTTAAATAAAAATAAAGGAAATAAAATTGCCATAAAACATGTCCCCTCATGTTGCTCACATGAGCTGGGACATGTTTTTAATCCAAAAATAAAATTTTTATTCGATGTTCATTTGCTTTAGGAAACCTGATCCCGCCTGTGGACAAGGTTTCCTGAAAAACTTAAAGGTCGCTTGGCCTTTTCGCCTGCCCGCTGGGCAGTGTAAATTTGAATTTAATTAGCTTCTTAGTGGCCTTAATAGGTCTTTTAATTGTCAGAGGGCCCGCCAAACAAAAAATTGTGAGACTGCACGATGACGTCGGGATACTCGCCCGACGTCATTGTGCATCATTTTACGTTCGGGTATGTCGGGTGTGCGCCCGCACACCGAGCGTAATATTCTGCCCATGTTGACTAATTTATTAAAGTTCTTTGAGGAAGTAATAAACAACGTGGATAAAGGGGAACCCGCAAATATGGTGTACTTGGATTTCCAAAAGGCATTTGATAAGGTGCCACATCAAAGGTTACTACACAAAATAAGAGTTCATGGTGTGGGGGTAACACATTAGCATGGATAAAGGATTGGTTAGCTAACAGGAAGCAGAGAGGAGGGGTAAATGGGTCTTTTTCAGGTCGACAAGCTGTAACTAGTGGAGTACCACAGGGATCAGTGCTGGGGCCTCAACTATTTACAATCTATATCAATCACTTGGATGAAGGGACTGAATGTATGGTAGCCAAATTTGCCGATGACACCAAGTTAGGCAGAAAATTAAGTTGTCAAGAGGAGGTATACAGATAGGATATGTGAATGGGCAAAACTTTAGCAGATGGAGTGTAATCTGGGAAAATATGAATTTTGTCCACTTTGGTAGGTAGAATAGAAAAGCAGTATACTATTTAAATGGAGAGAAATTGCAGAACCTGGTGGCACAGAGGGATCTGGGTGTCCTGGTACATAAACCACAAAAAGTTAGTATGCAGGTACAACAAGTGATTGGGAAGGCAAATGGAATATTGGCATTTATTGCAAGGGGAATGGAATATAAAAGTAGAGAAGTTTTACTGCAACTGTCCAGGGCCTTGATGAGACCACATCTGGAGTACTGTCAACAGTTTTGATTTTGTTATTTGAAAAAGGATATGATTGTGTTAGAAGCAGTTCAGGAATGTTCACTTGACTCACTCCTGGGATGAAGGGCATACCTTATGAAGAAAAGTTGAACTGGTTGGGCTTACACCCATTGGAGAAGTGATCTTATTTAAACATAAGATCCTGAGGGGACTTGATAGGGTGGAGACAGGGAGGACGTTTTCTCCCCTGGGGGAGGCTAGAACTAGCCAAAGCAGTTTAAAAATAAGAGGTCTCCCTTTTTTGACTGAGATGAGGAGAATTTTTTTCTCTCAGAGTATTGTTAGTGGAGAAAGCAGTGGAGGCTGGGCCATTGCATTTATTCAAGGCTGAGTTAGATAGATTTTTGATAGATAGGAGAGTCAAGGAGTATGGGGAGCAGACAGGAGTGTGGAGTTGAGACCACAATCAGGTCAACCATGATCTTCTCAAATCCCAGAGCAGGCTTGAAGGGCTGAATGACCTACTCTTGCTCCTAAGTCCTATATTTCTATAGGATAACAGATAGGCTACTGCATATTAAAACACAGAATTACATGAGGTAGCTCAGACAATATTATGATTATCAAAGCAGAAACCATGTACCTTGACACATTTTAACTCTAATTCTCTTTATAATATAATGCAAGTTTTTGTCTGTACACCATACTGTACACCTGCCATGTATACCTGTAGAAAGGTTATTAACTTTCACACAATGTGCACTTGGATATTGGACCATTCCAATATAGATTGCTGGACAAATAACTCACTTTGAACTCTGTTCTCATTAAATAAAACAACATGCATCAACGTTTTGGTTTTGGATTCATTTCTTGAGATAAAATGATGTATAATATACAGAAAATCTTATGTTGAGAACCTTTCCCTCTGCACTGTAGGTCCTAACTTTTTTTGGGATATTGTTCTATTTGCTGCCAGGCACCCTCTGTTCTTCCTTAGATAACAATATTTTAGCCTAGACTGTGGGAGTTAACAGACTATTTGATTGTGATTGGAGCATTCTAGTACTATCCTCACCTGACATATCTACAGATACATATTCCAGCAAAAGTTACTGTATGGAGATTATGGTGGTGATGGTGGTCGGCAGGTGGGGGGTGAATTTCTTTTGTGATATTCCTGATTGTTTCCAGGTTTTCTGCAGATTTTCTGATGCTGGACAAGCAGAGGCCCCTGTGGTAATGTATACATCAGCAAAGATAAGCTAATTGTAATTCTACACAGACCAAACCTGGGTCTAATATGGACCAGTAAAGACTAAGCACAGGGGCAAAACTCTTGCTCTCTTAAACCCAATAGATTATCACAGTTTTAGGATTATGTGAGTAAATGATGTACAATTCTCTGGCAGGCTTTCATTTGTTCCTTTAAAGCTCCCCCCAACCCTCAACTTACATTTTTCTCTAGTTTCTTTTCTATTTTCCGTCATGCCCTCTCTGAGCTCATCTTATCCATAAGACCAACTCCTTCTCCCTCAATCCTATTATCACTAAGCTGCTGATCACCCAACTTCCCTTTCTGATCCCATGTTAGATGGTATTGTGAACAGCTTTTTCTCTTCAGGTGTTGTCCTTCTCTCCTTCAAATCTGCCGTCATCATTCCTGCTCTCAAAAAAAAAAGGCCTTTATCCCTTTCTTGCTAACTGCTGCCTCATTTCCAGCCTCATTTTCCTCTCCAAATTACTTGAACGTGTTGTTGCCTGACAAATCCATGCCTAAATTTCCCAGAACTCAATGTTTGAATCTCTCCAGATTTCCACACCTGTCACCGAAACAGCTCTTATCAAAGTCACAAATTACATCCTCTTTGACTGTCACTAAACTTCATGAACTGTCTGCAATCTTTGAAATGGTTGACCACACCATCCTCCTCCAACGCCTCTCCACTGTCACCCTGCTGGGTGGGACTGCACTCCACACAGAATGGTTCCATTCTTGTCTATTTAATCATGACCAGAGTATAAATTGCAATGGCTTCTCTTCCCACTCCTGCATTGTTAACTATGGTGACCCCCAGGGATCTATCATTGACTTCCTCCTATTTCTCATCTACATACTGTGCTTCAGTGATATCATCCAAAAGGACAGTGTTAGTTTTCATATATATGCAAACTACCGCTCTCAAATCTTCCACTGTTTCTAAATTATCTGACTGCTTATCCGGCATCCAGTACTGGATGAGCAGAAATTTCCTGCAATTAAATATTTAGTAAGTGCCTGCTGCAAACTCCGTTCCCTAGCTACTGACTCAATCACGAATCCTGGCAACAATCTAAGACTAAACCAGACCATTGAATATTTAGCCCTGAGATCAGCTTCTGATCACATTTTACACCATCACTGAGACTGCCTATGTCCACACCAATAACACAACCTCACTTTACCCCTGCATTCATGTGCTGCACAAGCCCTCATTCATGCCTTCGTTGCCTCAAGATTTGACTATTCCCAGGCCTTTTTGGCTGTTCTCCCACATTCTACTTTCTGTAAACTTAAGTTAATCTAAAACTCCGCTGCCCTTGTCCTTACTCTCACCTGTTCCCTATTACCCCATGCTCGCTGAGGACTTTGACTCCAGTCACGCAATGTCTTGATTTTAAAGTTCCCACCCTTTTTTTCAAATCCCTCCATGGCCTCTCCCCTCCCTATCTTTGTAATCTCCAGCCCCACAACTCTCTAACATATCTGCACTCATCTAATTCTGGCCTCTTGAGCATCATCAATTTTAATTGCTCTACCATTGGTGGCTGTGCCTTCTGTTGCCTTGGCCCTAAGCTCTGAAATTCTCTCCCTACACCTCTTTGCCTCCCTACCTCACTTTCTACCTTTAAGTCATTCCTTAAAACTACCACTTTGATCAAGTTTTTGGTCATCTGCCTTGATATGTCCTTATCTGACTCAGTGTCATATTTTGTTTTATAATGCTCCTGTGAACCACCTTGGGATGTTTCATTAAGTTAAAGGCACTATATAAATATAGCGTGTTGTTGTTATTGTAAAGTCATGTAAATAAGGATTTCATAAAATAAATAAATTGGCAGAAATGTGCTAAGAAATAAAGACACAAACAAAATGACACTGCTGCAGTTTTCCTGAAAGAAATCTAATTGTTTTTGATATGTGCACATTGCCTTCAAAATAATTTGGACATTTGTGTCAGTCCAGTGGGATCTGCATATGAATGAATCACACGTCATGTGCTGCTGGGGATGTGGCATCACAAGTTCAGCCATGCACGAGTCCCAGTTTCAGTCTCCTGCTCAAAGTACCAATGATGTCTTTTCATAGCAGGAGCATTACTGCTAACCTATGCTCCCAATTTGGCTGGACTACTAGTGTTTTAATGAAGGGCTTATTTTTGTATTTTGAAACATTGGGAAGAGGGAACTACTGGGGTATACTGCTGACCTGGCGTCTGGATTTGAATTTTATTACTTTCAGAGACAAGCTGTCCCCAGCGATAGAAGCTCCCCACCAAGGACCTAATTGGAGCCAGAGGCCAGAGTTGGATATTTAAAGAAGGACCCTGCCAGCTATGGGCAGGTGTCCTTGCTGCTTGCTATTTAATGTTCTAATTAGCCAGACTGGGGGTGGTGACAATGCATAAGCCACCTACTCTATTTTAAGTGCACTCTTGTCCAGCTTCCACTGGGTGGGAAAAAGTTAATGGTCAATCCCAATGATTTTATAACTTTTGGAATGAGAAAGACCAAAGAAACCCAAGAGACAGCAAGTCTGACTGCTCTGAAAAGTGATTGAAAGCAGTCTCTTCCTTATATCAGTATGTGTAGGATTCTATTCATTAAAGAGGCATGATCGTGCCTGTAAAGTTGCTGGAAATGTTGTCCATTTAAAAACACAGGAGATGAAGGGCAGATTTTCCTGTTCTCAAATCTGAGGTTAATATATTCTCAGGACAAATACAGGGAAATAATGGAGCCTACCTGATTTTATTTCCATTAATTTATATGGCTACAAAATTGAGTGGGTTTGCTTCTGAGCTTGTGATCCTCCTCGCCCATTCTTTCTGTATTGGCTGCACAAGGCAACCCAATAGCCTTGGGGCAGGAATGGGAAAATTTGCTATCTAATCACTTCCATTGTGAAAGTCTGATCGTGTCATTAAAAAAAAACAGAAGGCGAACATCTTTCAAATTACTTAAAAAACAAAATTCCTAGGATGGGATGCACCTTCCCCAGCAGATTTAATCAGTTGGAAACCTGCTCCTGGGTGTACAGTCATATCGCCAGGAGATGTGTGAAAACTGATCAGGTACCCAGACAGCTGGCTTTCAACTCCACCACCCCACCCACCCCCCACTGCAACATAATTGAGGAAGCACTTACTTTTTCTAGTTGAAAATGGTAAACTAACCAGGTGGGAATTTGAGGGTGTAAGCCTGTGGTTTAGCATTCTGATCCACAATGCCACTGCTATTTTTAACCCACTGTTTAAAATGCAACACTAGAAAGAAAGTAATTACTGTTAGATTATGAGGCAATATAGAAGGTGCCACTTGCATGGCTTAATGGAATCCATCAGACAAGGAAAACTACTTATATTAAATTTGGATAAAAATATTGATCACCTAGATGTAGTACCCTTGCAACAATACAGCACATTTCTTCACATTTAAGGAAAAAAATATCTTTATGTGAAGGAATGAAAATACCATGAAATGACCATAAATAACCTGTTTCTGGCAGGTTGTGTTTGGAAGAAAGGAGTAAAGAAACACTCTCTTGAATAGTCCTGTCAAGTCTGAATTTATCCATGATTGTCTCACTTGAGCATAAAAAGTGAAAAAAAGGTTTGGTTACCAGGTAAAGCTTTGGAGCCAGGTTTTCCTACCAGGCCTCGGGCTCGGATGACCTCTACTTCTAATTGTCCTTTCTTGTCCATCATGCCAATTTGGATATCACCTAAAGGTAATGAAGATCAGATACATTGCCTGAGTACACACCTTAAGATCATAAAAAGCAGTTCATTTCTTAAACAGTCTTATTTTCCATACTGACCTGAGCTTGCAATTAAGACTTTGCTCCAGAATCAACCTGGAGGTCAATGTGCACCATTTGAAGTGATCATCACTTTCAGGTCAATGATCATAGAATATATATCACAGAACCGGGCCATTCAGCCCATCATGCATGTGCTAGGTAACTCTCTCTGGTCAACCAACAGGATTATCAATGCACTTTGCACAATACCAGAGCAAATGAAAAAGCTATCAGTGAAGTGATTGTGCCTTTTGCTTTGTTTGCTTCTTTTTCTTCACTCCTCTTCTTCGATCTCACTGTTCTTTCTCATGTGTTACACATTCAAAAACAGGCTCCCTAGGTAAGTGTAGCCGTTAATCGGACTGCAAAATATGGGAACAATGGTACAATCCTCCCACTTCAGCTGTGTTGCCAGGGAGAGATATTGAATGCAGGATAATGGTTGCTTTGCTGGGCAATTGAGAACGTCAAATTGCAAATCATCCCTGACAAGTCTGACATATATAGTAACCACTTAACAAACAGTACTGGAAAAGGTTAGAGGCTGGTTGCTTGTCATCCTCAGTCAAAAAATTGTGAATGGCACAGAGGTAACTCGGAAAAGGGGACAGGAGAAGTGTATAAAATAAGTAACCTCTTCCCTCCAAAACAAACGAACTCAATCTGTCTCATTCCACCTCCATTACTACACATGGTGAGGCCTGTTCCTTTCCTTTTCTTTTCTATCATTGCAGCCACCAACAATCATGCCACCACGTTGTGCACTGACAAAGAAGTGGAAATTTTTTTGTGCTGTACATGAGTCATGAAATCATTTACAACAAGAGAAGTTTGTTAAAATAGCAGAGAACTTACACGCAAACAAATTTGTTTCAAAAAGCCAATGGAAAAATATCTGCCATTTAACAATCATTCTAAGGTACCTTCTAAAATTTGGACCGTTGGCATGCAAAATGTCAAATCAATGTACATGGTAGCTTTCCCTCTTCCTGTTATGTCATGATGCACATTAACCAAAATTACAGACATTTAGACAGGAGCACCGTATTTTACTGCGGTCTTGTTTTGGATCCCCAGTAAATATATTAGTACATATTTCCAAAAAGCACACTTCTCTCCTTTACTATTTGGAAGAATTCCAATTACCAATGTTTGAAATGCATTAGATTTGAAGAATCACAAGGTCCTGGTGACACATACTCTCCACAAATTATCAGCACCCTGCCAATATTTTCCAAACAGGCCCCATTCATGTGCGCTCTAGGATCCAGAGAGCAATGACATTTTCTTATAGTGAGATGGCAAAAGATGCATCGTAGGAGAGGTGAAGGAGGTACAAAAAACACACAAATTCTAAACTTGAAATGTGTAATATTAATAAAAATATGGGTGAATATGTTGAAATAAAATTCCTCTAGCAGCTAATCCTTAATTGAAAGTAGAAGACAAAGGAATTTCAGAAAAACTCAATTGGGGCAGGATCTTCCGGTCGGGGAGCGGGGGCGGGGCCCACTTGCCGATGCGTAAAATGACACGTGATGAGGTCGGGTGGAACTCTCAACGTCACCCTGCGTCATTTCCATTTTCAGGTCAGCGAGGGCGCAGCCGAGACAGCTGCGCACCCGCCGACCTGTCAACGGCCTATTGAGGTCATTGAGAAAGTAATTAAGGTCGTTAATGAACCTGCCTATCCAACCTTAAGGTTGGCAGGCAGGCCGGGAGCCCTGGCGGGCGTCAGAAAAAGCAAAAACGTCATCCACGGGCGGGATGAGGTTTCATGAGGATATTTAAATTTTTAAGAAAGGTTTCAATAAAACTTATGGGCATGTCCCAACTCATGTGACAGTGTCACATGAGGGGTCATGGCAGGGAAAATTTTTAAACATGTTTAATAAAAGTTTTAAATTGGAGCTGATCTCCCTGAGGCAGCACTTAGCCTCAGGGAGATCTGTGTGCTCCTTCGTGCGCATGCACGAAAGAGCGCACTCCCAGCTGAGGGAATCCTCCCCTGTCTGCACAGGGAGCGCATAGCGCTTCCTGGTGGACGTCACGCTGGGCAGGCCTTAATTGGCCCGCCCATGTAAAATGGCGGTACGTGCCCGTACATCCCCCCTGACGGGGGAAACATTTTTCCCTGGATGTTTGTTACTGATATTGCATTCTTTATCTAAAGTCTGAAGTAATGCTTGAGATTTAAAATAGGCTGAAAATCCATGCTTTGTGCCTCAATTTAAGCCTTTCGTTGTTTATATCATTAGTCTATTTGGAAGGGTAGCATGGGTTAATTGGAAAATTAGATTTCAGTCTGACATTATTATGTGGCAGAGCACAAATTTCTATCTTTCTCCATTTGTGCTTTTGCATTAAAATACTGGATTAAAAGAGTGGGGTGAAGATATGGAAGCAAAATACTGCGGATGCAGGGATTCTGAAATAAAAACAGAAAATGCTTGAAATACTCAGCACTTCTGGTGAAAGGTCATTGACCTGAAACTCTGTTTCTCTCTCTACGGATGCTGCCAGATGAAGATATAACATGCATATCAATTTCAAAGAACTTGCTTCCTATGTGATCTATTCATTCTAAAAATATTGTATTACTATATAAATTGGAAAAGGAAAGCATATCCCTAACCATCCACCCAGCTTTGTTTTTACATGAGCTCTTTACCTCTCTCCACTTCATGCTACTTGATGTTCAAGACCAAAAGGTCAATGATCAGTTAGAAGTTTCAACCTTGAAAGGGGCGATTTTATTGTAGGGCGGACTTGGTCAGTTCGGGGCCCAGGCAAACAACAAGCCTGTTTGTCCTTTCCAGCGTGAGGTGGGGTTGCCAACATTGCTCATTTGCTCATTACACATTTGCTCACTGTTTGCAAATGTTATTGCATTTGCCTTCATTGAGTGTTTTCGTATCACCAAGCCCTGATTAAAATATTTGGCTTTTTGTTTTAATATGAGATGAATAACATAAATCAATGAACACAAAAAGGAAAACATGTTTAAATAAAACTACTTCTGTGGTATTTTTACAGTATCAACCACAATGAGAAATACCGCTATTTCCACAAGGCCATCATTGCTTTAAGTAACTTCTAACTAAAGTTTTTGTAAGGTTTTATGATATTTTACAATACACAGCACGTTAGAAAAGTTATGAAATCAAAACCTAACATAATTCAATTCACTGACTCCCACACTCTATCACTGAGGCCAGCTTCAGGGAGATGAGATTTAGTCTTTAGGGAGAAACGCCAAAGCTGCCTCACTCCCCGAAAACTGCACATTATACGTTGGCGTGCAACACAGACTGACATGAACCAGTTTGTGTTGCCCTCTCTCTCTCTCCAGTTCATATTTATCCTGCTCCTCCTCCCCTAGTATCTCTATCACTCCCTCCCCAGGTTTTTGTGTGTCCTTTTTACCTCCCTAGTTTATTTCTCTCTCCCTCCCTCCCCACTTTGTATTTCCCTCTTTCTCCCTTCCCAATTCTCTTTCTCTCTCTCCCTGTTTGTGTTTTCTCTCCCTCCCTAGTTTGTTTTCCTCTTTCACCCTTCCAAGTCGATTTTAAGCCACGACAGCCAGGTTACTATGCATGCACAAACAAACAGGAACCAATTTTTCCAAATTGCCAGCAGGAGGGCTTGAAGGATTTTCGTGAAGTCATGGAGACTCTGCGACTTTTCCAAAATGGCACTGGGATCCATATCTGGAAGTCTCATGCCCTAGAAAGATTCCATTTTTACCTGTAGGGAAAAGTGGGTGTGAGGTGATTCATACCTGGGGAAACCTGAGTCCAACAGGGTCATTTGAACTCAGTACTGAGTTCAAACAGGCCTCTTTTCCTAGGAGCAAGGTCCGTTTCCTCAGCATGTGACTTATGATTTCTAAGAGTAGACATGAATGCTTGTAAAACGTGGGTAAGGCTTGTCAAGCTGTCAAGTTATTTAAATCCCCTGCTCTTTAAAGTTTGAAAAAAAAGCCTAGTGTGTCTGAGTTGAAAAAATCAATGCTTGTAGTTTCAATAGCTGTTTGTTGACATAATCATAAAGACTATCGTTATAGCACTATTACTGATTGACTACTTCCACGTCCTATCGTTATCACAGAGGGGAACATAAGTTCACAGTTTGATTGACAGTTCCAAGAGATCTAGGGATTAGCTGTCTTTGATGTGGGGCTATGAATACAAATGTTTGTTTTATACAGGACTAAGCACTTGAGGGTATTTAAATGTATCGAATGGACTTTAATCAATGTGTGTTGTTTTTTATACAGTGAAGTCTGTAATAGGTTCTTAGAACTTAATTTTATGTCATCCCAGCATGGCCCCTGAGGTCTGCCCGTGGTGGGTACTGGGTGAGTTGGCATGGAGAGTGTAAGGGCAAAGATTGGTGTGTGGTGGGGATGTGTTGGGATGAGCTGGCACTGAGTTGGCCGTGGGGATGAGTGGGTGGGCATAGGTTGGTAAAGAGGCTATGAAAGGCCATTGGGGTGAGTAAAGGGGCATGGGTTGGCATGAGTTGGCATGAATGAGCCAGGAGAAGTGGGTGGGGAGAGTGAGGGAGTGTGAGGGGTGAGCGCTAGAGGGCTTAGTATTCAACCACCCAAATGTGACAAAGTCCCAAAGCACTGAGGCATGTCTTTTAACCAGCCTGTCTCAGCACTCTTGCCCCTGGTGTCTTCAATGTTGTACATTATGTGAGGATCAGAGGCATGCCATAGGACATCAAATTGTGCTAAAAACAATGTTTGCATTCAATAACATTTAGGGAATTTGGATTTGCGTAGCACCTTGTAATCCTGAAGTGCAATGACCATTGTATTATCGACAACAGTGGCAGCCAAGTTGCACACACCAAAGCCCCAAAATGACAAATTAGACAAATAGTTTGGGTGTTGGGTGCTGAGGAATAAATATTAACAAAGGCATGAAGAGAACTTCTGCCCTTCATCGAAAAGCTCTTTTATGCTCATCTGAATAGCCAGTTAGGGTCTCAATTTAATGTTTATAGCTAACAGACATCACCTCCAACAATTTAGTACTCCCTCAGTGAAGTGGCAGTCAAGATTATGTGCTCAAGTTCTCGAGTGGGGCTTTAACCCATAACCTTTTGACACAGAAATCGATTTTTGACTCTATCTTTAGAACCTTTAACATACCCCCTCTTTACAAGCCACACTGGACTGATGATGTGTTAATAATTACCTCATGATTCACTGTGCTTAAGCTCTAGCCCATACACCAAAACACTCTTTAGAGGAAAATCCAATTGATCCTATCAAGTTTTGAAGAAAACTTGCAGATTACAAGTAAAAAAGTGATAGCATATCTCAGCTTAATGCCTCACAACAATTCGTTGGTGTAACTTACTGTCTCCACCTCAAGAGTCTGTATATTTTCTATACAGTAACAGTTTTGCAGATGTGAGCAATGGATTTGTGCTTGCCTGAATGCAGTCACAGTCCTACATAGCTTACTGAATAAAGATAATGAGTGAGCTGAAATGGGGTAGGAAAAATATAAACTGTCACAGTGATGAAAGTCATTTAACATTGTAGATCAGATACACTGCATTGGTGTAAACATTTACAATAGCACAATGCTTCTAGCTGGTATGTAATATGTAATTGGAATTATTGACAGTCAAAGTATCATCTTTCTTTAGGATTATTGAGTTCAAGGTGAAATATTGGTGCTGCTTACCCATGGATGGTGTCGCTAATGTCTGACGACCAACCATCTGGGCTGGGCCAAGGCCATCCAGAAAATCGCTGAATTGGCTGTCTGATGCCAAGCGAACACCAGGAAAGATAAGGCTATGAGGAAAACAAGTGCAAGAAGAGGAAATTGAGTGCAACACTTAGTAATATTAAAGAAATGAAAAAATGAGCTTATGCTAAGAATTAATTGTTAACCTTAACCTTGAACTTTATGCTGCAATTTATATTTCTTGATCTTTACACTCTCTTAACTTTGAAACACAGAGAACTTTGGTTTTCCAACAAAGACTAGATCGACAAAAACACTCCAATGAACAGTTGACAGAATTATTATTTTTTGAACAGATTGAGATTCCCTTCTTTTAAGGTAATTTGTTTTCTGACCATTGCTGGGTCTGTGTCTAAGTAATCTGTGTCCAAGAGGGTACAATTTCACTAGTGTTGTTCTAAACCGGTTGTTAAGGGCCTCACATTAGCAACCCAGAAATGACTGCCTTACTAATTTTCTTATTAGCAACTGTAAGGGAGGGGAGGGATTGGGAAAATGGGGAGAAAATTGGAAAAGAATTCTAATTTGAGTCAGTATGCAGGACCTGTAACATGTTGGCCAGGCTTATTGTCTCATCATGTTCAGTATGCACATCTGGTTTACATTATATCCTGGAAATCACTGTGAAACATGGCAATGTATGAGCACTTAGGGTGGAATTTTCCGTGTCTGCTGGCGTTGAGTGTCATGGCGGGCATTAGTGGGCAATATGGCGGGAAGGCCAAAAATCGGTTTCATGACGTTGTGAAACCAGTTTGCAATCGTCCATTCCGCCTGTCATTGGCAAGCCATGTTTCCTGCCGCTGCACGTCAGGAACTTCATTGTAATACATCTGCATATTATTATGAGCCCAGCTTGCCGCAATCTTCGCTCCGTGCTGGATCATCCGGGCACATCAGCATAGTTGCACTTTGACGTGTTTCACAGCTGTACATAGAGAAATGCATCTGGAGAGCTGCACTTCGCTCAAGACTTCGAGGTTTGCCTACCTGGCTTCAGGCAGCACTTGCGATCATCAGTGCCAGGCTTTGCAGGTAGCACCACATCACTTTTAGGGAGGCCAATGGGCAGGTCACTACTTACCAGACCAGCCATAAGGCTGCAGGGACATGGCTTGCTTAGGGAAGGGAGAGAAGTGGCCTCAGGCAAGGGAAGAGGCTGCAGGGGGAGGGCTGTACTGAAGAAGGGGGGTATCCCTGGGTATGTGTGGGGGCACATGTTGATCTCTGCAAGTGGCCTCAAGATGGGGAGGGCTGAGGAGGCAGTCTCCAGAGGAGATGAAACCAGATGGACATGTGAGGAGGTGTGTGAGAGACTGAGTGGTGATGCCCCTTGAGCTGGCAGCGAGTGAGATGCCAGTGAATGCGTGATGGGCTTGTGAGTTTGGAGTGATGAGATGGTTGCCTTACCCTGGCGGTATGGATGAGATCATACATTCTGTTTCTGCACTGGATGGCCAACCTCTTCTGTGCAACGTTGGCACTGACCACCACTGCCACCGCCCCCCAAGCTGGAGTGGTGAGATTGCTGGATCTCCTGCGGACAGAGCCGGAGGACATCACAGCAGGCCTCCAAAAGGCATTCCAGTGATGGGTCACTGAACTCTTCTTGGCTTTCAGGGCCATGTCTTCACTGGAGCAGTCCTGGGCTGCAAGCATTGAGACCTGTGTGGGCAGCTGCAGTTTAGATATGGCACTCGGAGCGAGGAAACAGCGAGGTAAAGGTGTGGTGGGCAATTCGGAGGTCACCCGTCAGCGTTTCCTGTGGCTGCATGATTAATGAGGCGGGTTTGGGATGAAATGGCATGAAAGGCTGCCATTGCTGCTGGTGAATAAAACATTCTTTTTTTCGCCCACTACCCCACTTAGTGCAAATCTGGGACGATTCCGCCCTTAATGTGCCTGTACAGTGTTAAATTCCTCTCTCCGCTATTTTAGGAGAGTAAGATGTTAATGCATGGGTTAATTGCTCTATTGGGGTAGCAAAGGTAGGAATTAGTTATGAACACATTGATGGTTTATTTGTAACAATGCCCAGACTTTACGCAATGTTGACTGTATATTTTGATAGTACAGTTTCACTGTAATTGACTCAATGGTTACTTATTTATTTTTAGATGATTGTGATCCTCACAAAAAGTTAACATTGGGTCTACTGAGGAACTCAATGTATGTGTAACTTGTATCAAAAGTGTTACTATAATAGATATGGAACAAACTTAAAGCTACATAACATTTACTTACATTGCTAGTTAACTCTAATGTAAGATACAGGTCTCAAATGATAATAACGGGCAGGATCTTCCGGTCAGCGAGCGGGGGCGGGGCACACACGCCGATGCGTAAAATGATGCGGGATGAGGTCGGGTGGAACTCCCGACGTCACCCAGCGTCATTTCCATTTTCAGGACAGCAGGGGCGCAGCCAAGTCAGCTGCGCACCTGCCGACCTGTCAACGGCCTCTTGAGGCCATTGAAAAACTAATTAAGGTCGTTAATGGACCTGCCCGTCCAACCTTATGGTTGGCGGGCAGGCTGGGAGCCCTGGCGGGCTTCGGAAAAAGCATGAAACCTCATCCATGGGCGGGATGAGGCTTCATGAGGATATTTAAATTTTTAAGGAAGGCTTCAATAAAAGTTATGGGCATGTCCCAACTCATGTGACAGTGTCACATGAGGGGACGTGGCAGGGAAATTTTTTAAACATGCTAATTGAAAGTTTTAAATCAGAGCTGATCTCCCTGAGGCAGCACTTAGTCTCAGGGCGATCTATGCGTTCTTTCACGCGCATGCGCAAAAGAGCGCATTCCCAACTGAGGGAATCCCTCCCCCGCCCCCACCGCAGAGGGAGCACACAGCGCTTCCTGGCGGACGTCATGCTGGGCGGGCCTTAATTGGCCCGCCCATGTGAAATGGCAGCACGCCCCTGATTGGGGGCGCCAATCAGAGGCGCGCCCGCTCCTGCTCGCTTCCGCACGTCCCCCCCAACCGGGGGAAAGATTTTCCCAATGACCCAGATCTTCCAGTCCCAATAGAGGCGAATGTTGAAATGATGAGCCCCCACTGATGGTGCGCTGGGACCTGATAGCATGTAAACCTGGGCTGTTTGTTCGGCACTTAACTAGATTTTTTTGCCATGAGTTATTAGTGCTGTTCTTAGCAGGCATAAGCCCTACTAGGAGTGCAGCCCTTTAAATCAGAAGAAGTGTCAAGGCATCCCAGCACCCCTGATGTTGCTCATCCCCTTCAGACACTATTTACCCCCCCACAACCTGACACTTACCCCCTTCCCAACAACCTGACGTTGCTTAACGCCTTTCCAATATTGTTCACCACCCTCCCGCACCCCTACCCCTGCACTGTGTACTGTTGTTGAAGCATTGTAACACGTAGTTCATCTTTACACTGAACTTACTTTCCCTCTGAACTGTAACTGTTCATGCTCCCATCTGTAGACTCACGACTTGGTTGCCGAGTCATCCGATTTCTCATTTCAACTGCCAATCCAGTTTCTGTACTGCGTTGGATGGTACTTCGGAGCTTTTTCCCTCCAGCCTCTGCAGAAACAAGAATGGGAAGATGCTACGTTACCTCATCTGGAGTACACTGTATGCACTGTATTAGTATTGATCAGGTAAAGATGTCTAAAAGGTGTTCTTCTGTGCACTTGCCCTTTCTCATAAACTGTAGAAACAAATATAATTCAACAGAGTTTACTTTACGAAAATTTATGCACTGGGCATAATGGTCAGCAAAAGAATGGTCACATCTCAATAGAAACAGCTCCTTGCTTTTAATGTTTGTAACACAGTGGCCTTCTGTCCTTTCGGCTCATTCCGCTTCACTTTGTGACTGTTTCCATCTACAGCCTTCTCTAATTGAATTAATTGACCAGGTACAGAAAGGACTCAAATATAATGAGATTCAGTCTTAACACTGAGGGATATTACCTCTGTGGGCTAGGTGCAAAGAAATTGTAAACCGGTTGAGCCACATTTTAGCTCCCAAAAACAGGTGGGTCGGAGTTGTATCAAAGGTTAAAATGCAAGATATCTGAACCAGAAATCCAACTGGCCTTGACCAACCCATGACCAGTTTTTAACAGAAGTGAGATGAGGGTTGGGCAACCAAAATGCTTGCGGCAAGTAGGCTGGTCATTTAAGTATTATATTCAGGTATTGTGCCTTAACTTTAACAGTGATTTTATTTTTGACCACATGTAGCCAGGTTTCTCTGGCCTTAGGAAACTTGTCAGGTGAAAGGAGGCAAAAAGGGCTGAATCTATAAGATAAATGTCTTTACAGCAATGCTTGTGGGCTAAGAGGAGCAGGAGTGCTTCCTCCAGGCCCAACCAGCTACCCAGTAAAATGCCCTTGCAATCTGTTAGTTCCCCTGCCACTGATCATCATCAGAATCACTGACCTCCAATGGAAACCCTTCCCTTGACACCCAACCCAGTTCCGTGGACCACATCCTTCCCTGACCACCAATTGCTCCCCAACCCAATCACCATGGGGTCACCCCCACTGCAATCTCAAGCCAACTCTGCGATCCAACCCCTCCCCACCACTCTGATCCAGACCAACACATCCAACTTGCCTCTCACACTTCCTTATCTGCTCTCAGAGGCTTCAACCATGTGAAGCAGGTTTCCTGCTTGAATGGCCTCTAACCTGTCAATCAGGTAGAAAGCCCACTTAAAGACCTCTGCAGTTAAATTCTATAGGATATTCAGGAAACAACAACCTCAAATCCCCCAAACAGAACTTGCCACCATGTTAAAATCCAGGCCGTTCTTTCTAAATAGCTTTATGATTTTGGTACACATAACAGTAAGAGAAACATCTTCCCTCAGTACCAGTTATTTGAATACATTTAACTGCAGAAGACACTGCCCAGACAGGATGGGATTGCTGGCCAGTAGTGCAATTTTAATTTTAGAATCACTTTAGATCTGACAATTGCTTCATTATTTGATAAACATGGAATTGAGCTACTGCGGATTGTTTGTGAATTTTGGCTGTCTTTGGTGGGGGTGTTCAAAACAGGGGGACATAACATTTTGGATGTCAAGAAGTGCTTCTTCACACAAAGGATAGTGGAAATCTGCAACTCTCCCCCAAAAAGCTGTTGAGGCTAGGTAACTTGCAAATTGCTAAATTGAGATTGATAGATTTTTGTTCAGGCAAGGGTGTTTTAAAGGTTACAGAATAAAGGCGGGAAGATGCAATTGAGGTACAGATCAGCCATGATCTAATTGGATGGTGGAACAGGCTCGAGGGGCTTAGGATAGGACTAGTGTGTGGAAGAGCTCTTCACTGCCACTTCATCAACTGACAGAGTGCTTGTTGCAGGGTGTTTCTACTGTGTTTTCTCTTTCAGCTACATTTTTCTCCTCCTCTATTTCAATTAGTCTACTCACTATGATAAAGCATTTAATTTAGCAGCTGACCCAACATAACCAAAACTAGCACTTTAAAGGGAGCAAAATCCAAACCAGTGACTGGGAGTTTGCCTCAAGTTGATTATACAAAACTCAATACATTACTGCTACAGCTGTACATGTACCAAAAAGTACTGTTATTAGAAATATAACCAATTGAATCCGATGTAGCATAAAACTATAGCCTGCACAATAACCATGAGTCTCAAGTCAAGGAAATTATAATATTCCATGTCAAATCTACACTCACTTTTGACATGGTAAGCAATAAAATCATTGATGAATATCATGAGTCTTTGCTTAATCATATTAAAAGGTACATTTTAGCCATTTGCAGTTCAATCCCCCTGGGAGAAAAATGAGAATTCGGGATGGAGGTTAGCAAGCTTTGTCGATTTCCTGTCAATTAAAAGGAGAGGCCTTGGAACTAAGTGGCTAGTGTCCCTGTTTCACAGCCAGAAGCTCTGGGTTTGAGTTCCACTCCAGGGCGTGATAGTCAACGAAGGTGTGTTCACAACTTGGCCAAACAGCTTGATTATCAACCTATACGCCCTTCCAATACACCTATGGCAGACAGTAAGAGCAGGAGAGTCTCTGGGTCAGCCATGCTTGATGTGGAGCCTCAGGCAACAGGCTTGTGACTTGTTTCAGGGAAAAACTAGTTACGGAAACAGACGCAAGTGCTTCATCTGCCTCGTGTGTCCATGGGCACAGGAATGAAGAAGAAGAATTTTAAAGGATGGGGAATCCTGCAGGACTCACTGATTTCAGTACCTGAATTCCTATTCTGTGCTCATTGCAGGTGAAGCTTCATGATATTAGCAACAATATATAAAATATGTCCCTTATATCTTCATCAATTAAAACAGGTTTTCCAGTGTTCAACAACATAGTGGGTGCTTCTGAATAACACCACTGCACCTTTGGCATGAGTTACTAATCTGGCAAAAAGCAACATCACAAAAATGCTAACATGTGGGAATATCCTGCACATTGTAGAGTAAAACAACTCCTGCTTCTGAACCCAGCACCAATGGCAGGAAATGTACTTCACATTGAATTCCTTTGTCAAACTGTAAACCAAGATCCATACTTCTTATTGCTTTTGAATCAATGGAACTAAACAGCCAACACTATGGGCGGAACTGCCCTAGATTTGCACAAGGTGGGCTAGCGGGTGGGAAAAGGGACATTTTACCTGCAATGGTGGGTTTTTGCACTGTATCACCCCATTCCCAGTGCATCCCGCCTGATTAATAATGCATTCCCGGCAAACATGCTGGATCAGTGGCGGGGCAGCCTCTGATTCGCCCGCCCCACCATCACCTCAGGCCTTCAGTAATCCTGGGGCCATATTTAAAGGGTGCTCCTGAACGGAGCTAGCTCTCTCTAAGACATCAGAAGCTGCTGCAAAGTCATGACTGCCAATGAGAGTAAACATGCTGCCCCCAAATTTCGCGACGCCTCCCGCAGGCACCTACAGGATGCTCTGGAGGCCCGCCGTGAAGTCCTCTACTCCCCGCTCTGCACAAAGACCAGCAAGCAAGGTCACCAATCAAGCATGGGAGGCAGTGGCAGCGATAGTCAGTGCCAGTGCCCTGCAAAAGAGAACAGCCACCCAGTGCTGAAGGAGGATGAATCTCCTCTGTTCCACTAGGGTAAGTCACTCTTTTCATCACTCTTAACTCACACACTCACAAACCCATCACACATCCCAGGGATCTCACTCACTGCTAGTTCAAGGGTCATCACCATTCACTCTCTCACACACACCTTCATCTGCCCTGTGGATCGTGTCCTCATCCTGTCCATGGCACCACTCACCACCCACACATGCCAGGCATCCTTTCCATCTGGCCTGGCATAGCTGGCCTCCAAGAGTGTCAACGCAAGATGGGTGGGGGCCAGCTTCATCTCACGCCAGTTTCCCTTGTCCGTAAAGAGTCAGCCATGGCATCTGGGCACCCATGGGGGGAGGATCAGCAGGTGCACACTTCCGACCATCCTACAGGTCACTCTGGGAGTATCCAACCCATCCGAATCCCCTCTTCCTGTGACCCCAGCAGCTCCAGCTCCACAAGCAGAGGAGGGTGCCACTGCTACACAGAAGAGCCCTCCAGCTCTAGGTCCTCAAGAGCAGGCTGCTTCCACCTCTGCTGTGGATGTCAGGGGAGCACCAAGATGTTGTGGCAGGTTTAGGAAGGTTAAGAAGGTGTAGTTGCCCCTGCCTCGTTTGGCCAGTGTGATGGCCTCATCGCTGGCATCCTTGCCTTCAAGGATGTCATCGTTGTCATGCCCTTTGACGTCCTCCTCATTGGAGGATACGTGCAGCTCCTCCATTTCCTCCTTAGCTAGGTCCTCCCCCCATTGCAGCATCAGGGTGTGCATCGTGCAGCAAGTGACATCCTCTGGGGACCGTATTGCAATGCTCCACTGGACCTGTTGAGGCACCGGAACCTCATTTTCAAGATGCCTATTGTTTACTCCGTCAAAGTCCAGGTGGTGGCATAAGCCTCATGATACCGTCGCTCTGCTGCAGCCCGAGGCCGCCACACAGGTGTCAGCAGCCACATCCTCTGTGGGTAGCCCTTGTCCCTGAAGAGCCAACCCTGCAGCCTCTCTGGATGCTGGAAGGTGTCAGGGATCTAAGACCTGCTAAGGACATAGGAGTTGTGGATGCTCCCTGGGAATCGTGCACAGACCTGTAGGATGTGTTTGTGGTGGTCGTACATCAGCTGAACATTCAAGAGTGGAAGCCCTCGTGGTTGACGTAGTTTACTGCTGTTTGCCATGTAGATCTAAGCACCATGCGAGTGCAGTTTCATGACTGTATCTGTGGAAAACCAGAGATCTGCACAAATCCCAGCACTCTTGCTTCCTGCCTTTCCTGATCCCGGGTGAAATGCACCAAGTTCTGTGCCTTCGCCAAAGTGGCATCCATGACCTCCTGGATACACTTGTGTGGAGGCTTGTAAGGTCCCAAACAGGTCACCTGTGGAGCCCTGGAAGGAGCCACTGACGTAAAAATTGAGCGCCACGGTCACTTTCATGGCCACTGGCAGTGGATGCCCTCCATGCCCCCGTGGTGCCAAATCCTGCAGCAGGTGGCAAATGTGACCAACCAGCTCCCTAGACATGCGCAGTCTTAAGTGACACTGGTTCTCTGTCATCTGCAGGAATGAAAGGCGCTGTCCATAGCCCTTGGGTCTAGCGAGGCTACAGCCCCCTATGGATCTTCAGCTGGGTGTGCAGCAGGCCCTGCCGCCCCTTCATCTTGGGTGAGGGTGCCTCTTCCTTTGCTAAGCCAGACGCCTCCATTGCTCTCTTCTTCTTCTTCTCTGCTCTCTGTAAGCCATGAGGCATACCGTTAAATCACCAGGCTCCATGATCCTGATATTATACTCCTGCAGGATCAAAGAGAGAGACATGTGGGTTAGCATGGGTGTACTAAGAACCTCTCTTGGTTAAGTCTGAAGGCTCCTCAATGCATCCATGAGGCTACTGGCCACCACTTGGATGGACAGTGTGTAGTGTGCTCATTGGCTGTCTGAAACCATACCACCAACTCCGCCCCACTTCACTTGACCGATTGGTGGCAGCTTCAACCACTGGACTGCATGCTGTGCTCTCAGCTCAGGCGCAGGCATTCTCCTAACCCGCACTGCAAGACTGCGCTGTTAGCTTGAACCGTAATGGATACTGATCCAAACCTTGATAAAGACAATGCAAAGGGCTCTGCCCGCCTCCACCAATGACTGCGCCATGGACACTTTTCACAAGGGACTAGCACAACTTGCCCAGTTGGCCAATTGCTTTACTGTCCCCTAAAACACACATTAATTTACAGTCTGCACCTGAGGGGTGAAAAGTTCAGGAGCATTTGGTGGCATTTTTTTGATTCTGCATTATTTGAGTGGGCAGAAAAGCTTCAGAGGCCCAATTCCAAGCACGTCAATGGAGCTGCAGTTGAATGGTCTCAGCAGCGGAAATATGCTCACTTTCGACAAGCTTTTCCAAGTGCATGGCCGCTTCCCTCAACCCCCCTCACCCCAAACCCCCTGGCAGGTGCTTGATATTTCCTTCAGTCTACGCTGTCCTGCCCCCCAGCACCCCCCGACATGTGATTGAGTACTTCCTTCAGTTTGTGATGTCTTGCCCCCCAACCATTTCACCACCTCGGCCTGACTTGCACTGCAGCCCTTGCCCTGGCCAGCTGGAAAAAAGTGATTTGCCTGGGGCCCCCACGAATGCGCGATGTCTTCCTTGATGACCTCCGGGTGATTATGGTGAGCGCTGTGCAAGGTTGTGCGCGCTCACCTCCAAGTTCCACTCAAAGTTCAGGTCATCAGGTACACACCTTTTAAAGGCAGTCGTGAAGCACGCCAATCTGAAGTCACGCTGAAGTAGGCGGTAAATTTGATGTGACGGTTTGAATCCAGCAAGCAGGGCTTATAATTAGATGCAAATATGTTAAAATGACGTTCCTGACATGCGGTGGTGGGAAACATTGCTCACCATTGACGGGTGGAAAGGATGATCACAAACTGGTTCCACGACAGCATAAAACCGATTTTCGGCCTTCTCGTTATGTTGTACCCCCCACATGACACCTGGTGCTACCAGGGCTGAAAAATTCCAGCCTATACATCCAACTTGTTATAGCTTCAGGTCCAATCAGTGTGACAAGACTAAGCAGTGCATGCTCAAGTCATGCAAATATCAACTTCAGCTGGCTTCCAGCAGCTAATGTATTACGATAATGGTTGCTTTTTGGAAACTTTTATTACTATATCCTTTTTTCATTTATTATTCCAGTTTGTTTGGTTTCAACTTTATCTACTTTGGCCATTATGCAAATATTTGTCCAGGGCACAAACAGGTCTGTCTTTCCAGTTGGTAAGGCTCAATTCTCCCATCAGCTCTCGTTATTTGGTAGGAACTGATATGTCAGAATAAGCAATGCCTTGTGCATGGATCTCTGCCACTGGCATTTGCAAGTTGGCAGTATTTCCATGACTTCCTGTCGCAATGCTCCATCAATCAATCTGGTGCCTCATGGGTCAGTGCCAAGAAGCATGTTCAAGCTCTCCAAATATTACTTGCAAAGTAGTTATTGTGTTTTGAGAGGTTCAAATGGATTTAGCTGGAAAGTTAAACATGCAACACAGCCTCTGTGTTTTATTAATTCAAATAAATGAGTTTCAATTTTCCAAGTAATGCGGAAGTTCTGTAGGCTAATTAACAAATAATGAGTCTGTTTCTTAAGCAGAAAGGCTGCAGGCAGCTGCTTTACATAATAATCATCCATTAAGTTTCCAAATGTCGGCTGAACCATTGACAGTGGTTTAATGCGGGATTTGCAATTCCTGTTATCCAAATGCTGCATTTTTGGGGATAAATTTTCATCTTCGCCACACCTGGAGGAGTGGACTGCCCACTCATAATTTGCAGTCCACTGCTTTCATTCCTTGACCTCTTTTATTCACTGCCCCCTAAGTGCCAACGACAGAAAAACAAAGTGTGGCTGGTTGGGATCTGAGATGGGAGGCATGTAATTTTTAAAAATGGTGAGCTTAAAAATGAAATTAGTAAACACTTCCAAATAATTTTTTTCAGACTTTACTGATATCATATGGTGCACTATAAACAGAATATCAGGTATCCATCTAAAACTCAGGCAGAATTTATGTATGGATGTGAAAAAAATACAGGTATATAACAACTACAACAACTTATATTTACATAGTGCCTTTATCGTAATAAACCCAGGCTCTTCACAGGAGCATTATAAAGCAAAATCTCATCCTGAGCCACATCAGGCAATATTAAGGCGGGTGGCCAAAATCATGGTCAAAGAGGTCGGTCTTACAGGAGGAAAGAGTAGTAAAGAGGCAGGGAGTTTTGGGGCGGGAATAGGATTGCTTAAGGCCTAGGCAGCTGCTAACACAGCCACCAGTGATGGAACAATTAAAATCGAGGATGTTCAAGAGGCCAGAATTAGATGATGGCAGGAGAGTTGTGGCACTGGAGGAGATTATGAAGATAGGGAGGGAGGAGAACAAGGAGAGATTTGCAAACAGAGATAAAAAGTTTAAAATTGAGGCATTGCCTAACTGGGAGCCAGTGTAGGTCAGCGAGCACAGTAGTGATGGGGGAATGGGACTTGGTCCGAATAAGGACACAGGCAGCAGAGTTTGGATGACCTCAAGTTTATGAAAGGAAGAATGTCGGAGGCCAGCCAGAAGTCCATTGGAATAATGAATTCTCGAGGTAACAAAGGCATGAATGAGGGTTTCAGCAGCAGGTGAGTTGAGGCAGGGGTGGAGTCAAGTGATATCATGGAGATAGAAATAAGTAATCTTAGTGATTGTGTGGATTTGTGGTTGGAAGGATCAAATATGATGCCAAGGTTGTGAACAATTCGGCTCAGCTTCAGAGAGTTGCCAGGGTGAGGGATGGGGTCAGTAGCTAGGCAGCAGAGTTTGTAGCGGGGAGTAGAAACAATGATTTTGATCTTCTCAATATTTCACTGGAGAAAATTTCATTAAATCCAGTACTGGATGTTGGATAAGCAGTCTGATAATTTAACAACAGATGAGGTCTCGAGAGAGGTGGTGGTGAGGTAGAGCTGGGTGTTATTAGTGAACATGTGAAAACTAGTGCTGTATTTTTGCATAATATCACCAAGGGACAGGGTGTAAATGTTGGAGGGGGGTCAAGGATAAATCTTTAGCATACACCAAAGGTAATGCTGGGGAAGAGGGAAGAGAAGCCATTTTCAGTGATTCTCTGTCTATAATTTGATAGACAAGCATGGCACCAGGCAAGAGCAGTCCTAACCAGCTGGATGATGTTAGAGAGGCTACAAATAGGTTGAGTAAGATGGGGAGGGATAGTTTGCCTTTGTCAAAGATAAATCAAAGTCACAAATTACATCCTATAAGAGCCATTTTGGTAGGAAATCTGATGTCAGAGATTCAAACATGGAGTTCTGGGAGAGATGGGCATGTACTTGGGAGGCAAAAACACGTACAAGGATTTTGGAGAGGAAAGGGAGGTGGAGATGGGGCAGTAGTTTGCAAAGAGGTTAGGGATTGGCTTTTTGAAGAGAGGGGTGATGGCAGCAGTTTTGAAGGTGGGAGCATTAGAGAGAGGGAACCATTAACATTATCAGCTAACATAGAGACATAAAGGATGGTTGGTGTTTAGCAGTTTGGTGGCAATAAGGTTGAGGATGCAGGAGGTGGGGCTCATGGACAAGATGAGATCAGGAAACGTATGAGATAGGAAAGAAACGAGAGAAAGATGTAGAGAAAATTTGGCCAGATGGGCTAAGGGAAGAGGGGGGAGCAGCTGTGGCAATTGATTGGCTGGTCTCAAACTTCCTGACAAAGAGGGCCATGAGCTCCTCACACTTATATTGGAAATGAGGGTGGAAGACACATCGGAGAGGGGCTTATGAAGGTGGTATGCAATAGAGTAAAGAAACTGAGAGTTATCTTTGCATTCCAGGATGATTCTGGAATAGCGAGCAGTTTTAGCAGGCAAGAGCAGGACTTGTGTGGTTCAGCCAGATCAGGCAGTGAATGGTTAAACTATCTGTCTGTCAAGTACATTCAAGTTTTCTACACTAAAACAATTACTATACTTTAGAAATACTTCATTGGCTGTAAAGAACTTTGAGATATCTGATGGTTGTGAAAGGTGCTATTTGGGCTTCGCAAAAGCAGGCAAGTTAGGCTGAACCCTTATAAAATTCTGGCTAGGGCTGCAACAGGAATATTGCATCCAGTTCTGATCACCATATTTTAGGAAGAATGTGAGAGTTCTTGAGAGTACAGAGGAGATTTACTAGAACAGTTCCAAGGATGAGGGATCTTAGCTACAAGGTTAGGTTGGAGAAGCTGTTCTCCTTGAAGCAAAAGAGGTTGAGGGGAAATTTGATAGAGGTATACAAGATCATGACAAGTTGGGATAAGGTCGACAAGGAAAAACTATTTCCATTAGCTAATGGTACAAGGACCAGGAGGCACAGAGGAAGGGCAGCAGTGCAGTGTGAGGAAGAGCTTTATTCACACAGCGAATGGTGGTGGCCAGGAGCTCGTTGCCTACAAGCATGGTAGAAGTAGAGGGGGTCAATAACTTCAGGATGGGCTATAGGGATAGAACAGGGGGAATGGGACTGACTGGATTGATCCACGGAGAGCTGGCACAGACTCAATGGGCCGAATACCTCTGCCTGGGCCGCAAATGACTCTATAAATGCAAGTCTTTCATTTTTAAGTCTGTATCCCTTGGACTTTGGGGATTAGAGATGAGAGCTGTATCAGGGGAACAGTCAGGGTAAGAAACAGTTATGGTTTTAGTGTGGTCATGGAATGGCTACAGCACAGAAGAAGGCCATTCAGCCTTTCAGGGTCTGCACCGGCTCTCCACAAGAGCAACTCAGCTGGTCCCAGTCTCCTGAGCTTTCCCTGTAGTCCTGCAAATACTTTCCCTTCAGATAATTATCCAATTCCCTTTTGAAAACCATGACTGAATCTGCCTCCATCATACTCTCAGGCCAGGTCCAGGTTCCAGAACCTAACTACTCGCTGTCTAAAAACATTTCTCCTCAGGTTGGCTTTGGTTCTTTAGCTATTCACCTTAAAATGGTTCCACAGAAGAGTCATACTGGACTCAAAACACTAACTCTGTTTCTCTCTCCATAGATGCAGCCAGGCCTGCTGAGTTTTTCCATCACTTTCTGTTTTTATTACACCTTAAATTGGTGTTGTTTGGTTCACAACCCTTCCACCGATGGGAGGGGTTGCTCCTTATCCCCGTCCAGACCCCTCATGATTTTAATACATAAATGTGGATAAATCATGTACAACAGAAGCTACTAATCTATACTAATAATCTTGCAAACAGAGTGCACTTCCTGCAGGTGTCCTTTCCACATGTCAATTTTTGCACAACACAGAGTCACCAGAATTATATAAAAGCAAAACACTGCAGTTGCTGGAAATCTGAAGTAAAAGCTCAATGACCTTTCTCTCTCCATGGATGCTGCCAGACCTGCTGAGTATCTCCAGCATTTTCTGTTTTTTATCACCAGAATAAAATCAGGGTTTAAAAGATTAAATTATGAGGAAAAGTTGCATAAATGACTTGTATTCCCTTGAGTTTAGAAGTTAAACGATGATCCAATCAAAGTATTTTAAATGATTAAGGGTAGATACAGAGATATTATCTCCTCTGGTGTGGGAATTAACAACGGCTTGCATTTATATAGTTCCTTTAGTGAAGTGAAAGTGAAATGTCCTGCCTCATAGGAGCATTTCACAGGAGCATTATCAAACAAAACTTAAGGAGATATTAGGGCAATGGCCAAAAGATTGGTCAAAAGTAAGTTTTAAAGAGTATATTAAAAGAGGAAAAAGAAGTAGGAAAGCAGAGAGGTTTAAGGAGTGAATTCCAGAACTTAGGTCGTTGGCAGCTGAAGTCATGGCTGCCAATGATTGTGAGATTAACAAAGGGCATAATCAGAAAATTAAAGTCGAGTGAATCAGGCAACTCGTTTTCAGACAAATGGTGGTGGAAACATGGAACTCACTCAATAAGAAAGCTGTGGACAAGGTTTTTAAAAAAATTTCAAGACTAAGATTGATAACATTTTTGTTAAATAAGGATATCAGCGGATATGAAACAAAATGGGGTTGATGTACAGATCAGCCATGATCTAATTGAATGGAGAAACAGATTGACTCAAAAGGCTAAATGGTCTATTTCTGCTTCTATGTTCCTTAAATGTCATACTTTTATATATCCCGAGTCACCATGAGCAATACCATGGAAGATCTGCTGCTCTATATTTAACCGTGCAAAGACTGCAAGGATAAGTGACAGATTAGCACTAAAAAACTTCTGTCTGATTGGTTTGATTAAAACCATTTCACTTATGAATTCTGTTTTTTCATTACAGCTCATTTAATTACAGTAGGCTACAACTTTATATGCATATACCGCATATTCATGCTCTCACTTAGTCATAGCATCAGTGTTTTTTTCTTATTAAATATAATTATGGTAATAATTTCACATAAACTTTAGTTTGCAATCATCTTATTTTAAAGCTGAAAGCTTTGACAATTACCTCTTTTTCGTAAACGTTAAAATGTTTGCAAGAGCAGTGCCTGCCTTTTGAAGGCCCTATGCAGTTTACTAAATACTAAATATTTAAGCTACAGTCAAATCCACACATATACAATTGTGAAAAGTCATCTTTGCAGTAGGTAATAGGGCTCAGCACCCTTTACAAACTCATGGGTTGCACAGTTCGAACAGCACTCCTGAATGTGTTTTCGGACAGGCTGCAAATGTCTTTGATGCTTGAGACTGAATAGGACATTACACTTTGACAAATCAACACTGGAGTAACATCCCAAATAAAATTTACATCTCAATATAATGTCACTCACTAGCTTTCACAGTGCACTACAAAAGACAAACACAACTGTACACTAGATCAAACTAATAAATGTCAATATTTCTCACGTTGCTCCCTGCACAGACACCAACACCAGTTTTAACTATGGATTTCAAATTCTACCTCAGGGGTCATTCATAGATCAAGAGAAACAGGTTATGGGGGAGGATTTTTCCCTCGTCGGGCGGGCTCAGCAGGAGCGGGCAGCCAGGGAGCTGACCGCCGCCCGAGATCGGGGCCCGACTGCGATTTCACGCTGATGGGCCTATTAAGGCCCGCCCAGTGTGAAACGTGAGCGGCAGCGCTCAGCGCTGCCTGTGGTGGGGGGTGGGGAGGAGGGCAAGCGGGGAACTTGGCGCATGCGTGCAGGTGTGCACTGGAAAAGCTGATGAACATTTTTCAAAATAAAAAAAGAAAATTTTTTAAATGTTATAAAATATGCCCCCTCATATGACAGAGTCATGGGACATGTTACAATTAAATTTTAAAATGTAGATTTTATTTTTATTTGTTGTTGGAAACCTTATCCCGCCCGTGGATGAGGTTTCCTAAAAAATGCAAAGGCTGCTTGGAGTTGGACGGGCGGCAAAAAATTTCTCTCAATTAACTTTTTAATGGCCTTAATAGGCCTTTTAATTGTTGGCAGGTGTGTTGCCGACTCCGGCGTGCGCCTGCCGAATGAAATATTGCACAAGTGCGCAATGACGTTGGGGCGCTTGCCCGGCGTCATTGCGCATCATTTTATGCTTGGGTCGGGCACGCGTCTGCCTGTTGAGCTAAAAATTCTCCCCATGGGAACAGACACTGATTATTTAAATATAATTCCTCAATACACAGGCTTCTGAATCCATTGCACTATGCTTAGCAAAAAGATCAAATCAATATACAGAATATGCACTTACTGAAGATCATTCCTTACGAATATAAAAATAAGTAAAATACTGAATGTGCTGGAAATCTAAAATAGTTACAGTAAATGCTCAGTTCAGTTCTGATGAAAAGTCAATGGCCTGAAACGTTTGTTTCTCTCTCCACAGATGCTGCCTGACCTGTTGAGGGTTTCCAGCATTTCCTGTTTTTATTCCTTATAAAAACAAGTCCTGTTTTGCTCCTTGTTTAGCTTTTCTGAGTGACACTCACATCCAACAGAACTCCTGATTTTTTTTTGAAAAACAATTATTTTCTAGTTCCAGGGCACAGACTGTGGTGGGTAGAAAGCTTGATTGGTGAGAGCCTCTATATGTTGAACTGATAAATATATACTGTGGCCTTTCAGAAGTTCACGTCTTGTGCTTCATAGATTTCTTCAGTTATAAAAGTGTGATTTGGTAGAAATTTGCCCCTAAATATTCACTTTGGGTTAATTACATTGTTGTCATACCAACATTCGATTCCTTATCTTAGGTTGAATATCCGCGATCCACAAAGGCATGCTCCAAGTAACTGCATCTCACTCATTTCAGATTTGTGAACTGTGGAACACCAAATGCCAATATCCAGCCATCCCAGCAGCCAGCTAGTTAAGTCTGAGTCCATATTATTGTTGTGAGACCTGAAGGGGCATAATTTAAACTTGTTGGTCCAATTCACCAATGGAGTTGATTGGGACACGTATGGTGCACACTCCAATCAGTTCTAACCTGAAATGACAATATTAAAAGGGCCTACAACCTTGGGAGCTCAGTGGTAGAAGGTGCCATTTAAAAGCTTCTGAGGGTTTCATCAGGGTAATTGGAAGATAAAACTAGTATTGATCCTATTTTGGGGCATTACCAGGTTACACCCCAACTAGTTACAATTTTGTGTGAGGAAGAATTTTGTGATTTCAATCTTAAAATTATCCTTTATTAGTTTGAATCTGTGTCCATTGTCCTATTCCACTAAGTTATTTTGAAGTAATTTTTTGAATTCACCCCTCCCTTATCCTTTATTCACATACACCTCTCAAGGTTGCCTATCAGATATAAGTATTTTAAGGTAAAAAAAAGCTATTTTCTCCAGCCTTTCCTCATAACTCACATTTCTATCAGCAAGGGTTAAACTTGTGGCTTTTCTCTGCAGTATTTCCAACATTTGAATGTGTCCCTTGTGTTCCACTGCTTAGACCGAACAGACTACTCAAGGTATGATTTTAAGTACTATACAATTTGTTTATTACTTCCTTTGACTTGTACTCCAATATTCTGACTATATAGTTCAATATTCTATTGGCTTTGTTGATTGTCTGTGGATTGCATCTATTAAGACTTCTAGGTTTCTTTCAATGTCATTCTTGGCTATTTCCATGCCATTCGTGAAGTACATGTGTCATCCATTTTCCTAACAATATGCAATGTGTAGTACTTTACACTTCTGTAATATAATCTGCTATTGTGTCCACTTACATATTTTGTCCATCTTGTAATGCTCAGACTCCATTGCCCCTCTAAATTCGTATCATCTGCAAAATTGACTAATTTTCCTTACGCTACTGTTTATAAATCTTGATGTAGATTAGAAGCAGAAGGCAGAATTATCCCAGATTTGCATTAAGCGTGGTAGGGGGCATCTAAAAAGTTGTTTTACCCACTGATGTAACGGTGGGTTTTTGTGCTGCATCATCCCATTCCTGGCATGTCCCGCCTCATTAACAATGCATTCACAGGAAACACTCCAGATTGCTAGCAGGTGGGCTCGGATTTGCCCATTACACTCTGACCTCAGCGCTTCCTCGACCTGGGCGCCATATTGAAAGCACCAGAGCGCAGCCTACTTCATGTCTACAGACCAGGACTGCTCCAGGCAACAGATGGCCCTGAAAGCAAAGAAGACGGCAGCCCCCAAATTTAGTGACACTTCTCTGGGGTGCCTGCTGGATGCAGTGGAAGGCCGCTGCAGTGTCCTCTACCCCATTCTGGGTGCAGGAGATCCACCGGAGTCACCAATTCGGCCTGGGAGGCGGTGGCAGTGGCAGTGGCAGTTAGCGCCACCGGAACACAGAGGAGGTCAGCCATCCAGTGCAGGAAGAGGATGAATGCTCTCATCTGTTCCGCCAGGGTAAGTCAACCACCTCATCACTCTC